>NW_025335033.1:600000-1001701 GCF_018152115.1 Drosophila rhopaloa
AGAAATTTTCAATGGTAAGTTTTTTTCTTTCTCCACTTTCACCCTTCTCACTTTTTACTCTCTCTTTTAGCCTTTCGCCCTCCAGTCGCCTTTGGCCGTGGGGCCTCGATGTCGTGAACGGTGTTATTTAGTTGATTGTATTGTGCGCGTTTGTTATGTTTGCTGTGCCCGTGTTTCTGTGTTCCCTGTGCCAGCTCTGCTGTGCCATCTCTCCTCTTTCTTCGGCAGCCAGTAGATTCAAACTGCTTTAGTCCGTATAGAGTCTAACGACGCTACGGATTTGCAGTTGCTGTATAAACCTATTACATCCGGCGTATAGGCGGATGACTCGGGCGTATGCCCGACGCTGAATCCGATTGTCTTGTTGGGGTCACCTTATCACCTTATCTACGCGGCGTTTCGATGGATGACTCGGATTTATACCCGACGCGGAATCCGTCTGCCTCGTAGTCGGGGTCCCTAGCATCCTTTTTCATTCATGTCCTTGTGTCTTATCCTTGTGACTGTCCTTTTCGCGTGGCGTATGGATGACTCTCGCTTCGGCCTGACGCCTAATCCTGTTGCCTCGTAGTCTGGATCAAAGTGAAATCCTTGTCCTAGTTCTCCGATGTGTCCTCCGTCTGCTCTTTTGCCGTTTCTGATTGTTCCTGCTTAAGCTCGCCAACGTGAACCGTCCGCTCTTTCTTTGAATGTGTGTGCCGTATTTTGCAGATCACCGGAGAGACGAAATCCATAACCTGGTAAGGGACATCGTACCTCGGGGCTAGTTTGGCAGCAAATCCCTCGGCTGCTTTGGATAGGTGGTGTTCTTTGGCCCACACTATGCCACCCACCTCTGGTGTCCACTGCCTCCTCCTCATGGGATGCTTTTTCCATATTTCGACGTACGATTTCGAAGATTTCTTTAAACTTAGCGGCCTTCTCGTCTGGAGTCTCTGTGTTTCTCACAGAGCCTGAAGTTTCTCTGTCATATAATGCGTTTGGCAAACGGGGTTCCCGGCCTTGTGTGAAAAATGCTGGGGAGTATCCAGTTAATTCAGATATGCTTGAGTTCACTGCTAGCATAATCTCTGGCCAGTTCTCGTCCCAAGTTCTTTGATCCTTTCCTGCGAATTGAGCTATCATCGTCTTTATTTTACGGTTAGCCCGTTCTGTTGGGTTTTCCTGCGGTGTGTAGGGCGCCGTGAATTGCTGCTTTATTCCCATTTCGCTAAGAAATCTTTTGAAGGATCGACTGGTGAACTGTACTTCGTTGTCGGTTTTCACTATCTTTGGAGCCCCGAACCTTGATATTATGCGTTCTCTGAACGCCCTCTGTAGGGTCTCCGCTGTTGCTGTTCGTAGCGGCACAATTTCCGTCCATTTGGAAAACCGATCGATTAACACAAGTATCATCTGATTTCCGTGCCTATCTCGGCAATGGCTCGACGAAATCCGTACATACTGTTGCCCATGGTTCTTCTGGTACCTGAGTGAGCATTTTCCCTGCAGCCTGCATCTGATTGGGCTTGTACTTCAGGCAAACTTCACACTTGCGTACATGGGTCCTGGCGTCTCTGTGCATTCCTGGGCAGTAGTACCGGGCTGACCAGCGGATGGGGAGTCATAGTTTTCTTCTAGTACGGCTGTCTTAGACCTTGCGGAACGCACAGTTTCCAAGCCACGACATCTTCATTGCCCGCTCTTTGGGGAATGTGCCTATAGAGTGACTCGCCTTCCATCTGGATATTTTTGTGGTTGGGCTTTTATTTTCTCGCACATACTCCTGATCCAGCAGCAGCTATTGGTCGGTTTTGCCGATGTGTCTTTCATGCCCCTAATAGTCTCCGGCAATGGTTGTCGAGATAGGGCATCTGCCACCACATTCAGCTGTCCTTTCCTGTACGCTATCTCGAAGTCGTACTGCTGTAACTCCAGGGCTCATCTTGCTATCCTTCCAGAAGGGCTTTCTATACTGTTTAACCACTTTAAAGCCATGTGGTCTGTAACCACTTTAAAATGGTAGCCCTCCAAATAAGGTTTCAGCTTTCTGATTGCACACACGATTGCCAAGCACTCCTTTTCTGTTGTGGAATAATTTTCTCCGCGCCGTTCAGGGTCCGGCTTGAGTATGAAATGACCTTTTGCATTTATCGGCGTTTATTCTTTAGTTGACTTCCTCTAGGAGCTTAAACACTTTCTTTAGGTTCTCCACGTGTTGTTTCACGTGTTCTTTACGTGACATCACAATGATGTCATCTTGGTATGCAAACGCGTATGGTGACATCTCCGGGCCGATTACCTGATCTATAGCCCTTTGGAACGTGGCCGATGCTGAATGTAGTCCCAAAGGCATTACTTTCCATTGGAACAAACCTTTGCCGGGTACTGTAAACGCCGTATATTGCCTACTATTTACCTCCAAAGGGACTTGCCAATATCCGTCTTTTAAGTCTAGACTGCTTATGTATTTTGCCTCTCTGAGTTGGTCCAGGATATAATTGATCCGCGGCATCGGGTAGGCATCTTTTTGGACTTCGCGTTTATTTGTCTGAAATCAACGCATAGCCTCCACTTGCCCATCTTCTTTTTCACCATTACGATGGGCGAGCTGTATGGACTTCTAGAATGTTCTATAAAGCCCATTTGTAACAGCTCGTCCACTTTTGCGTTGATCTCTCCTTGGACTTTTGGGTTCTTAGGATAATACCTCTGTTTGATTGGCTTGTCGTCTTTCGTGATGATTTGGTGCTCGGCCACTGTAGATGTTCCTGACATGTCGAGGAATTTCTCAATGTCCTCTTCATCACTTAAGTGTGAATCTATAGCCACCGACAGCCTTTCTTCCAGACATCCATTGTACCGTTTTCTTGTAGGTATTCGCAATTCATGCCCGGCACATTTTATTTCCGCCCCGACTCCCGTGAGGAAATTCCATCCCAGCACTAGTTCATCCACTACTCCTGGAAGTATTAGCAGATTCATCTCCAATTGCTTGCTTCCAAATTTCACCGTGATCTCGAGCTGTGAGCTTATTCTGCCGCATCTGCCGTCTGCCAACCTAACATGCCGTCTTGTCCTTGTGATCCTTCCCTTGTCAGCCAGTCTATCCGCTAGCTCCTCGTTAATGAAGCTTGACGTGGCTCCCGTGTCAATTGTGGCCGGACGCGGATAACTGCTGCTCTTCCTCGATCAAATTGCCGGTTAGTTTGGAGAGGAGGCACCTTGCGTCCTGTGCGCCTCTCTGCGACTGGGATCGCTGCCCATTTCGTGGAAACTTGTGTTCGTGGACGAATTCTTATCGCTTTTTGTCCAGCTCTTCGTACTCGTCAGCCAGGATCATTAATGTGTCCAGATCATCCACCTTGTATGTTCTTAATGAAATTCTCAGGTCTGGTGTGCAGTTGTCCTTGATTATTTCTAGGGTCTCTTTTGGGGAGTACCCGAGTGGCCTGCATGTCCACCATGTAATCTTTGAACGGTTCCCTGAAACCCTGTTTCCGCTGTTTCACCTTGTCTGCCAACTTCGAGAAGAACCCTTTCGGCAGAAAGTATTTCTGGAAACTTTCGCTGAACTCTCCCCATGTTCTCCAATGTTTATTGTTTGAAAGAAACCATTTCAGTGCTTTGCCTTGCAATAGCTCTGGCATTGCACGGCGGATCATGTTCAGGTTCAGACCGTACGTGTTTGCGGACCACTCTACCTGTTCTAGGAATTCCAGTGGCTTCTCTGTGCCATCGAATTTGAACGACCATTCTCTCACTTGCTGTGCGATTTTGGCGTAATCTGGTGTGCTAGGTCTTTGCTGCCCTGATTTTCTCTCTTGGCTTGTGTTTCAACTCCTGCCCGCTTCCTTCATGCTGCCCACTCCAAGACTTGCTATGAGCTCCTCGGCGTCAGGGTTCAGTAATTTGACAGTTGGGCCTGGCTTATTGTCGTACTTCTCTTCCAACTCAGCCCAGATATCTGCTACTCCAGGGTCATTCTGTTTCCTTGTTAGGTATTCTGAGAGGGCTTTCCTCATGTCATCCGCCCTACCCTCCAAAGTGATGCCTAAAATAGGAGGCAATATTTTTGCGAAATCCTCTTTCTGGAGGAGATATATCCATCCTTTCCCCATTCTTGTTTAGATGTTGATTCTCACCGACCGGACAATCACGTTTTGGGCGCCAGATGTAACGAACTGATTTTTACGGTCTGCTCGCTACGAGTATCGTGCAGCCGCACGAAGATGCGCAGCTCAGAAGATGTGTGCTGCTCGTCCCACCAAATTTATATAAACGTGACAACCCGATTGTCTAGTGAGAACGCACAGAATGTAAGGATGTTTTTAGTAGGATCTTTATTCGCCGAATTGTCCCTCGGCCTGGGACTAATGGTGACAGATGGTTGTGTAACGACCTGTTTCTTTAATTTCTGCTCGCTACGTAAACGTGCTGCTAGCTCAGAGAGGTTGTGAGTTCGTTCCACCAAATTTATATTGAGTGACCGCCCGTGACCAAAGGATAACGCCAGAAATGATTAGGTTGGTGCTGGTTTATTGTTTCTCTAAAATATAGCCTTATTGCTATTAGTCTGCAACCCATTGTCGCTGCTGCGTCGCTCCTGGCCTGCTACTGCGTCGTTCCTGGCCTGCTGCTCCAGGTGACTGAGATCGGGACGGCTCCAACAAAAACCCTGGATGTTATGCGAGATTCCCTACCGGGGCCGGCAAGGTGTATCGCCCAGCAGGTGAACCGAAGTTACGCCTTATCGCCTAGCCACCTTTATCGCCTGGCTTCCGGAGTTCAGCCTGGACTTCGTCGGCAAGGTGTATAGCCTAGCAGGTAGAACAAAGTTCTCCCTTATCGCCTAGCCACCTTTATCGCCTGACACCGCGCAAGGACTCCCTAAGTTTGACTTTACCACGACCTAGCACCGTTGGATCTCAGCGTTGTAGCCTCAGCCTTGTAGACTTGTCGTCGTTTGGCGTCTTGACTTTGCGATCTTGATCCTTGGGCACTTCGGTTTCGATGTTTACTTATTCCGCGTTCACGCACTCGCTCTGATTCTCGCACTCGTACTGTCCAGAGCTGCGCTTGCGCCGTCCTTTTTATAGGCTCTGTAGGTGCCGTTATTTCCCTCGGGTCCAAGGTCCACTGAGATACCGTTAATTCACGGTGTGTCCTCTTTGGGCGGGTCCGAAGTCCGCCAATTTACCGTATGACCTCGTTGCCCTTGCCGGGCGCGGGTCCAAGGTCCATCGAGGTTCCGTTAGTTCACGGTGTGTATGACCTCGTTGCCCTTGCCATATGAGGGTCCAAGGTCCGAATGTTTCCCGTTTGACCTGAATGACCTTCATTTCTCCGGCTTTCTCGCCTCCTCCGCTGTTGCTAGGCCGATCTCCTGCATCGGAATTTGTGGGGAGTTTATGACTCCTCACATTTCCCCCTTCCTTCGGAAACGTAATGAAAGTGGTGACTTTCCCCGCCCTTGATGTTTAGACTACTCGAATTCCCCGCCTGACTTGCGTGTTAGGTGTTCCCCAGACAGTTCCCCGAAAGACTTAATTTTACCCCAGACTGTTCTCCTAAAAGACTTTACTCGTACAGCTCCTTGAAAGACTTGAACTTTCCCGCGACTGTTTCACTAAAAGACTTTTCAATGCAGCTCCTTGAAAGATTATTTCCCCAGACTGTTTCCCTGTTCCCCAGACAGTTCCCAGTTCCCAGACAGTTCCCAGTTCCCCAGACAGTTCCCTGCGTGGAATTCGAATTTTCCCGCCCAGACATTTCCCCAAACTAAAATTCACCATTCCGTTTTCCCTCGGTCCGGCAACTCCCTGGAATCTCACCACGATCGCGTTTATCGATTGTGGGTTCCAGTGTTGCCATCGTCGTTGCCTTTTCGTTGTCTTAAGTTGCCATTTGAATTTTTAAACATAGAAATAACCAATTTTTGTTAACCCATCGATCGCAACTATCGATCGACCGCCTATCTCGGCGCCCCCGTCCCTATTGCCTATGTCCGGCAACCCATTACTCCAAAATGTAAATAAACAAATCAATTTGTGTGTTAAAACCCTTAAAGGCCTTTTATTGGGCCCTCAAGACCCTTACTACCCCGCTTGCCACCCGGATGCGGTAGCGGACGCCATCCACCACTATTAACTTGGCCCAGCGACTGCTCCGAGCCCTCTGCACCTGCCTGCCAGCCTCGGATGCCACCCTCGGCGGCCACCCTCCCTCGGCCACCTCCTCCCTGCGGCTGCTGTCCGCCGACTGCTGGCGACTCATACGCGGCCTTGCTGGAGGGCACCGAGGCTCCGGGCATGACGGCTCCCCTGGCGGCGGCCACACCCAGGGTCCCTTCTCCAGACCCTCCGGGTCTACGCCGAGCCGTTTTGTTGGCCGCGGCGATGGCGTGAGCACCCACGGCAGCGGTGGAGGCGGCGGTGTTCCTGCTCCGTGCCGAGGTGCCTGCGGCGGTGACGGTGGTGGCGGTGTTGCTGCCCGGGGTGGCGGTGTTGCTGCCCGGGGCAGCGACGGTGGTGGCGGTGTTGCTGCCCGGGGCGGCGACGGCGGTGGCGGTGGCGATGGTGATGGCGGTGGTGCTCCCCGCGGCCTCTTCGGCCTCAGCCTCATCCAGCCGCTTTTGCCACTCTCTGGCTGCGGCGACTGCCCGTGACCTCCGCCCGGGTTGCGAATATCCGCTTCGCCTCCTCCGGGCGGCCCGATGGCGCTGCGTCGCCCAAGCGGATCCGCCCGAATCCGGCTGCGGCCCTCCGTATTCTCTGGAATGCCATCCGGGCCTTCGCCGCCCGACGTGGCTCGTCCTCCTCGTCTGAGGAAACCTCCGGACTCACCGTCTCCGTCCCGGTGTCCTCCTCCTCTTCTGAGACCAGGTCGATCGTGGGCACCTCGGCCTCCTGCCCTGCCGACCGGACGCCGGCCTCCTCCTCCTCCTACAGTTCTACGTCGGTGATCCGCTCCTCGTCCTCGGGGTTCGGCGACGGGGACCGCGACACCAGGGGGACGCCAGCAGCTGGAGTGCGGAACCTGAGTCCGCCTCCATCTCGCCGCTGGCTGTTTCCCAGTGCTGCCTCCCCGCCCCTCTCCCCTCACGGCCTTACTGTTGCTGCTGCTGCTTCTGTACATCTTGGCGTCCTGATTCAAATAGGCCCGTCTTGTGGCGCTCGCACGCTGACGAAACCTCGGTTTCCTATTTTCCTGTTTCCGTTATCCGCGGCGGCCTTTGGACTTTCCCTTGCTACGGGCTCCGACGGGTCCTCTCTTTGGTGTGCGTTACCCGGTAACGGTATCCGCATCCTAAGACCCTCCCTCTCCCGCTCCTATTGCATCTGTGTGAGTTCGATACTGTGTATCGTCCTCTCCCTCTCTTTGGATTCACAGTGGGCCCCCGCTAAGTCCGACTTTGATCCTCGGATTTGGCCACCAATGAATTATTGTTTTAATTGGCTAACGTGGGCGGTTTTTTCTTTGCCAGTATTTTCATGCCGCAATTTGCAATTGCATTGCGTTTGCCTTCCTGTGCCGATTGTTCCTTCGTCGTACAGTGCGCTGGGTAACCTAGGCTCTCTTCCTTGCGTAATAAAGGCGGGCGAATATCCCGTGGATTCAGCCACGCTCGTATTCACGGCCAACTGCAGTTCCGGACACTTTTCGTCCCAAGTCCTTTGGTCTGCCCCGGTGAACTGGGCGATCATCGTTTTCACCGTCCTTTTGGCTCTCTCCGTCGGGTTTTCCTGGGGCGTGTATGGGGCCGTAAACTGGTGTCGGACGCCTAATTCACCCAGGAATTTTTTAAACGCCCTGCTGGTGAACTGAACGCCATTGTCTGTAATCAGCACCTTGGGTACGCCGTATCTTGCGAGGATCCGCTCGCGGATCGCCTTTTCCAGAGTTTCCGTCGGTGCCCTGAACCTATCTACCAGCACTAGTAGCATAGAATTCCCGTGTTTGGAGCGGGGCAGTGCTCCGACGAAATCTGCGCACACAGTGGCCCACGGCTCTTCCGGTACTTGGGTCAGCATTTTCCCGGCCGCCTGTAGTTGGCTTGGCTTATATCGTAGGCAGCTCTCGCAGTTTTGCACATATTTCCTTATGTCGCGGTGCATTCCCGGCCAATGGTATCTTGCTGCGACTCTGGCAATTGTCTTCCGACTGCCCATGTGGCCAGCTGTCGGTGAGTTGTGGTTCTCCGACATTACCCGCCGCCTGGACCCCGTTGGCACGCACAGCTTCCATGATTACATCCTTGTTGCCTGTTCTGTGTATGTGGTATGTGGCGATATAGCTGGTCGGCTTCTGTCATGTAGTCTGGATATTTTTGGGGATTTTGGGAAATCTTGGTCCGCATATCCCCTATCCAGTTACACTCGCCGGTTTCCTTGTGCTGTTCCTGTGTTTTTACCCGTCGACACGTTTCTGGCAGTGGCTGTCGTGATAGTGCGTCTGCTACTATATTCAGCTGGCCCTTTCTGT
This sequence comes from Drosophila rhopaloa, assembly GCF_018152115.1. NCBI lineage: Eukaryota > Metazoa > Arthropoda > Insecta > Diptera > Drosophilidae > Drosophila > Drosophila rhopaloa. Next base: position 608,464 of record NW_025335033.1, read on the forward strand.
ACGCGATCTCAAAGTCATATTGCTGCAGTTCCAGCGCCCACCGTGCGATTCTTCCGGTTGGGCTCTCGATGCTATTCAACCACTTCAGTGCCATATGATCCGTGATCACTTTGAAATGGTAGCCCTCCAAGTATGGCCTTAACTTGCGTATGGCCCACATAATTGCCAGGCATTCCTTCTCAGTCGCTGAGAAATTTCTTTCCGAACCATTCAGGGACCTACTGGAATACGAGATCACCCTCTCGCCTTGGTCGGAATTCTGTGTGAGAATAGCACCGAGCCCGTAATCGCTGGCGTCGGTCTGCAGCACAAACGTCTTTGTGAAATCTGGGCATGCTAAGATTGGGTCTGCGATTAGCCTGGCCTTGACAGCTTCAAACGCCTGTTGATGATCCTCTGTCCATTCCCATTTTGTGCTTTTCCGGAGCAGGCGATTCAACGGATGCACCAACGTTGCAAAATCTCCCAAATATTGTCGTAACTCCTTAACGTTGGCCGGGGGTTTTATTAAGGCAATTGCCGACACTTTTTCTGGGTCTGTTCCTATGCCTTGGTCTGTTGGTCTGCGATGCCCCAAGTATTACAGTTCTTTTCTAAAAAACGTGCATTTTTCCGCATTTACTGCCACCCTGAAGGCAGCCCGTAGTCTCCTAAACACTTCCTTCAGGTTTTCCATGTGCTCTTCGAGCGTTCGTCCGATGACGATAATGTCGTCCTGATACGCGAAAGCGTGCGGCATCGCTGGAATGTTGCCGACGCGGAGTGTAGGCCAAATGGCATCACCTTCCATTGGAACAGGCCCTTCCCTGGTACAGTAAACGCCGTGTACTGCCTGCTGTCTGCCTCCAAGGGGATCTGCCAGTAACCGTCCTTTAGGTCGAGACTGCTGATGTACTTCGCCTCCCGCAGCTGGTCCAGGATCTAATTTATCATCGGCATCGGGTATGCGTCCTTTACGGACCTCGCGTTTATTTGCCGGAAATCCACACACAGCCTCCACTTTCCAGTCTTCTTTCCCCCAATAAATTAGGGGGGGGTGGGAAAACCCCCCCCCGTCGATACATCCTTTTTCCAGCAGCTCGCCTACCTTGGCATTTATCTCACCCTGCATTTTTGGATTTTTAGCTGTTTGACTGGTTGGTCGTCCTTCATGGTGATCCTATGTATGGCCACGTTGGATGTTCCCTTTATGCCTTCCAGTTCGTCCAACTCGGCTTTTAGAAATCCCTCCACATCCTTTTCCGCAAATCTTTTGGGTGTTTCAACTATTGCCACAAACAGTTTCTCTTCCAGCGTCCTCCTCGTCTATCCCTTGCCCCGATTCTGGTGAGGAGATTCCATCCCAACACCAGATCGTCTATCAGTCCTGGTAAAATCAGCAGCTCCATTGACACAGTTTTCGTGCCCAGTCCAATTTTGGTCTCCAGCTGTGATTTTATTTCCCCGCAGCGACCGTCTGCCATCCGTACTTGCCTGCAGGCTGTCCGCCAGCTCTTCGCTGATGAAGCTCGCCGTGGCGCCGGTATCCACCGTGGCCTTAATTTTACTTTCACCTATTAGTAGGTCGCCCATTAATTTCGAGAGGCAGCACCTTGCGATCCCTGTCCGCCCCTCGGACGCTGGGGTCGCTGGGCGTTTCCCGACCCGGAACAGCACTGAACCGTCCGAGCTCCTATTTTTCCGCATCGCCAGCAGAACTTAAGCCGTTGGTTTCGGCATTCCTTCGCCCAGTGGTCTGGACCCCCGCATCTGCGGCAGGCCTGGGTAGGATTTGCTACGTATCCGCCGCGATTGTTTGCTGATTCGTGGCCGCGCGGCGTATTTCGTTGTTGTGCGTCCGGGTCCTCCAGGCACCGCCTGCACACCGCACCCTGGTCTGTTCTTGGCCTTGGTACTGCCCTTGCTGCTTACGGGGATTGTTTTCCAGCTCGAACTTCTCCCGCTGCTGGTCGAGCTCCTCAAACTCGTCTGCCAGCGCCATCAGGGTCTCCAAATTTCGACATTCGTATGGGCGAACGAACATTCGGAGTGCCGGCGTGCTGTTCTCTTTTATTCTCTCCAGCGTTTCTTTGGTCGACATATTCAGTGGCCGCATCAGGGTCTACATGTCCACCATGAAATCTTTGAAGCTTTCCCCGTAGGCTTGCTTCCTCTGTCTGACCTGGTCCGCCAGCTTCGCCATGTATCCTCAGGGAAGAAAGTAATTTTGGAAGCTGTATATAAAGTCTCCCCAGGTCTCCCAGTGCCGATTGTTGGCGATGAACCACTTCAAGGCTCTGCCTTGGAGCAGCTCCGGCATTGCTCGTGGGATCTGGTTTATGTCGAGACCGTAAGTCACGACTGACCACTCTTCTTGCTCCAAAAATTCCAGAGGCTTGTCGTTTCCGTCGTAGCGGAAATTCCACTCCCGGACCTGCTTGGCCACCTTCGCGTAGTCCTGCGTGTGCGTCCTGGAACTCTCCTTTCTTTCCCGGCTACTCTCCCGCTGCCGGCTTGCGTGGCTTGCGATTGTGAAATTGAATTTTGGCGTGGGCATTTTCCGGAATTTCAGGCCCGTTACCAAATCGGCGATGTCCGGCTCCTCTGCCGTCTGGTCGACGAAGTCTCCCAGAGTCTTCCTCATCGAATCGAGCCCTCCAGTTCTATTCCCAGAACTTGACTCACCTCGTCGAAGTCCTCCTTCCTGAGATTATAAATCCAGGACTTCACCATCTCGGAACTTTTGTTTCCTTGGTCAGGACAATCACTCTTGGGCGCTAGATGTAACGACCTGATTCTTTTTTTTCTGCTCGCTACGCAAACGTGCGGCTAGCTCAGAGAGGTTGTAAGTTCGTTCCACCAAATTTATATTGAGTGACCGCCCGTGACCAAAGGATAACGCCAGAAATGATTAGGTTGGTGCTGGTTTATTGTTTCTCTAAGATATAGCCTTATTGCTATTAATCCGCTGCCCGTTGTCGCTGTCTTCTGCTGCGTTGCTCATGGCTCGCTGCTGCTGTGCTCCTGGCGTGCTGCTGCGTCGCTCTTGGCTTACCGCTGTGTCGCTCCTGGCCTGCTACTGCGCTGCTTCGGCTTGCTGCTCCGGGTGACTGAGATCGGGACGGCTCCACCAAAAACCCTGGATGTTATGCGAGCTTCCCTACCAGGGCCGGCAAGGTATATCGCTTAGCAGGTAAACCGAAGTTACGCCTTATCGCCTAGCCACCTTTATTGCCTGGCTTCCGGAGTTCAGCCTGGACTTTGTCGGGAAGGTGTATCGCCTAGCAGGTAGAACAAAGTTCTCCCTTATCGCCTAGCCACCTTTATCGCCTGACACCGCGCAAAGACTCCCTAAGTTTGACTTTACCACGACCTAGCCCCGTTGGATCTCAGCGTTGTAGCCTCAGCCTTGTAGACTTGTCGTCGTTCGGCGTCTCGACTTTACGATCTCGATTCCGCGTTCACGCACTCGCTCTGATTCTCGCACTCGAAGTGTCCCGAGCTGCGCTTGCGCCGTCCTTTTTTTAGGCTCTGTAGGTGCCGTTATTTCCCTCGGGTCCAAGGTCCACTGAGGTACCGTTAATTCACGGTGTGTCCTCTTTGGGCGGTTCCGAAGTCCGCCAATTCACCGTATGACCTCGTTGCCCTTGCCATATGAGGGTCCAAGGTCCGAATGTTTCCCGTTTGACCTGGATGCCCTTCATTTCTCCGGCTTTCTCGCCTCCTCCGCTGTTGCTAGGCCGATCTCCTGCATCGGGATTTGTGGGGAGTTTATGACTCCTCATAACTTATTTGTGGGGGTAAGAGAAAGCCAATAGCTCAACAGGGCGACTTTCGTTGAGAGCGGTTTTCTTTTCGGCTGTTAAGGGGCTTAGTGCCATTGGCGAGCGGCTTCAACGTTCTTATCCATTCGAACCTCCAACTGATCAAGTGAAGACGTGAGCCTAGCTGGTATATAAGCGAAGTTCGGGAGAAATTTCGAGGAAGAGGCAGCTAGGAAAAAAAACCCCGAAGCGAAAAAGCATTTATTCTTTTCGGCCGAGTCTTAGGGGTCTCGGCAAGGAAAAAGTCGGTTACGACATCCGAAAAGGCGGAACACGTAACTCTCTAGCAGCAGAACGTACAGAAACTCTCAGTGGAGTGGTTTTACTGAGAAGGCACCAGTATCTACGCGGACGTCGCGGAAGAGATCGGGGAGGCAATCGCAGCCAAAATTGGTTAAAAGAATGTGCAAAGTTTAACAAGTGTTATTTTGCCCAAAAACTCCTGCTTAAAAGTGCCCTTAACCCAGAAATAAGGAAATGAATCGTTAAAAAGAAAAGAGTGAGGGAAAATAAGAGAAGAGAAAAGTGAAAAAAAATACAAATTTAACCTCACCAAGTGAGAAAAAATTACAAACAGGGAGGAATGAAAGAAAAAATAGAAAGAATAAAAAAATTTCGGAATTATCGGCCAACAAAATATATTAGGTTTTTGAGTTAATAAGCGGATTTTCAGCAGCTGACAGGAACATTTGGCGTGGACGGGAACCAAATCACCATGAGAGACGACAAACCAATCAATCAGAGATACTACCCTAAGAACCGCAAAGTTCAAGAGGAGATCACGCGAAGGTAGACAAGCTTCTACAAATGAGATCTATAGAGCATTCAAGAAGTCCTTACAGCTCTCCCATTGTAATGGTTAAAGGGAAGACGGGCCAATGCAGACTATGGCAGACTTCAATGCCGTGGTTCAAGTATATTTTGGACCAACTGAGAGAAACAAGATACATAAGCAGTCTGGATCTGAAAGACGGATATTGGCAAAAGCCCCCTAGAAGAAAATAGTAAATGCTGTATTACAATACCCGGCATATTCCAATAGAAGGTTATGCCATTCGGGTTACACTTACCGTCGGCCACGTTCCAAAGGGCTCGTGATCAGGTAATAAGCCCGGTAATGTTACCATAAGCGTTTGCGTATCAAGATGACACTATTGTAATGAAAAGAACACGTGGATAACTTGTAAGAAGTGCTGTGACGTCGGAAGGAAGAAAACTTGAGAATAAATGCCGAAGTGTGCAAATTCTTCAAGAGTTCTTGAGCGCTTTTTTTTTTTTTTTTTTTTTTTGTAAATATATGCTTTATTTATTGAATCTTCTCTGTATGAGACTAACAATAAGTATATAAAATCTTAAGAATATAACTTAACTTACAGTCATGTAGACTGAATTTAGACTAACGGGCCCTAATATTTATTGCTGGGCTGGTAGATCGTTACGATGCAGACGAGTTCTGTTCGAAACCCGTCTTAGGTTCCTTGCGAGATTATTTGGGTGCAGTGTAAGCTTGTTATGGTAGGCAGCTTTCTGCTTTGCTATTTCATCTTTGACAGGTGGTATGCCCAGATCCCTGTGGATGTTTTCGTTCCGAACATACCATGGTGCCCCAGTGATTGTTCGCAGGATTTTTGATTTTGAGCGCTGTATGATGTCAACGTTGCTGTTGCTCGCGTTCCCCCAGAGCTGGGAGCCGTAGGTCCAAATGGGCTTGAGGGTGGAGTTGTAGAGAAGAACTTTAAAGTCCAGACTCAGGGGTGATCGAGAATTTATAATCCAGTGTAGGCTGCTAGCATTAAGTCTGAGATGTACTTTCTTGCATTCAATGTGCCTCCGCCAGGTTAGGCGTCTGTCGAGGTGGACGCCGAGATATGTTACATCGCTGGCTTGGGGAATCTGCGTACTATTCAAAGTTAGCGGCGGGCACGATTGTCTGTTAAGGGTAAACGTTATATGTTCATTAATTTTGATTCGCCAGTCTGATAGCCACTTTTCAACTACCACCAAATGATCAGCCAGTTGAGCTGTTGCTCTAGTTGGGCATCTCGAGCGGCTCAGGATTGCGGTGTCGTCAGCAAATGTGGACGTAGTCAGCCTCTCGTTCGTAGGGATGTCTGCTGTGTATAGGACAAACAGGGTAGGGCCCAGGGCGCTACCTTGTGGGACTGCGGCTTCAATGTTATACTCGTTGGATGTCGTTGTATTGCATCTAACCTCAAAGACTCTGTGGTAGAGGTAAGACTTAAGAAACTTATGAGTGTTTTCTGGCAGTAATGTTATGATTTTATGCATAAGGCCTTCAAGCCACACTCGGTCGAATGCCTGAGAGACGTCGAAAAATATCGCACTACAATATTCCCGATGTTCGAAGGCTGTACGAATTTCTGAAGTTATCCGGTTGATTTGCTCGATGGTTCCGTGGCTTTCACGAAACCCGAATTGATGTGTCGGGATTAAGTTTTGTTCTCTTAAATATGGTGTAATGCGCATGGGCAGGCATTTTTCCAGTAATTTGGACAGGCACGATAGTAAGCTTATTGGCCTGTACGATGAGGGAATTGTGTGGTCCTTGCCAGGCTTCGGTATCATTATAACCACGGACTTTTTCCATTTTTTGGGGTAGTAGCCAAGTTTTGTGATCCCGTTCAATAGCTTGCATATAACACCCACTGCGCAGTTTGGAAGTTCATTTTTGGGGTTATTAGGTCGCCCCCTATAGCCTTTTTCGGTTTTATTTGCTTCCTAATGACGTTAGCAATTTCAGGTGCTTGAAACAAAATCGGGTTAATTGCAATTTCAGAGCTAAGCGGCGGTAGATGAAGAGAGTTTGTGGCGGCGTTCGGCTAAAATACATTTCGTAGGTGTAAAGCAAATGTTTCGGCTCTGACTTCGTCACTGCGGGCCCAAGTACCCGAGAAGTTTCTAATCGGAGTGACTGATTCTATCGGAGAGCTTAAATTTGGGTGAGCTCTCCACAAAGGATGCTTTGTACTGGTCGGCGACAGTTTCTCGATGTACCGGCGCTGCGCAAGCTCCTCTTCTTGCTTGAGGGTTTTGGTGAGTCTGCGGGTGGCATCATTATAGAGTTGCTTCGAATGGGGCGATCTGCAGGATTGCCAAACGCGTCGTAGACGTCGTTTTTCCCGAACCAGTTGTTCGATTTGCAGATTAGTTTTGTATTGGTTGCTACGCACGATTGTCTCTTCTGGTGTTGAGATTTTGGCTGCTGCCACGAGTACTGACTCCAGGGCATCAGCACAGAAGTCGATGTCGTTCTCTATGTTTAACTGTGGTGTTAGTTCAATGTGGGAACTTACGTACTTTTTGTACTTTAGCCAGTTAGTTCTAGTCGAGGTCAGCCTGAAGGGGTGCTCGATTACTTTCGGGCTTTGAAGGAGAGTTATTAAAACAGGCGAGTGGTCCGATGATAAGTCCGATAGCGATTTGGCGCTGACTAAATTTCTTGGGATGTTCTTGGTCACAGCGAAGTCAATTAAGTCCGGGAGTTTTCTGGGGTCAGCTGGCCAATATGTGGGGCTGCTAGGGGAGACATAGTCTAGTTTGTTGCTCAAATTTATGATTGCTTTATACAGTTGTCTTCCTTTGGGCGTCACGAGTATTAATCCCCAGTGCGTGTGCTTGGCGTTGTAGTCTCCTCCTGCTATAAAGCGATCTCCGAGTGAATTGTAGAAGTCCAAGAATTGCTCTTCAGTTATTGTAAAACGCGGTGGGCAATAGAGAGCGGCTATAGTGATACTGCTGTTGCCTGCTTGTAGTTTTATAGATGTAGCCTGCAAATAATTTGTTGCAAACCTCTGGTGAAAGTGGTGCTTAATGCGTTCCCTGATTAGGATTCCAGTTCCTCCGTGAGCCTTACCGTGTATGAAGTATAACCTCTTATTTGGAAGTTGTATTTACTTGTGAGATGCGTTTCTGCCAGCAGCATTACATCTATTTGATTTTCATTGAGGAATTGAGTTATTTTAAGTTTGTGCCGTGAAACGCCATTGGCATTCCACATGGATATTCGAAGACAAGACATCGATTATTTAGATTGTTGGGATGTGAGCAAATTTATTAAAATGTTTTGATTTTGCATAAGGTTTGTCATTGTTGTTTTCATGAAGGACATAAATTCCATCATACCCTGTTGTAAAGTCAGCATCATGGTTTCCATGCTGTTTGGTATTTGTCCTATTGCTTGCTGAGGTGTTATTATATTTTGCTCAGAGCATTGAGCTTGTGGGAACCCCGTCTGATTGGCAAGTCCTGATTTTAGGGCACTGGCGTATGAAACTCCCCCATTTGTGTTGAGGGGCCCAAATGAAGATCTGGCTGCTTTCGCAAAGAAAACATTAGGTGTGGTTTGGGATTGCACGTACGCATTTCGTGCATTCTGGGAGCGCGCTTGTTTAGCTTGTTGAATCTGACTCTTCAGCTCTTTATAGACCGGGCAGCCTCGGTAGTTTGCGGTATGGTTATCTCCACAGTTAGCGCATTTCTTTGTCTTTGGGTCTTCTTTGCTTGCAGGGCAAGGTTCGGATTTGTGAAAGCCACAAGCTACGCAGACTGAACGAAGCCCGCAGTTGTTTCTGGTGTGTCCATACTCTTGGCAGTTTGTGCATTGCAGCGGGCCATTCCGCTTATGCGGTTTTTCAACAGTAATCCTTCTATGCAACAGGATTGCAGTTTTAGATCGGTATTTTTTTCTTCAAGGCTCTGCTTTCAGGCTCCAGTTCGACCTAAAAGAGTGGTTGCGGCTTTTTATTTTTGTTGATAATATTAATAATATTTTTGGGGAAAAATCCTTTTTCTTTCAGTGCCTCTTTTATCTCATCGGGCTCTATGCCCTTTAGCACTACTTGCAAGCCCTTGCTACTCTTGAGCTGGTACGTGTAGTAGGGTTTCCTAGCCTCGTCTAGGTAATTAGTGGAAAAATTAGTAATTAGGGGAAAAAAGTAATTGTTAGATCAATCTTGTGCCAATAAAGCAAATATTAATCGTTTTAGGAGCGGCAGAGAATCAAGATTTAAGATTACAGGAAAAACTCTATTATAGTCAGAACATAATACTCTGAAAGGCTCATGCAAGGCATAGTTAGATCTACAAAGATTTAAAATTAGGGGAATATAATTTCTAGTTAATCTACTTGGCACAGAAGAGTTTAGCCGACTTATCAAGTCGGGGCAGTCAATATCACCATGTATAAGGTTATAAATAAAGATAGTATCAAGCATCGTTCTACGGTTGGCTAGGGAGGGTAAATTAATCAACAGTCTACTAGAATAAGAAGGTAAGTTAAGATTTGCATCCCAGTTTAGGCGCCGTAAAGCAAAAATAAGGAAGTTTTTTTGTACAGATCCAATACAACCAATATGTATTCCGTATTGTGAACTCCAGACGGGAGACCCATGCTCCAGAATCGGACGGACTAGCGAAATAAATAAAGTTTTAGTCAAATAAGGATCATCGAATTCTTTTGACCACCTTTTAATAAATCCAAGCACTCCTCTGGCTTTATTAACCGTGGACGAAATGCGATTAGAAAATTTTAGTTTAGGGTTAGTTAAGAGAACGCCAAGATCGTTTACAAGAGTTATTCTATCCAAAGAGCTGTCACTTAACGTGTAAGTCGCGTATATCGGATTGGCCCGATAATCAGCTTGCACTTGGAACCGTTTAGAGGAATAACAAATGATTCCTTCCAAATATTTGGGAATTGGGAAGTTTCTAGAGATAAGGTAAACAACTTGTGAAGAGGTTGATCCTTTAAACCATTTCTAATTTCCGGAAGAATGAGTTGTGGGATCACATCTACTCCTAGTAGAAGATCTATTCTGTGAGATTGCAAATAGCTAGGGTCTACCAGTTCCAGATCCTGCAAACTTAAATTTTTGGAGTTTTTCCGGCTCGAGGTCAACAATTGAAAAATGTTTTAAATAAAAGTTTTATTTTATTTTTTGTTCTTTCAATATATTTCGGTTGCACTTGGCAACCGTCTTCGGCATATAATTTTACACGTCTGCAGGATTAATCTCCACGTCCGACGGTGCAGACGTGTAAATTTTGCCAAGGTTGCCGTAATATATTGGAAAGAACAAATAAAATTTGAAAACTTTTATTTAAAACATTTTTCAATTGTTGACCTCGAGCCGGAAAAACTCAAAAAATTTAAACATACATCAAAGGCCGCCTACAAACAAAAAAGATCCTGCAAATATTGACAATTATATAAAATGCTTAGGTAAATGAATGGTAAGAGAATTGAGAATAAATGTCGTATCAATGTTTATATAAAACTCTGGCTTCCCACACGAACTGATTGTGAGCTTTGCGGCATGCTTCGATGTGTTTGCTTATGATCCTCCGATTCCGGCAATTTCAGCAGCTACGGGATTTGATGGAATGAGATCTATGGTCTGGATTGGCTGAAGAGTTAACCGATGGTATCATACGTCTGTATGATATAGCTGCTATAGGAACTAGGGTTGTTGATAATATATCAAAATATCAATATATCGATATTTTTTCCTAAAAATTATATATTTATATCGTGATTTTTTATTTGCCCAAATATCGGTATTCCGATATTTTTTTTTGATATTTTTTGATATTTTTGTCTTTGGTCCCTCTGAATTCCAAAGCGACATCGACTAAAAGAATTCAGGCGCGAAATAAAAAATTGAGTCTAAAATCAAACTATATGGATATAAAAAACGGCGTCCGCCATCAAATGTGTTGTGTGCGACTCAAGAAGCAGGATGACTGACGCACACATAACGCAAAGGGTGTTATTAAAATCCCTAAACCCTGCATACTTGTCATAAAATACATATAATAAAATACTATTGTTTTTAAAAAGAAACTTATTGTCTTTTTATTGTGGGCGGTAAATTTTTCATTTAACACAAAAAATATAAAATATATCGACATTTTTATGTGATATTTTAAATATTATCATATATTTTAAAAATTTTCGACAACCCTAATGGAACGATCGGTTATAAATAAAATTTTTTTTTTATTTTTAAAGATATGTTATCTAAACTCCCAGACTATAATTTCGGTGTAGTTATTTTAAGCTACTGCTTATCAAATTTTATTCAAATCGGATATCTAAATCATATAGCTGTCATAGGAAAAATCAACTATTTTGTGTTTTATTATATTTCAGTTAAATCTTATACTTTTGAAACTCTTCCCCCATCCATACACCAAACTATACACCTTCTAAAATATTATCATATCAAAATATCATAAATTAAACCATCCGAAACCAATTTATTAAATTGATATTTGCACAACCATAAACAAAATGTATAATGTTTTTTCTACTAAGTTGAACACAGATCTAACAGAACTTACACCTTATGGACTGTAACTGGCAAATAGTACCATTGATACTCCTTTATCAATTCCTTAGCTGTATCGATGGCATATTCATTAAATTTGTCCAAATTTATTTTGTACCTCGAGGCAATAGCTTGGTGTATAATTGCACAACGATGGATGAGGTTTTCATTAAGCCCTGTAATTTCAGAAGCCAATTCTGGATTCGAGAAAAATTTTCTATCCACATTTCCATCGTTTGGACCTCCATCTCTGGGCTTGTCCACTATTATTCCCATTTTTTCCCAAAACGCCGCTTGAATTTTATGCTTTTGGAATTGTATGAAAGATGTAGAAGAAACGTATTTTCGAAATATTCTTTGTTTCTTTTCTTTCTTTAAACATTTATCCAAGTTATTCATCTCTTTTGGATTTGCTCTACATATAAAACATTTTGAAGAGGATGACTCACTTAAAGCGTTGCATACTTTTCCGTCTATCATAGTCAGTTGTAAACTATGCTCAACAATTATCTTTATATCATAAATCAAAAATTCTATCGGCTTGAGTTGATGAATTTTTTTCCTAAAGTATTTCTCCTCTTCGATTGGCAGTTCAGTTGTCTCTTTTTTGAACTGAAAACGAACTGGCTGCAGTAACGTGTTAATGAAGGCCGCAGATTCTTCCAATTTTTGAAATTAGTTGGAGAGGTACGTATGATGTGACAAATAGGGTCTTGACCTCTGAATCGTAACTTGAAAATCTTTGATTGTATTTACTATGGCCCGTGCTTTCAATTAACGTTAGGTTTTCAGTAGATTCATCCGTGATTGATTTATTTACATCTCATTGAAGCTTCAATATACTCGACGCTGTATTATCCAATAAACTTTGCAACTTAATTTCAGCATGAGATTAATCTACTGATATATTAGAGAAGAAGATACGCAGTACGGACGTGCAAAAAGTGGCTCCTGAATCTTTTCAAAATACAAAACTCCTGGTCCGCCGAAGCCCTGCTGGACGTACCTAAACACTGTCACTTGGAAGGGGAGACATTGGCACCGTCAAATCTCTCGCCAAAGACCTCCGGATCTCGCTAAAATCACTTGGTATCGCCCCTCCCAAACCGACTTGGAAACGCGGCTTTTCACTCAAACGGACCATTTTTGATGGTGAAAACCGACGATAAAGGAGGAAAACCAAAATAAAAAACCACTCAGAAGACCGGCAATGATTAGGCGCAAACAAAACTAGTGACGGAACACAACAGCTGAAAAGCAATCACAGTGAGTCGGATCCAAACCTCTTGCTTATCGAACGCCCACCAGAATAATAGCTTAGTCTAATCTACGGTCCCAGCTTTAGCCAATAGGTGGCGTTTAGAAAAGTTTAGAAAAAATATAAAAGCATCGTTTTAGGCATACTGTTAAATCTCTGCACAAAACTAAATAAAAATGTTAGGACTCGCCAGGACCCCTACTAAGCCTCAGGGTACCGGTCAGGCCGGGACATTCAATGCGACACCTGCTAGCGTCTCAAAACGGAGTCGATAGACACTCCCCCGCAAAATAATCGCACACCAACAAACACAGGCAATCTGGTAGATCTTAAAGATCTGAAATCCATGCTGGAGGGTATGTTCGACTCAAAGAACTAGCTACAAAATCGGAAGTTAATTCGAATTAACAAAATGCCACAAAAATGGATACCACACAGCAAAATGTAGAATGTCTCTCAACAAAGGTCGACTCGCTAGCAGAGGAAAACAAAATACTGCAGGCAGAGATTAACAAAATCAAAAGCGACAACAAAAACAAACAAGCAAGACTTCTACAACTAGAAGACGCAAATAAACGAAAAAACATAATCATCCGAGGTCTACAATCCGAAAAAAATCCATTTAATGCTGTATCTGACCCAATTAAGAGGAAATTGTTGATAAAGGACCGTATGGAGATAGACTCGGTAAAGAAGCTACACGCCGCCGACGGAAAAATGGCTGTTCTGGTTGAACTAACCGCAGTACAGGTCATCCTTAAGCACACCAAAAACCTGAAAGGAACGCGAGTCTCAATCGAACAGGATCTGAACATCGAAAGGAGACTTCAAAAACGCGTGATGCAAAGCCTCCTCCGGGACATTCTGGAAAGCCACAAAAACTTTAAGGTCACTATTAGAAACGATCGCATGGTTATTGAAGGTAAATGGTTCTACTGGAATAAAGACGGCAAGCTCATAAAAGGAGTAGAGTTAGCACAAAATGTCCTGGAGTACATATATGGTACCTCATTTAAAATAGCCCTCGACTACGAAGTTATATTGAGCAAACTAAATTCAAAAAACTAAATGTCCCTAATGTAGTACCGTCCCTTAATGTTAAAATTGTTTCGTACAATATAGGTGGCTTAGCAAATAAAACATTATTTAAACAATTCTTTAATTTTGTTACACAATTCGACATTTTTCTACTATTTGAAACTTTTCTGACCAACGACGAAACGAGTTTTGCAAATTACTTTCCTGATCATTTGCTGCATTGGATACCAGCAGTGAGAGTAGCAGCCCGTGGACGGGCCAGCGGAGGAAGTGTTTACGGAATCCGAAAGCAGCTGGTGAACGAAGGACACATTACCTTTACGAGCAAGGAAAACGCAGAAGTCATCGAAATAAACACGAAAGACGAAAAAGTACATATACTCCCAGTATACATTAACTGCAATAACTGGCAAGCAGATTTTAAAAAGGTGTACGATTTCGGACTGACAGCAGGTTGCAATAACCTAATGATTAAACGGGAACAAACAGAAAAACCCATAAAAGTAAGTTCAACAGATTTGGCAAACTATTTTAGTAGCCTACTCTCCCAAATTCAAAATGAAACAAATCAGCTATGCTAAGCCTCTGCTTTCCTCAGATCATATGGACTCCCCTTTCAGCCTTGCAGAAATAGAAAGCGCTGTTATAACACTAATACTAAACAAAGCTCCTGGTGAAGACAGAATAACTGCAGAATTTTTCAAAAACGCGCCGCTTTGTTTTATACAGCGACTTACCGATGCCTACAATGAATATTACAGCCATGGAATTTTCCCAGATTGCTTCAAAAAGCTGTCAGCCAGTCTGATCAGCCCAATTTTTAAAAAAGGTGTGGAGACCGATCCCAGCCACTACTGAGGCATATCTGCTCAAAACACAGTCGCTAAGATTTTTGCAGGAGCACTGTTGAAACGTATGACGACATGGGTAAACCGAGAAAACATTATTAGTGAATTTCAGACAGGCTTTCGAAAGGGTTTCTCTACGGTTGACAGTGTTTTCGTGCTGACATCAATCGCCCAAACCTTTCTGCAACAAAAAAAGAAGCTGTACATTTTCTTTGTCGATTTAAAAGCCGCCTTTGATACAGTGAACCGAAATAGCCTAATGTATAAACTTAGCCAACTCGGACTCTCAACAAAAGCCATACTAGCACTATCCAGTATCTATGAGGATAACAAAGCAAGTGTGTGGGACGGATCAGAGCTTTCGAAATGGTTCGATACTAACAGTGGAGTTAAACAAGGCTGCATTCTCAGCCCTCTCCTCTTCTCTCTCTTCGTGGACGATGTTGTTGATTTTTTACCAGGTAGAGTGACCGTGAATGGAACCCATGTTAAGAGCCTTATGTATGCCGATGACATGTGCCTACTGGCTGACAGCCCTGAAACGTTAAGGGACATGATTGCTAGCATATCCGAGTACTGTAAAGTATGGAACCTCACCATAAATACAAGCCAATCAAAGATTATGGTAGTTAAGGGTACAGGTGGCCGTCACGCTAGGAACCAAGAATGGCAACTGAACGGAATCCAGCTGGAACGTGTAAAATCATTCAAATACCTCGGTGTAACGCCTACCACAAATATGAGTTTTTATACCCACATAAAAGATACGCTCAAAGATGCAAAAATAGCTATGAACGCCACCTGGAAAAACTTTTTTGGCGGAAAAAACGTTAAATTGAGTGCCTAGTACAGCCTTTTCCAGGCGACAGTGAAAAAATTATGTGCTACTCGGCAGAGGTGTGGGGAATCAAAGATATGAAGATGCGGAACGAGTACTAACTTTTTTTGTAAAAAAGATATTTCGAATGCCACAAAATACTGCCGACTATGCAATTTTTATTGAAACAGGACTGCCTAGTATATTCTCCTACACACTTCAGCAGCACTTTAATTGCATCGATAAGGTTATGCATGTTCCAAATAGTATACTAACGAAAATAATTGCAAAAACTCTCTGTGAAAGAAACGAAATGGACGGATATTCCAACCGAATGCAGTTGCCCCCTTGATCTCGACGATCCAAGTTCGTGGAGCAGGACTCATGCCGAAATCATTACCAGATAACACAACATAGAAATAGAAAAGTTTATAACTAAGGCCAAAAACAGCGCGTCGAGGAGTGTGTATAAAAATCTTGAGCATAATTTATCTGAAAAAGGAAGTGGAAGTACCACGATCAACATAATGGAGAACTCATAAAACAGATCTTCCAAGCTGGAACCGAGACTATACCTCTAAATGGCAGGCCATACAGCAGCAACCCATCACTGGAATGCAGCCTCTGCAACATGCAAGAAATCAAGGATGTTCAACACTTCATTGCAGTCTGCCCTATTCTGAGAGAGATTCGTTTTACATGTTTTACGAAAACCACCCTTTGCGAATCGGATCTCCACAGTCTTCTAAATGGGGAAAACTGGGAGAACCTGGCATTCTTCATTACAAAAGCCAGTTATTACAGAACAAAAATTATTTTAGAACAATTTTAGAATCTAACTTAACTAAATTAACCGACTGACGGCATAAAAGCCATTGTCGTTGTAACCAATTTTTGTTTGTTTATTTGTTTTGATGTAAATTTAAATATGTACAGCCCGCTATAAATAAGCAACCAAGAAAAACAAAACACAAACAATAAACATCCTATTACAACTACTACTATTTTTAAGGTATCTCTTTTTTTTGCATTTACTATAGTTTGGTAGCTTGGAAATAAGTCAAAGGATATTTTGCTATTAACGAAATTCCTTATAAGCAAATATTGACTTTTAGACAAATCGGTCTCCATTATCAGGGAAATTACTTCAGTGGGTTCTGCTTGCATTAACGGCTGTTGCTGATTTTCATTGCGCAAAGCAGAAACAGTGGACTCATTCATTTCAATTAGCTGAGCTATACGACGTCGCCTTGTTCTAAATGAAGAATCCACAAAATCAACCTTTTGACGACCACGATGAGCTCTTTCCGCTATTTGCTGAGATGAATTTTTGGAGGACTTAAGGACAATTGACTATTTTACATTTAGCCAATCAATATTGTACAATTGACGACTTTTTCCGATCATACCGAGTCCAAAAAGCAGCAATTCTTTTACATTCTTTCTTGTAGCCAATCGATTTACAATGTTCGTTGAGTTCGAAATTTTAGCCGCTATTCTCAATATTATATTGAACATTTTCGATAGCTTCCCGTAATTTCGCAGCATTGCTACCATCTTTATACTGTCGTGAAAATACACAACGATACGAATCTCCTTTGGGAATGCAAAAATAAAAAAAACGAGCATTTGCTTAAAGTACTTTTATCCGAGCCTCATAATATATATAGCTAATAGGCATTGAAATAGTACTAAAAATGTATTTATTGGAACACTAGCAATGTTATTTTAAAACAAAAAAGGAAAGCTATCTTCGGGCGGAGCTGAAGTTGAAATACCCTTGCAGAATATTCTGTAAATTATATTCTCCAAAATTATTCAAAATTATTATTAACACTCATAAAAAGTCCCAACTTCCTAACTTTACAAACACCAAATTTATGGCATTTCCGATCAATCAGTTATATGGCGGCTATAGGATATAGTCGTCCGATCCTTATGAAATTTGGTAGGTCGGATTGATTGGCCAATAAAATAAAAACCCATAGAAAATCCCAACTTCCTAACTTTACAAATACCAAAGTTATGGCATTTCCGATCATTCAGTTATATGGCAGCTATAGGATATAGTCAGCCGATCCCGGCCGTTGCGACTTATATACTGCGTGCAAAGGAAAGAAGGGTGTGTGCAAAGTTTCAATTCGATAGCTTTAAAACTGAGAGACTAGTTTGAGTAGAAACAGACAGACGGACATGCTTATATCAACTCAGGAGGAGATCCTGATCAAGAATATATATACTTTATAGGGTCGGAGATGTCTCTTTCACTGCGTTGCACACTTTTGACCAAAATTATAATACCCTCTGCAAGGGTATAAAAACGGAAAAATAATTAGAATTTTATGTAAATTAACTGACATATATAAGCGATAAACAAGAAGGGAAAGCTAACTTCGGACGGAGCCGAAGTTGATATACCCTTGCAGAATATTTATATGATGCATTCTTAATACTCATAAAAAGTCCCAACTCCCTAACTTTAAAAACACCAAAGTTATGACATTGCCAATCGTTCCGTTATATGGCAGCTATAAGATATAGTCGGCCGATCCTTATGAAATTTGTTAGGTCGGATTGATTGGCCAAAAATAAAACCCATAGAAAATCCCAACTTCCTAACTTTAAAAACACCAAAGTTATGGCTTTTCCGATCGTTCAGTTATATAGTCGCCCGATCCGGCTCGTTCCGACTTATATACTACCTGCAATAGAAAGACAACTTTTGGGAAAGTTTCAAGCAGATAGTTTTAAAACTGAGGGACTAGTTTGCGTAGAAACGGACGGACAGACGGACGGACAGACGGACATGGCGAGATCGACTCTCCTGGTGATGCTGATCAAGAATATATATATGTCGCAGTGTGATTCCTAGTAGATGTAGCATTCTGGTAATTTGGGAATTCGGGGAATTCCCTGCTTCTGCTTTACTAGCTGATATTGAGCGAAAGCACGGCAGCAGAGGCAGAGACGCTCTGCTGCTGAGTGAGGTTCGATGGTAAGATACCAAGAGTCTTGAGTAAGACAGAGCTGGCTGCATACGCTCGACTTGAGTGAGTTTATGACGTGAGCGCGTATGCTGATATAGTTAGTTGAGCTTGGGTATTCGAACCGATCGGAACTCGCTGTGCAGCTGCGTCAATCATCAAAAGGATCAACATGGATAACATACCCTTGCCGCCGGCCGACATACCCTTGCCGCCGACATATACTTAATAGGGTCGGAAATGTCTCCTTCACTGCGTTGCAAACTTTTGACAAGGGTATAACAATCACAAAAGACGAACACAACGGCAGAGACAGAAAAGACGACACAGGCGCTCCGCTGCAGCACGCTGGCAAAATGTGACCTTGAAAAAATTAGAAGTCGTGTTAGCATATTAACGATTACAAATACATGCGCAACATCCGCACCTAACTTTAACGATTTTAAAATGTTAAAACTCTGATAAAGATAAAAAAATAATCCTAATGGGGAATCGTGTGGGAACACAAGTAAAACTTTAGGTAAACAAATTTAAGGCACACAAAAAAGGTACAAACAAATGGGTTTCTCATATCAAGTTAGTTTTTATTAATTTCATATCAAGTTAGTATAATTTAATTTCATAAAGTAAAACAAATTCCTTGAGCTTCATAATCCATTTTGAATAGTTACCAGCACGTTTTGAAGAGCGCTTTTGCTTCGAAATATTTCACCAGAGCTCCGATGCGCTCTTGAAATGAACACGTGTTCATGATTTTATTTTAAGATTCTATTTTAAGAAAGTACCGTTAGGTTTCCAGCGAAAACCGGTTTGCAATTTGGACATTTTAGAGACAAACTGTTTAAATATTTTCTGATCGGTTTCTTTGATTTTTGGCCTCTGACGGAACCACTGGCCACTGGAGAGAAGTCGAGCTCCCGTCGGAGCGATGTACTTGAAGTTTCCACAAGTCCTTCAGAATCTCCTTGGCTGTAGTGATTACTGGAGAGATGAAGCCTAAGGGGCCGTAGAGACGGGCCATTTAGTGCATGTGTGTTAAATTTCAAATTTTATTTTAAAACTGTATTACTCTAGGTGAGTATGCCAATATAAACCTTATGTCTTTATAGGATCCTGGTTGTTGAATTCCACAAAAATGAGAAACTGGGATGTCCTGTAACAATGCTGAGCTAAGAGCTGCAACCAGTTTATCTTGGATGGCCAGTGCTCCGTGGATAGTCGAATGACCGCATTGTACGTCGTCGACATATATCTCATAACGGAGCACATTTTACCAACTGGGCGGGTGTCTTGCTGAGTAGGGGGCTGATGCTGTCCCAAATGTGATAGTGTTTAGAAAATATTCCGATATCTGGTTTTTATCACTCTGCCACAGAATGCGTTGGTATTGCGAATCCTCTGGATGCATATCGATGTACATTTTCATTCGCAGTATGTCTGCAACAAAAACAAATCGATGAATGCGCCAGCTTAGCACGACTCCTGCGAGATCATTTTGTAGGGCTGGTACAATGCAAATGAAATCATTGACTGCTTTCCCATTCGAACTTTTACATGAAGCGTCATAAAGAACTCTGACTTTAGTGGTAACGCTTTCCTCCTTATATATGGCGTGATGAGGTAAGGTACATGAACGACCGTCGACCCCAAATTTAAAGGTCCATTTGAGGTGATCAACTAAAATCATTAGTTAATAAGCGAACGTATAAATATTCACATGAGTGGCTAAGAGCTTGGTAGCGCTCTATTTGGTAGACAAATAATTAACGAATTAAACGAAGAATTCGATGGCCTAAGTGATGGCGATTCCCAGAAGGGGAACGAACTAATAGACGGCGTCAGTAAGCGTGCGCCTGTGTCCCAAGAGGGGAATTGAGGACTGCACCATAAACAGCTGTCTCACAGGGATGAAAAGTGTTATGGCGGGGGTCAAGGTGATTGGGTGTAAGTGTGCACACCAAATTGAATTGAGAAACTGAGAGACAAGTCTAAGTTGTGTAAAATCTGAATTATTGGAAAATTCTGATTAGAATTGAATGATGTGAGTAAGATCATGAAGTTGAAGATGTATTATGTTAAACAAAAGAAAATTGTGCTTCCTAGATAAGAAAAATGGTCAGTTAATGTTTGTGTAAGCGGCTCTGTAAGTTTGTAAATTGTAAGAGAGAATAATGTTATTAAAACCAAGAGATACCATAATTAAAAGAGTCTGGTGTGTGACTTGGACATGGGTGGTGTATGTAGCACACGAGGACGTGCGAGAGGTCAGGAAGGCCGTGTCGCAGTGTGATTCCTAGTAGATGTAGCATTCTGGTAATTTGGGAATTCGGGGAATTCCCTGCTTCTGCTTTACTAGCTGATATTGAGCGAAAGCACGGCAGCAGAGGCAGAGACGCTCTGCTGCTGAGTGAGGTTCGATGGTAAGATACCAAGAGTCTTGAGTAAGACAGAGCTGGCTGCATACGCTCGACTTGAGTGAGTTTATGACGTGAGCGCGTATGCTGATATAGTTAATTGAGCTTGGGTATTCGAACCGATCGGAACTCGCTGTGCAGCTGCGTCAATCAATCAAAAAGGATCAACATGGATAACATACCCTTGCCGCCGGCCGACATACCCTTGCCGCCGACATATACTTAATAGGGTCGGAAATTTCTCCTTCACTGCGTTGCAAACTTTTGACAAGGGTATAACAATCACAAAAGACGAACACAACGGCAGAGACAGAAAAGACGACACAGGCGCTCCGCTGCAGCACGCTGGCAAAATGTGACCTTGAAAAAATGAGAAGTCGTGTTAGCATATTAACGATTACAAATACATGCGCAACATCCGCACCTAACTTTAACGATTTTAAAATGTTAAAACTCTGATAAAGATAAAAAAATAATCCTAATGGGGAATCGTGTGGGAACACAACTAAAACTTTAGGTAAACAAATTTAAGGCACACAAAAAAGGTACAAACAAATGGGTTTCTCATATCAAGTTAGTTTTTATTAATTTCATATCAAGTTAGTATAATTTAATTTCATAAAGTAAAACAAATTCCTTGAGCTTCATAATCCATTTTAAACAATATAAATTTATAAGCTTGAATAGTTACCAGCACGTTTTGAAGAGCGCTTTTGCTTCGAAATATTTCACCAGAGCTCCGATGCGCTCTTGAAATGAACACGTGTTCATGATTTTATTTTAAGATTATATTTTAAGAAAGTACCGTTAGGTTTCCAGCGAAAACCGGTTTGCAATTTGGACATTTTAGAGACAAACTGTTTAAATATTTTCTGATCGGTTTCTTTGATTTTTGGCCTCTGACGGAACCACTGGCCACTGGAGAGAAGTCGAGCTCCCGTCGGAGCGATGTACTTGAAGTTTCCACAAGTCCTTCAGAATCTCCTTGGCTGTAGTGATTACTGGAGAGATGAAGCCTAAGGGGCCGTAGAGACGGGCCATTTAGTGCATGTGTGTTAAATTTCAAATTTTATTTTAAAACTGTATTACTCTAGGTGAGTATGCCAATATAAACCTTATGTCTTTATAGGATCCTGGTTGTTGAATTCCACAAAAATGAGAAACTGGGATGTCCTGTAACAATGCTGAGCTAAGAGCTGCAACCAGTTTATCTTGGATGGCCAGTGTTCCGTGGATAGTCGAATGACCGCATTGTACGTCGTCGACATATATCTCATAACGGAGCACATTTTACCAACTGGGCGGGTGTCTTGCTGAGTAGGGGGCTGATGCTGTCCCAAATGTGATGGTGTTTAGAAAATATTCCGATATCTGGTTTTTATCACTCTGCCACAGAATGCGTTGGTATTGCGAATCCTCTGGATGCATATCGATGTACATTTTCATTCGCAGTATGTCTGCAACAAAAACAAATCGATGAATGCGCCAGCTTAGCACGACTCCTGCGAGATCATTTTGTAGGGCTGGTACAATGCAAATGACATCATTGACTGCTTTCCCATTCGAACTTTTACATGAAGCGTCATAAAGAACTCTGACTTTAGTGGTAACGCTTTCCTCCTTATATATGGCGTGATGAGGTAAGGTACATGAACGACCGTCGATTTCACTCTATCAATAACTTCCTTGTAACGTTGGTGAAACTCTGATTGCCGCTGAAATTTTCGGTCGAGCATATAAAAGCGGTTTAAAGTGATGTATTTGCAGAAAGTCATCGAAGGGTCGAAAAATCGTTTTAATGGCAGTCGCACCATATATTTCCCGTTAGCTTGCCGGGTGTGTGTGCGTTGAAAGCGATCCTAACACCACTGTTGTTCTGGGGTCAGTAGCTTAGTGTCTTTTAATTGCTTGTCGTCGAAGAATTTTTGCACACGGTTCTCCAAGCGGTATGGTGAGATTTGATAGTCAGCGTATGGCTAGTGGCGTGGGTAACTCGGCCAAAAACGAGCCAGCCGAGGTGAGTTTATTGTGCGATGGTTTTTTTTTTCGCGCGGTGTGCCACGGCCCACTTACCCGTCCAACCGACCGAGGGGCGCAGCCGTGTATCGTACGGCACGATTCGCGAGAAGATAGACGCGAGATTAGAAAATAAAGGTAAAGGTCCGGAGAAAAAAGTAATAGTTACATCAATCTTGTGCCAATGAAGCAAGTATTAATTGTTTTAGGAGCGGCAGAGAGTCAAAATTTGAGATTACAAACTCTATTATAGTCAGAACATAATACTCTGAAAGGCTCATGCAAGGCAAAGTTAGATCTACAATGATTTAAAATTAGGGGAATACAATTTCTTGTTAATCTACTTGGCACAGAAAAGATTAGCCGACTTATCAAGTCGGGGCAGTCAATATCACCATGTATAAGGTTATAAATAAAGATAGTACCAAGCATCGTTCTACGGTTGGCTAGGGAGGGTAAATTAATCAACAGAAGTCTACTAGAATAAGAAGGTAAGTTAAGATTTGCATCCCAGTTTAGGCGCCGTAAAGCAAAAATAAGGAAGTTTTTTGTACAGATTCAATACAACCAATATCTATTCCGTATTGTGAACTCCAGACGGGAGACCCATGCTCCAGAATCGGACGGACTAGCGAAATAAATAAAGTTTTAGTCAAATAAGGATCATCGAATTCTTTTGACCACCTTTTAATAAATCCAAGCACTCCTCTGGCTTTAATAACCATGGACGACATATGTTCAGAAAATTTTAGTTTAGGGTCCAAGAGAACGCCAAGATCGTTTACAAGAGTTATTCTATATAAAGAGCTGCCACTTAACGTGTAAGTTGCGTATATCGGATTGGCCCGATAAAAAGTCATCAGCTTGCACTTGGAACCGTTTAAATTTAGTAAATTATCTCGGTACCAGTTTTGAAAATTATCTAGATCGGATTGCAAGTATAAATGGAAGGAAATATCCTTATACTGCAGGGATAACTTAACATCATCTGCGTACATAAGTATGCGAGAATGGCTTATAATTGATGGAAGATCGTTAATAAATAATGTAAAAAGTAACGTACCCAAATGGCTCCCTTGTGGGACACCGGAGGTAACAGAAATTGAATTTTTAAAATGGACCCATTGTGACCTGCCATTCAGATAACTTGAGATCCATTTAAGTAGATCGACTGGAAAACCTATCAAGTCAAGTTTTTGAACAAGAAGTAAGTGATTTACAGAGTAAAATGCTTTACTAAGGTCAGTATAAATGACGTCTGTTTGAAAACTACTATTGAAGCTCTAGAAGGTTTGTGATTGTTGATCTACGTTTAATAAATCCGTGTTGACACGGAGAAATGATTGATCTACACAGGTGCTGCAGATAAGGGGTAATGATTTTTTCAAAAAGCTTAGGAATAGCTGACAACTTAGAAATACCTCTATAGTTACTGGCCTCTAACTTGTTACCTTTTTTGAAAAGAGGAATAACAAATGATTCCTTCCAAATATTTGGGAATTGGAAAGTTTCTAGAGATAAGGTAAACAACTTGTGAAGAGGTTGATCCTTTAAATCATTTCTAATTTCCGGAAGAATGAGTTGAGGGATCACATCTACTCCTAGTAGAAGATCTATTCTGTGAGATTGCAAATAGCTAGGGTCTACCAGTTCCAGATCCTGCAAATATTGACAATTATATAAAATGCTTATTTGCGTGCAAACAATTCCTTGTGAAGGAAGTCTGGACAGCGCATTGGAGGTGTATTACCAGTCGTGGTGTGGAAGCTGTTTCCTCTGTGGACGGTGCTGTTGGCTGGTCTCGATGTCGATAAAAGAGGTGCTTGGGGCGGAACATCGGTTTTCCAAAATATCAATGCTGACAAGCCTGCTGTTGAGGAAAGATTCAAGTTACGAGAAAGTTGAGAACTTGACAGAGTTTCTAAGGCTGTGCTCCCACGCTTGCAGAGTGGTAGCGGGAAGCTTGATTATAAAGTGGTGCACAATCCACTAATTACTACCTATAATAGCGACATTAAGGCGTTTGAACGCGTTGATGCAAACGGTTGTAACGTTTAGCATATGCTTAAGATCGCCAGCCTTTTCCTTGGATGACATCGGCAGGCCATACAAAGAGTGAAGGTGATACATAAACTGCAGTCGTAGGATGTTATAACGTTGGACAATGAGTGCCACGTCCAACGTCTTCGTCATGGCTGGACGGAAGAGCTTGCTTGAGAAAATGGAACTTCTGGAAATCGGACAGCGCCGTGTTGTCGTGAATTAGTTGATAGGAGAATGTTCTAAAAAGCTTGAACCTGTTTTCGGAAATTTATTTTCAAATGCTTCGGATTTGGTATCGAAATGCTGTATTTTGTGAAACATATGGGTGCTTGCCAGGGCATTAAAGCCATACAAGCTGTTGGTTTTACTGAATTCCTCGTTCAAAGTTTCCACAGCAGGGAAACTTAAAATTTAGTTTATTTTTAGAAACAAAGAATAGAATGATTCCGTTCCAGTTAGGACCGAATAAAGTCACTGGTATTCATTTATTGGAAGAAACATTGAAGAAGATTATAACCCTGCCGGTTACATTGAATAACTATGCATTTTTACTGAACGCAACTGTAGTAAAGAAGGGAGTAGAAGTTTGGTGTAATCTATCAGGCAAAATGAGGACAAGCTGAATTGGAGGTGGCAAATTTTACGGGCAGCAAAAAAAATTAAGTTAAACAAAATTTCCAGACATATTTCATTCAAATGGTTGTCAGCTGACATTCACCAATGTAGTGACGCACTCAATTCCAACGACAGACGAAAATCCGATATGTATAAAACCATATAGAAACGGATTCAAACAGAGAGATAAGATAAAAAAAAGGTACAGGAGCTACTGGACCAGAAGGTTAGTAGGGACAGCCAATCACCATGGAGTGCACCAGTCTGGCTAGTGCCGGAAAAGATTTATATAATTCGGACGTTGATGCACTATGATCAGCGCAAACAAGTGGCCCTTACGACACCAAGCAGTGCTTGTTACGCGCGGAGCCCAATAGGCGTAAAAACGAGATCGCGAGAAGTGAAAAAGGACAATATAGAAGCGGGCAGACTAACTTAGAAATACGTACGAGACTGATACTAATACTAATTTTGTGCTAAGTAAGATAAAATTAATGCTCTTAGGCTTGGCAAAGAGTCGGTAGTAGAAATAATATGGTATAGTCTAATATAGTCGTTACACAGTACTCTAAACGGTTCATGCATATCATAGTTAGATCTACAAATATTTTAAAGTAAGAGGAACATAGTTTCTGGTTATTCTATTAGGCACGGAGAAGTTTATGCGACCCAGTAACTCTAAACTCTCCACATCTCCTTGAATAAGTTTATAAATAAAAGTTGTGCCAAGCATCGTTCTACGGTGTAATAAGGATGGTAGATTAATTAGGAGAGGTCTACTAGAGTAGGATGGTAAAATAAGACTTGCATTCCAGTTAAGGCCCCGTAAAGCAAATAATAATATGTTCTTTTGCACAGACTCTATCCGGTCTATATGTACACCATACTGAGGACTCCAAACTGCTGAACAGTACCCCAGAATTGGACGGACTAGTGAAACGAACAGAGTCTTTGTAACATAGGGATCATCGAATTCCTTTGACCACCTTTTAATAAATCCAAGTACTCCTCTGGCTTTATTCACCATAGAAGTTATATTGTCACAAAACTTAAGTTTTCTGTCAAGAAGGACGCCAAGGTCATCAACATGCGTAATTCTAGACAACGCACAACCACCCAGCGTATACGTGGCATAACTTAACGTCATCTGCGTACATAAGGACCCGCGACCTTGTCAAGACTATAGGGAGATCGTTTATAAATAAAGTAAAAAGATGTGGGCCAAGGTGGCTTCCTTGTGGGACGCCTGAAGTAACTCGGATCAAATTAGAGATCGAGTTTTTAAAGAGGACTCGTTGAGTCCTACCACTTAGATAACATAAGATCCATGTTAGAAGATCACATGGGAACCCTAATAAGTCTAGCTTTAATACTAGAAGCGAGTGATTTACTGAATCAAACGCTTTACTAAAATCAGTGTAAACTACGTCAGTCTGCATGTTCTTTCTGAAGCCATTTATTACAAAAGACGTTAGCTCCAACAGGTTTGTCGTCGTAGATCTTCGCCTTATAAATCCATGTTGACATGGAGATATAATTAATCTACAAAGATTTTGCAAGTGGGGTGTAATAACGTTTTCGAAAAGCTTTGGGATGGCGGATAATATGGATATACCTCTGTAATTACTTGTATTCGATTTATTTCCTTTCTTATGAAGGGGAATACCAAATGACTCCTTCCAGATAAGTGGGAAATGAGAAGTTTTCAAAGACAAGGTAAACAATTTGTGCAGAGGTCTACACAGAGTTTCATCACAGTATTTAAGCACGCAGCCTGGAACACCGTCCGGACCTGGTGAGTAGACTGGTTTAACTTTATGGAGATCCAAGAGAAGGGAGCTTTCGCTTAACCTCGGACAAAAAATTTAGTTTGGCTTGGCTATGACATTTGAATAAGATGGATTTGGACGGGATGAAACAGAATATGTTGTCTGGAAAAACTGGGCAAACAGGGTAACAGGCTGATTCACGCTTAGTGTTAACAAAATTATAAAACTATTTTGGATCTTGTGAAAATTGGACCCTACAACGAGTCAGATAGTTTTTAAAACACCGGGCGTTAAGCACGGTAAAATTTGACCTAGCCCTTAGGTATCGAGAGAAGGCAGAATGTAAACCGGACATTTTAAATTTATTGAAAAGTCTGGACTTTATATTTTTTAGGTGTGACAACTCCTTATTAAACCATGGAGGTTTATTTGAAACTGACGGATAGTATAACGGAAAACACAGGCAAAAGAAGGAGTTCAATGCATTATAAAAGATATTAACGGCCTCAGCCATGTTAGTGCATGAATAAAATTCGGACCAGTCATAGCCGGATATAAAAGTATTTAAAAGATGAAAGTTTGCCTTACGAAAGCAGCGGATTCGTTTAACCGACTTTTCGGGTTTTTTATTCAGCTCTGTTCTTGCATCTACAGTCAGCTCTAGAGTTGTATGATAAGGATCTTCCGGTTGTGTAAGTGGTGATGCTCTTAATAGACAAACGCCTTCTGAATTTGAAACGAAACACAAGTCCAGTAAACGTCCTAAGGAGTTTTTAACATGGTTCACTTGGGATAGCGCAATGTCAAGCAAGCCGTCAATAAAGTCATGCTGCGCTAAAGGAAGTAAAATGTTAGAGTTTTCGTCAGGGGACCATGTCGCACTAGGTATATTAAAATCACCCAATACTATTAACTGATCTCGATCTGACAGTTTTTTGGAAATGGACTGAATAACGGAAAGGTGATTTGCTTAAATAGGGAACTTAGATTATGGTGGGATATATGAACAAAACTAACGGGGAACGATAATTTTATACCTAGGAATACGATGTCGAAAAGGTGGAGTCGATAGCAATCAGGACTCCACCTCCCCGTCTGGACTGACGATCAAGCCTGTACATTGTATACTTACCCTGAAGAATTTCGGAGCTAAGAATATCCGGCCTTAACCAGGTCTCTGTAGATACCATAATATAATATAGGAAAGAAAAACTATCCGAGTACAATTTAGTCAGCTTACTAAGTAAGCCTCTTGTATTCTGATAGCAAAGAAGAAAAGAGGAGAGATTTTTTGGGATAGAATAAGATGTGGAGGGCTCTGGGGATGGTTCTTTAATGGAATTTTCCGTTTCCCCTGAACTATTCTTTTTTCTCTTAGCTTCGTACTCTTTTACAAATATGCCCTCGGGCCAGAAACTGGTGGAGCACACAGATGCCAAAGTAGCACAAGGAATACCAATCTTAAATGATGATACTTTCCTAGCATAAGAAAATTTAAATTGTTTGACCTTCAAATCATACACTTGGATTTTGTTACGGATATAAGTTGTAATATCCAGTGATGAGAGGTCTGGGGTAAGCCGTGAAACAAATACATGTTTTAGCTGGGGCACCCGAACACAAGTAACCGTTTTTGGTACAACACATGCAACCCTTTTTGGTCCTACAGAATTTGTATCTGTACTACCAGTATCGGCCGGTAATCCGGACTTTAAGTCCACATGAGGTGTTGGGGCCACTAATTTATTTTGATCGAACAGAGCGGAAGTAGCGGAAGTTGCGGCGCCACATCGGTTCCAGCAACTTCGGGTACCGAATCACTTTTTGCCCCCGATCATAGAGCTGAAATCGAATCACGGGCAGCAGGTTGCACGGCACCTGCCATAGAATGCTCCCGATGCGCTTTGGGGAATCGGGCTCAGCTGGCATGCGACTAGTGAGCTGCGATTCAAGCGCCACGAGCAGGTCCGTATTTTTACGGTCGTTCGGGATTAATTCCGTAACACTGCTTTTTGTGAGCCGTCTAATAGATATTGCCTGGTTCTCGTATACAATGCATTCATCGTAGTAGTAGCGTAGGCCACTCTTCTTATCGATGGCAACGCGAACCAGGCCAAAATAGCCAAGACACTTTTCGTGATAAATTTTATCACATGTTTGGCAGGGAATACTTTGCTGTCCAGCCGAGATAATTTTCTTGCAATTTTTCAATGAACAGAAAGCCATTATCACTGTCCACGGATCACTGTGGACAAAAAAATCGTAAGTGCTCAAGAACTTTTTAATGAGAGAGCAAGAAGAGCGACAGAGCGGTAGCGAAACACCGATTAACTTTGATGTTAGGCACCACGAAACGAGATAGAAACGAAAAGAGAGAGAGAGCGGGATTATTAACCGATTAACTCCGGTGCCGTTCCAACAGCGCCCAACGACGAAGAGAAAGACTGAAAAGGGAGGCAATAGAAAACAATAATAACAAACCAACACCGAATTAAATAATAAAAACCTTTTATCTAGTTAATCACGATGCACTCGCGAAGCGAACGGAAAGTTGTTAAAAAACGCTTAAAAGTGTAGAAACGTTAAAAAGATTTTAGTAAGCCCCGGTGGTTTCAATAAGAAAAAATTAAAATTTGGAGCGCAAAACAAAAATACGACCGTTCACTGTGAAGAGCGAAAAGCTGATGTCAGAAGAACAGAAGTGACGTCTAGTAGAGGATTTTAGAAAACTAAATAAAAAACGGTGAAAGATAGATATCCCAATCCAGTGATCAGTGAGGTACTTGACATGCTAGGTAAGGCAATGTATTTTTCGGTGTTAGATTTAGCCAGCGGATATCATCAGTTTCAAATGGGAAAGAATAACATTCCCAAAACTGCATTTACTGCACAAAATGGGCATTTTGAATACATAAGGATATCGTTTGGACTGACTAATGCCCCAGCCACTTTTCAAAAGGGTAATGAATAACATTCTAGGAGAATCAGTATGAAAATCTGTTTGGTAAATATCGACGATATTAAACTATTTTAAACTATTATTCACTGTCATAACAGAGTCTTATGCAGGACTTGCAGACGGTATTTAAAAGACTAAGTGCGCTGGTGCAAAGGGGTTAAACAAAATCCGAAGAAGATTGAAGCCATATGGGTTTTCCCATTATCAAAAACAGCCAAGGAAATCAAATCATTCTTGGGATTAATCGGATATTATAGGAATTTTAAAACGGATTTTGCAAGAGTAACAAAGCTCCTAACAAAAAGATTAAAAGGGAAGCAACAAGTCGTTGTCGATGTCGAATAGCAATTTTGCTGTTGTGGGAATGGGAAGTGACAGACCTATTGCATTTGGTAGCAGGACATTAAATGATGCAGAAGTTAAATATTTCATGGTAGAGAAAGAAACGCTCGCTATAGTTTGGGGTATAAAACGCTTCAGACCGTATTTGTTCGGTCACAAATTTGGGAGTTGAGACGTATAGTATTTTTTCCGAATTTAAAAAACAGGCTTACGCAGGTCATCAATAAGTGTGAGACCTAAATATGCGAAATACCTAAAATAGTATTTTAGAACACAGAGACTCCCGTTATAGACAAATTCCCTAGGTTTGCCATAGATATTGTAAAATCCAAATTTGTGACCAGGATTACGCATCATGTTTATTTAAGGATTTTTGCAAACAATAAGGAATTGAGTTGTCTCTTTTCAGCAATTGTCTAGTAACTCAACGGTAGAAAGATAACATTCTACACTTAGAGAAATGTATGGAATTGTTTTGAAGACTAGAAAGTATTTAAAATTTAAATGTGACCATGAAAAGTTTTTGCAGCTAATTCATGCAGCTACTAAATTAAGACCATTTGAACTTTTCTCGGGGAGAAAAAAAAAAGGTCCACTTAAACAAGAAAAGAAAGGAACCATTGGAAGGAAACGTAGCTTATAGAAAGGAACATAGAATAAATAAGATATTCCCTAAGTTTACAACACAAGTAATCGAACAAGACATGAAAGTTACGTGTACGTCAAAGTAGAAACGAAAAGCTGAACATTTAAATAACATAGCAGAGAGTCTTTTACTGGCAAAGCTTAAAGCAATTCCTAACTGACCAATTCTTAACTGACCAAAATCTGGAAATTATTTCTAACGAAATGGAAATACCCTGGACACCAAACCCAACACACAACCTGTATATCCCGAAATACCCATTATTCCATTGTCAATAACATAAGTCCACAGCCTACTTTTGTAGTTATTAAAATTAACCCGACATAAACATTTAAACACCTTAGACATAAATCTTTCCCACTCCTTCGATCGGCGGCACCGTAATTATAAACATTTCATATGCCTTTATCAACGAGGGCAAACATAAACAATATTTAAACTTTTAAACAAAGGGTCCAGCCTGAGAACCCATTCGTCAGCATAAAAGCCTAGAGCAATCCAAATTAATTAAACAACAGATGCAGTCTATAAACCATTTCATCAGGGCACAGTTTTGACCAATCCAAATTCTCAAAGCGAAGTTCACTTTCGCTGCTCGCGCCGCTGTCACCGCTAAAAGCCATATGTAGCAAGCAGTCATACACACATGTATATACACACCTACACTATAGTACTAAGGATCCTTTTGTACATACATACTCTAATATAAGTTCCACAATAATTATACCCGTTACTCGTAGAGTAAAAGTATGTAACAGGTAGAAGGAAGCGTTTCCGACCCTATAAAGTATATATATTCTCGTTCAGGATCACTAGCCGAGTCGATCTAGCCATGTCCGTCTGTCTGTCTCTCCGTCTGTCTGTCCGTATGAACGCTGAGATCTCTGAAACTATAAAAGCTAGAAGATTGGCATTTTGCATGTAGATTTTAGGAGTTTCTAAGCAGCGCAAGTTAGTTTTTTAAAATGGTGCCACGCCCCCTCTGACGCCCACAAGCCACAAGCTGTGGCCACAGTTTTGATGCTATTATGAAAATTTTAATTGATGTGTATTTGTTTCGTCAATACGTATCGATTGGCCTAATAAAAGTTTGCCACGCCCGCTCTAACGCCCACAAACTCATTAAACGCTTAAGCCTGGCTAGCGCCTACATTTCCGCATTTCATGGCCCGTGGTACCAATGTCTTGGGGTAGATGGCGCAATACAATAGCGCCAATACTATAGCCTAAAGCAGCGCTGGTGCTGATGCTCGTGCTGTAAAGGTGCCAGCTCTAAGAGATCGCCTAATTCAAATTGATAATTTGAACTTTTTGTCCTTTTTTCCTGTGGTCACTCTAATTCACATTATGTTAATGCAAAATCTGTTTAGCCGAGTAACGGGTATCTAATAGTCGAGGCACTCGACTATAGCGTTCTCTCTTTTTATATCCTATATATGTCTCTTTTAATCTTGTGCGAAACCTATTGTCAACCGAACACTATGTCTATCTCGGTCTGGCAAGTAAGATCGGTTTAAGTTCCACTCATGCAAAATGGGCTAAGCACTAATAATTTGGAGAAGAATAAACTCAGTTTTGCTGCGACCACTGAATCAACAACACGTTATTGTACCACCTATAATTTCAGAAGTGGGATTATTGCAAAAAATTGTTTTATTTTGCATTATACTTAGCATACGAGTAAAACTTAAATAAAATTCAGTGAGTAAAAATGGAAACCATCGGTGTAGACGAATACAGTGCAGAAGAACTTCGAAGATGGTTGGAAAACCTCGGAATGCAGAAAAGCGGCAACAAGCGGCGCTCGCATCGCGTCTGAATGGTGTAGCTCCCGAAGCCTGTGGAGTTTGCCCAACATTGGATCCCAAGGACACTTCCGAGCCAGAAGCTGGATCCGAGGAAAGACCCAATTCGTCAGCAGACTGAGGCAATGAGAACAATGAAGCCGGGGCTTCGTCACTTACTTGCCAAAACAACGACGTAAGCCCAAACAACGTGAACGTTCCGGAAGTTTCTTTGGAATCCATGAAGCTTCAGTTGGAGTTGCTCCAACTGGAAACCGAGCTGCTAAAAATGGTACTTTATCGGTGTTAGCCGTTAGACAGTGTGACCGCATCTTCAACAAACGATATTGTCATCGAGAATGCCAGATCTGGCACATCATTTTCTAATAACAATTATTTGCCGACCATGGTGACAGAAATGCTCCCTGTTTTTGACGGTGCTGCCAACAACAAAGGACCTGTTGGTACATGGATTGCTCATCTTAATGCCATTATTAAGATGTACAAAATCAGCGACGATCTAATTTGCATGCTAGTGATCTCCAAGTTAAAAGACCTCGCTCAAGTTTGGTTACACTCCACTGAAAATATTTTGACGCTGCCAGCTTATGCATTGCTGACTCAACTTGCTGAGGCTTTTCAGTCTAAGGAAAGCAAGATTATGTCCCGAAGCAAGTATCAAAAAGGCAAGTGGAAACCATTTGAAAACTTTGCCACCTATTTCAATGGAAAAACATGTTTAGCTGCGCACATTCAGATGGACGACGAGGAGCCTATTGATAATATCATCGAAGGAATTCCGTATACACTTCTGCGTCAACAAGCGCACATGCAATGCTTCAACTCGTCTGCACAACTTTTGCAGGCATTTACGAAAGTTTCGTTACGCAAAACAGCGTTTACACCGGGTTGCCGGGAATGGACCTGGCTTGGGCACCACTAATAGATGCTTCAACTGCAACTCTGTTGTACAGTGCACACAGAAGGAAAAAAAATTAAAATTTACATTAAGGCAGAACCTAATCAGTATTTGTTTGTAGAATGTCTAATTGATTCTGGGAGCCCAATTAGTTTTATACAGAAGTAATACAAAAGTAACTCCATTAATATATACACCTATTGGCCACCGAACCGCGTAGACGTGTCTTTTTGCTCGCCCTGCCGAAAGACTTCCAAAAATCTACAAAGTGACCACCAAAAATAAGAAAAATAGCGAAAAGACGCTGGCAGCAATGCCATATCCCAAGGTCAACACCTCTTTAAATTAAAACTAAATTTAAAACAGATCTAGTTAATCAAAAACAATTAAAAATGTCGAACGCAAATAAAATATTATCAAGTGCAACCGGTAAAGCCACGAAGCCAAGTCGCGATCGGCAACAAATACAACTAGACGAACGGCGGCTGTCTTCTGCACGGAACAATGCTTACATTTCAATTGACTCATCGGAGGCAACAACAAAATCAACGTCACTGACCGCTACCGAAAGAGCCCGCTCACTGTCACCAGCGATTTTAAGCTCAAGCAGCGCTGCCGTTACTCAGTCGTGGAGATCACAATGCCCGTCACCTCTCTCTCATCGATGCACCGACTACATCGGCTTGTGCGCCCACCAGCACTGTACCCTCTCTTACTACAGTAACGTCAACGACAACAACAACTTTAACGTCTGCGGCTACCCAGTGGCCTATCTCAACACCACAAGCAAAACTCAGCTCTACTGACCCTCTTACGAATAATACTCTCGTACAGACGGGGATCGATCGGTATGTACAAATAAAAAGAAAGCTTAGTCCACAAAAAAACGTAAACTCAAATTTGCCAAAAGTACCGAATACTTTAGGCAACACACGAACATCCGAAAATAGATTTGCCATACTTGGCGAGACCGAAGAAGACAAGGGTCAGGCGCCTCAAGTCATGAAAGCTGTAAAGCCACCGCCAATATATATTAGGAAGCACAACAGTGTCGATCTGATCAATAAGCTTAAACAAGTAATCGGGCCTAATCACTTCTATATCAACACCCTAAAAAGAGTAAACATATTAGAAGCAAAACTCCAGGTTAACAACGAAGACAACTTCCGTTCTGTAACAAGATATCTCGACAATGAGCTTATAAATTACTACACTTCCCAACTAAAAAGTAAGATAGGCCTACAAGTTGTACTTAAAGGTATAGAATCGACTGTTGCGGTAGCAGAAATAGCTGAAGGCCTCACGGAAAAAGGCTTCGACGTTAAGCACATCGTGAACATAGTAAACAGGGATAGTGCATCCTATTTACAATCTGAAATATCTCCTTCACCGAAGAATCACCGTAGAGGAACCGCATAAGCGGAACGGCCCCGTACAGTGTACAAACTGCCAGGAGTTCGGGCATACAAGAACCTACTGCACCCTGCGACCAGTTTGTGTCGCCTGTGGAGATTTGCATTGCATTGAAGCATGCCTGGGAAACAAAGAAGACCCTACTCTGAGGAAATGCAGTAACTGTGTGGGAAATCATACTGCCAACTACCGGTGCTGTCCCGTCTACAAAGAACTCAAGAGCCGCCTAAATCAGAGACGCAGTAATCCATTCGCCGCTCAACACTCTGCTCAACCAAACATCTTCATCCCATCAACAACCACTCCTGGTGTCTCCTTTGCCAACGCACTCCGCTACCCTGGAATCTCACAAACATCTACCGCCCAGCCTGCAGCATTGCGTCCACAGCCACCCATACCAAACCTAAATGATTTTCCTCTGCCGCCAAACATTCTACGCCAGAACCCTCATCCACAAACCCGCTAAGAACTAGACGCTCAAGTATCCAGATCGAGTCTCTCCTACTTGAAAAACGTAGACTCCGCAGAGACTGGCAGGCTCACCGGCCCCAGCTACTAAGAAAACACTTTATGAAGCATCTCGAAAATTGTCGAAGGCCCTCTCTACCGAAAAGAACCAGGCCCAACGGGCCTACATTGCGAAACTATCCCCGACGGGTAACAAATTCCCACTATGGAGAGCTCACCCAAACATGCAACCACCAATAGATCCCGATTGGCCAATTCGATCACAAACAGGTGCCTGGGCGCGCAGTGACGAAGAAAGAGCTAACACTTTTGCCCATCACTTGGAAAACGTCTTCAAGCCTCACCCGCCATCCAACCAATTCACTCTACCGAATGTCTCGCTAGCGTCGCCGTCCTCCCCAGTTACCCTTGAAACAAGCACAATACTTAAGGCTATTAAAGAACATATAAACCCAAAGAAAGCTCCTGGTCACGATTTTATTTCTCCAAAAATGATAATTGAATTACCTGCATGCGCAGTCTGATGCATCGCATTTATATTTAACTCAATATTGAAATGGGGCTACTTTCCTGACCAATGGAAAAAGTCTGTCATTACAATGATCCCGAAGCCAGGAAAAGACAAATCCCAGCATTCCTCTTACCGGCCCATCAGTCTGCTCCCATGTCTATCAAAGCTATTTGAAAAACTGCTTCTTGTTCATCTAGTAACACATCTTCAAAACAACAGAACGATCCCTCTGCACCAATTCGGATTTAGGGAAAAACATGGAACTATCGAACAGGTAAACCGCTTAACATCTGAAATTCGCACGGCTTTCGAACACAAGCAATATTGCAGTGCTTTATTTCTGGACGTGTCACAAGCATTTGAGCGCGTCTGGATCGACGGTCTGGTATACAAAATCAAAACCCTCCTACCGGAAAACACTCACAAGTTGCTTGAGTCATACCTCAGAAACAGAGTTTTCACCGTGAGATGTAAAACCTTTACTTCAACCATCCGTAACATCGAAGCTGGAGTACCCCAAGGAAGTGTGCTTGGTCCAATCTTGTACATCCTTTACACGGCAGACATTCCAACAAGCCGCCAGACCCTCATCTCAACCTTTGCTGACGACACTGCTATTGTCAGCCGCTCGAAATGCCCAAAAACAGCTACAGCCCATTTAAAAGAACACCTGGTAGCTGTAGAAAAATGGCTCGCAGACTGGCGTATCAAAGTCAACGAGCAAAAGTGTAAGCACATTACGTTTACACTAAACTTGTCGAAATGCCCACCACTGGCGCTAAACAACAAGCCGGTTCCACAAGCAGACGAAGT
The DNA here is from genome assembly GCF_018152115.1 of Drosophila rhopaloa. Lineage (NCBI taxonomy): Eukaryota > Metazoa > Arthropoda > Insecta > Diptera > Drosophilidae > Drosophila > Drosophila rhopaloa. The sequence continues at coordinate 645,273 of NW_025335033.1, forward strand.
CACCTATCTCGGCATACACTTAGACAGGAGGCTTACCTGGAGAAAGCATATAGAAGCAAAGAAGACCCATTTAAAACTAAAGGCCAGCAGCCTTCACTGGCTCATGAACTACCGCTCCCCCCTTCCACTCGAATATAAAGTACTACTGTATAACTCGTGCTTAAAGCCTGGTCTGGACCTACGGTTCCGAGCTCTGGGGAAACGCAAGCAGCAGCAATATAGAAATTATTCAAAGAGTACAATCAAAGACCCTACGAACCATAACTGGAGCCCCCTGGTACATCCGCAACGCAAACATCCAGAGAGACCTGGATATAAATCCCGTAAAAGAAGAAATTGTTTCCAGAAAAATTAAATATGAAGCCAGATTATCAAATTACCCAAACCTGCTAGCCAGACAACTCAACCGGCTAAGCTATCATTCCCGTCTACAGCGGAATGATTTCCCATCCCTCTTCAATAACATAAATTAACGTAACATAGATTAAGATTTGAAAACTTATTGTTAGTCTCTTAAGTAATAGCGAAGATCCAATAAATAAGAATAAAGTATAAATAAAAAATAAAAAAATTAATATAAGTGAAAATAATCTTAAAAATTACTTTCTTAAAATTCTTAAAAAGTCCTTTAGAAATATATGGAAAATTACCATGCTTTATTGTTATGAATAAAGAAAAGTTTAATTTTGAATTACTGGTTGTGCGCTGTTCTAGGAAGAGATTTTATGAACATATGTAACTTTAAGATTTGGTGTTCTATCAAATGATAGAAATATTGAAAATAATTGCTCAAATGATATGATTACTAAAATGTTTGCTCATATGATAGAAATATTGGAAATTATTGCTTAAATGATAGAAATATTGAAAATGATTGCTCAAATGATAAAAATATTGAAAATTATTACTCAAATGTTAGGATTACTGAAAATGATTGCTCAAATGATAGAAATATTGAAAATGATTTTTTTAACTGTAATATAATTTTATTATTATTATTATAAAGAAATTACCCGCAATTACAAAGTGCAGGCCATTTTTGGTTTCTGTTAAATAATAGCCTTCTGCTTTAATTCTATGATGTGATCAGATTTACCAATGGATTTTATAAATCGAATGGGTGTTGTCTATGATAATGTGGTTACTAATTCTATTGAGGAATACTTAATAATGAGAATACTTAAATGCTATTACAAAGGCTTATGGATTTTATCAATTGGATTGCTGTAACTATATTTTTTGGATCTATTATTTCTTCTAGGGTTTTTTGGTGGAGTTTATGTCTGTGTTCAGCGTAAAGAGGACATTATAGGAATATGTGGGAAAGGGTTAAGTTTTGATTGAATTGTTGGCATGTAGGATGAGGTGTTTTGTCAAATAAGTGGCTGTGTGTGGGTTTAGTGTGTCCGATTCGAAGTCTCATAAATTTAATGGTGTCTATTCAAGAGATTGTTGAGGTTAAAGATTCAATATTGTTATGCTTTTTGGAGTTAATGAGTTTGTAGTGTGGAGATGTGTTCTTCCAGATTAGATCGTATTGGTATAAGAGCTTACATATGTATTTGAGGGTATCCGGTATGTTATAGTTTTTTATAACTTTGCAGTGAGGGAGACATCTCCGACCCTATAAAGTATATATATTCATGATCAGGATCGCGAGCTGAGTTGATATAAGAATGTCCGTCTGTCTGTCCGTCCGTCCGTCTGTCTGTTTCTACGCGAACTAGTCTCTCAGTTCTAAAGATATCGAATTGAATTGAGGCCACAGGATCTATTGATTTTTTTAGTATTTGCAGATCTTTGTCCCACCAGGGAACTTGTTTAGATGAATTTTTGTGATATTGTGGTATGGATATGGATATGTGCGATGTGCCATATTATAGAGCAAAGATGAGCTGTTTCTTGATTTATTTATGGTCTGTCGTCGGAGCATTGCTTACTAATTACTTGGAAAAGAGGCCAATTAACTTTATTTAAATTAAACTTTTTTTTAATGACGGGAGTCAGTTGTTTCGCCTTTAAAAAGTTCGATTGAGATCGGGAAGTGGTCGCTTCCTGAGCGGTGACTGTCAATTGTCAATTTAGAGTGCAGGGTTAATTCAGGGGAGGTTAGTGAGAGGTCAATATGTGTAAAAGTGTGCTGTGTAGTGAGGATTGGTTTATAAATTTAAACAGTAGACTTCCTCGTTTATTATTATTTTGTGATCCCCAGCTTTAGTGCCAGCTGTTGAAATCACCTGTTATTAAAACATGGGTGTCAAAATAGTTGTAACTATCTTTTAATTCTTGTAAGGTGAATGGTTTGTTGGGAGGTATATAACTGGAAATTATAGTAAATTTGATTTTAATTGAATTCAATTTGAGGGTTATACAAAAAACATTCACTCACTTTTTTTAAAAAAAATTTTTGAATAGTTTTGCCATTACAAGAATGGATCGGTCTGATAATAGAATTAAAAATGATAGAAAGATAAATAAAATTAAAAAGTCTAAGAGTAAAGTTAATATTGAATTGGAGAGCATTGAGCAATGTAATGAAAATGAAAGCAAATTGAGTGGTTAAAATGAAATGCAGAGTCAAGTCCAAATTTAAGCGAGCAATTCGAGCATTCCAACTGAATGCAACCATTTAAAAATAATATAAGTGATAAGAGCAAGTTTAGTTTTAAGAACAATCTTTTAGACATTTTTGATAAATATTATATAATATAAAAGCGAAACGGCCAGAGATCCCTTTAGATAAATGGGAAACGAAACTAAATTTTGACAAGTCAAAACCGTTTAATTAACCTCCAAGACGATTGTCATACGCAGAAAAAGGTCAAGTGCAGGATTTGTTAGATGATTATATTAGAAATGGTATCATACGGGGAAGCGAGTCGGAATATGCTTCACCAATAGTAATAGTTAAGAAAAAAACTGGAGAGTTAAGAATGTGCGTAGACTATCGAACACTAATCAAAAATATGTTAAAAGATAATTACCCCACCCCCTTAATAGACCACCTAATTGATAAACTTTCAGAAAAAATCCTTTTTACCAAGTTAGATCTCAAAAACGGGTTTTTCCACGGGCATATGCATGAAGATTCAGTTAAGTTTACCGCCCTCACAACGCCAATGGGCCAATATGAATGGCTTAGAATGCCGTTTGGATTACGAAACGCCCCTGCAGTGTTCCAAAGATTTGTAAATAAAATTTTTGCTGATTTGGTTAAAGAAGATAAGGTTCTTATTTATATGGACGACATTTTGATAGCAACGAAAGATAGTAAGAGTCATTTAGAAATATTAACTGAAGTATTTAAGCGATTGGTAGACAACAAACTCGAACTAAGGTTAGACAAGTGTGAATTTCTATAAGGTGAAATTAAGTATTTAGGATACATAATATCAGGAAACAGTATTAAACCTGATTCGAAAGGTATGCAAGCGGTTAGAGATTTTCCTGTACCAACAAAAACGCATGAAGTTCAGTGCTTTCTAGGACTGTATTCTTACTTTAGACGATTTGTCAATGATTTTTCAACAAAAACAAAGCCATTATACGATCTGGTTAGAAAGGATAGGAAATTAGATTTTCGTGGGACAGAGCTAGAATGCTTCGGCATGTTAAAAAGAAATCTTTTAGAAGCTCCTATTTTGGCATTGTATAATCCGACAGAACTACATTGTGATGCTAGCGCCAATAAATTTCACTCGGACAGACGTGGAAGCGAAATACCATAGTTTTGAGCTAGAAACTCTCACTGTAGTTTACTCCTTACAACGGTTTAGGATTTATCTATTAAAATAGTTACATTTACCATGGCGTTGAACAAAAAAGAACTATGCCCGAGGATAGCAAGGTGGGCGCTATTTCTTCAGAATTACTACTATAGCCTAGAACATAGAGCTGGAAAGCGACATGCAACACGTGGATGCACAGATTCAAACTCATTTGAAGAAAACTTAATTATTTGTCAGAGTCGAGATAAGGAAATAAAAAGCATTGTTGCTATGTTGCAAATAGAAGAACTCAAAGATTATGAAATGAGTAATGGAATAGTTTACAGGAAAAATAATAAGGAATCCCTTTTATTTTATGTAACAAGCGAAATGGATAGACATGTTTTGTTAAGTTATCATGATCAGTTAGGACTCGTTGGTATAGATAAAATGGTAGAAGTGATTTCAAAAAGCTACTGGTTCTCAAAAGTAAGACAAAACTACAAGCTACACATTAATAATTGCCTGAAATGTATTGCCTATTCAGAAAAGTCTGGAAAAGTCTTCACAACATCCCCAAAGAAACTACTCCCATTGACGTAATACACATTGATCATTATGGTCCTGTAGATAAAAGTAGATCTAACAAGCACATGTTAGTAATTATAGAAGCGTTTACGAAATTGGTAAGGCTTTATCTAGCGAAAACCACACAATCCAGGAAAGCAGTTTTTGCGTTAAAGGACTATTTTAGGGCTTTATAGAAGGCCGAAATGTGTGATTTCAGACCGAGGAACATGCTTTACATCCAAAGAATTTCAAGATTTTTTAGAGGAAAACAACGTTAAGCACATAAAAAGCTACTGGATCTCCGCAGACAAATGGTCAAGCCGAAAGAGTAAATAGAAGCATTGGACTCTCACATAGGAACGTCGAAAAAACTAATACCAAAGTTTAAAGGTCCTTAACTAGTAACTAAAGTACTACGTAATGATAGATATGTCTTGGAGGATGTTGAAGGTTTTCAACAGTTCAGACTTCCTTACAAGATAGTTTGGGCAATATCGAATTTGCGCCCATGGATCAATAATGTTAATAGTTAAGAGATCAGGAGCTCTCCGGTCAGGATGGCCGAATTGTAGCAAGCAGTCATACACACATGTACATACACACCTACACTCAAGTACTAAGAATCCTATTGTACATACATACTCTAAGATAATTTCCTCAATTATTATATCCTATATACGTATCTTTTAATCTTGTGCGAAACTCATTGTCTCGCACGAACGATCGGTTTAAGTTCCACTCTTGAGAAATAGACTATGCACGTATAATTTGGAAAAGAATAAACTCTTTTTTGCTGCGACCACTTAATCATCAACTCGTTATTGTGCCACCTACACATAGTTATAAGAAAAATAAATATTGTAAAATCAGTAATCTACCTGTAAAGAACTTTTCCAAATAAACTCCACTATATATTAAAATTAAAATCGATATATAATATATCCCGAAGCGAAAAACATAATTGGCGCAGCCGGTAGGATTTCCTTAAAAAAAACTTTGAAAAAAATCATTTCGCGAAAAAAAACATTATTTGTATCCACAAAACGAACTTATCTAAAAAAAAAAGCCAACTATAATAGTTAAATCACGAATGAGGTTTCTATAAATATTATATATGTCATTAAATGTTCGTACCGTAAGTTTGTTATAAAAAATGTGAGGAGTCTTTAACTCCCCACAACTCCCGAATCAGGAGATCGGCTTAGCAACAGCAAAGGAGGCGAGAATACCGGAGAAAAGAAGGGCATCCAGGTCAAATGGGAAATACAGTCCTTGGACCCTAATGTGGCAAGGGCAACGAGGTTATACGGTAAATTGGCGGACTTCGAACCCGCACAAAGAGGACCCACAGTGAACTAACGGTACCGCGATGGACCTTGGACGCACGCCCGGCAAGGGCAACGAGGTCATACGGTTAATTGGCGGACTTCGGACCCGCACAAAGAGGACACACCGTGAATGAACGGTACATCAGTGGACCTTGGAGCCAAGCTCGGCGAGGGAAATAACGGCTCCTCCAGCGCCTATAAAAGGAGAATCAAAGCGAGTGCGTGAACGCGGAATAACTAGAATCGAAGCCGAAGTGCCCAAGGATCAAGATCGCAAAGTCGAGAAGCCGAACGACGACAAGTCTACAAGGCTGAGGCTATAACGCTGAGATCCAACGGTGCTAGATCGTGGTCAAATCGAACTTAGGGAGTCCTGGCACGGTGTCAAGCGATAAAGGTGGCTAGGCGATACACCTTGCCGACAAAGTCCAGACTGAACTCCGGGAGCCAGGCGAAACATCGTTTCACCTGCTAGGCGATACACCTCGCCGGACCCGGTAAGGAAGTTCGCATAACATCCAGGGTCTCGATGGAGCCGTCCCGATCTTAGTCACCCGGAGGAGCAAGCCGAAGCAACGCAGCAATAAGCCAGATGCGACGCAGCAGCAAGCCAGGAGCAACGCAGCAGCAGCAGCGAGGAGCGACGCAGCAGAGGACAGCGACAACGGGCAGCAAAACAGTAGCAATAAGGGGATATTTTGAGAATTAATAAACCAGCACCAACCTAATCCTTTCTGGCGTTATCCTTTGGTCACGGGCAGACACTCAATATAAATTTGGTGGAACGAACTCACAACCTCTCTGAGCTAGCCGCACGTTTACGTATCGAGCACGAAATAAAGAATCAGGTCGTTACATCTGGCACCCAAGAGTGATTGTCGTGACCAAGAAAACAAAAGCTCCGAGATGGGAAAGTCCTGGATTTATAATCTCAGGAAGGAGGACTTCGACGAGGAGAGACAAGTTCTGGGAGTAGAACTTGAGGGCTCAGTCGAGTCGATGAGGAAGATTCTAGGAGACTATGTCGACCAGACGACAGAGGAGCCGGACATCGCCGAGGGCCTGATAGCGAACTTGGATGTGTTGAGCATCGCAAGCAACGGCCGGCAGCGGGAGAGTAGCCGGGATAGGTAGGAGAGTACCATGGCGCACACGCCGGACTACGCAAGGTAGCCAAGGTCCGGGAGTGAAATTTCCGATACGACGGAAACGACAAGCCCTTGGAATTTTTGGAGCAAGTAGAGTGGTCAGTCGTGAGGGAGAAAAGTCGTGGGAAATGGAGGCTGTGTGTAGATTTTCAGTAAATAAACGCGTGCTCCGTGAAGGACGCATACCCAATGCCGATGATAAACTACATTCTGGACCAACTGCGGGAGGCGAAGTACATCAGCAGCCTCGACTTAAAGGACGGTTACTGGCAGATACCTTTGGAGGTAGACAGCAGGCAGTACACAGCGTTTTCTGTACCAGGGAAACGCCTTTTCCAGAGGAAGGTGATGCCATTTGGTCTACACTCCACGTCGGCAACATTCCAGCGGGCATTGGACCAAGTCATTAGACCGGAAATGATGCCGCACGCTTTCGCGTATCAGGACGATATTATCGTCCTCGGACGGACGCTAGAGGAGCACATGGAAAACCTAAAGGAAGTGTTCAGGAGACTACGGGCTCCCAACCTAAAAGTAAACGCTAAAAGGTGCAAGTTTTTCAGAAAGGAGCTGGAATACTTGGGGCATCGCATCACAGACCAAGGCATCGGAACAGACCCAGAAAAGGTATCGGCAATTGCAATAATAAACCCCCGGCCAACGTTAAGAAGCTGCGACAATACTTGGGAGTGGCATCGTCGTACAGGCGTTTTGTACCAGATTTTGCCATTTTGCATCCGCTGAAGGCCCTTTTATGAAAGAGCACAAAATGGGAGGGGACAGATGACCATCAGCAGGATTTTGAAGCCATCAAGTCCAGATTAATCGCTGACCCAATCATAGCGTGCCCCGATCTTACGAAGACGTTTGTGCTGCAGACCGACGCCAGCGATTACGGGCTCTGTGCTATTCTCACACAGAATTCCGACGAATGCGAGAGGGTGATCTTGTATTCCAGCCGGTCTCTGAATGGATCAGAGAGAAATTTCTCAGCGACTGAGAAGGAATGCTTGGCAATCGTGTGGGCCATACGGAAATTAAAACCGTACTTGGAGGGCTACCACTTCAAGGTGATAACGGACTACATGGCACCGAATTGGTTGAATAGCATCGAGAGTCCAACCGGAAGAATCGCAGAATGGGCGCTGGAACTGCAACAATATGACTTTGAGATCGTGTATAGAAAGGACCAGCTGAATATAGTGGCAGACCCACTATCGCCACAGCCACTGCCAGAAACATGTCGACGGATAAAAGCACAAGCACAGCAGAAGGAAACATGCGAGTGTTACTGGATAAGGGACATGCGGAGCAAGATAGCCCAAAATCCCCAAAAATATCCAGACTACATGATGGAAGCCGACCAGCTATATCGCCACATACCTCAGAGAGCGTGCAACGATGATGCTGGAGCCCAATTCATAACTTAGTTGAATTTAATCTTCTTATGTTAACAGATTTAGTATATTTTTATAATTCGTACGGTCACTTTGTAAGACCAGCCTGCAAGGAGTCTTTTTTGGTCATTTTTAGTGTGTTTATAAGAGAGAGAAGAAAACAACGTGAAATAAAACTGAAGCGCAAAAACGTGGACAAAAAAGGCTTTTTCTTTACAACAACCGGTCACTGTCTGTGCAATCAATCCCAGCCCCGTACCCGAAGAAATTGGCTGATTTACTTAGAGAAAGGTTTGAACATAATTTGGCGACCGTGACAGGACAAGCGATCCGTCCGACAGTGTCAAGTTGTTGGTGTTGTACAGGCCACGCTATTAATTTCCAACAGACCACAAAGGCGTCTCGCAGCGAAGTTCAGGCAAAAGCGCCGCAACACAAGCCAACCAGCTCGCTCATCTTAGGACACACCAAAGGCATTGGAGAAAGATCCAGAAGACGATCGTGGCAACACTCCCAGCTCGTATACAAGGCGGGTCATCCACGTGGACTGGTGCTCCATCCAACTCACACACTCACACAATCAATCAGTGCCGACACCGATCGAAGCAGTCTGGATGAGCTGTTCGTGGAAATTAAAACAACGCTGTTGGCCGCAATATCAAGGAAACGTCGGGCAAGCATTCCAGTAGACACGACATTGAATAGTTCATTCAATTCGTCAGTCATGCATCACAATCGACTGCCAAATTTGAAGTTGCCGAGCTTCGACGGAAAATACGCAAACTACAACCGTTTCGCTGGTGCATTTTCAAATCTCGTGGATGGTGGCCTTTCGAATATCGTCAAGTTTACCTACCTGCTCAATTGCTTAATTGGGCCAGCTCTTGAGGTAGTACAATTCCAGATTACCGAGAAAAATTACTCGAAGGCAATGGATCGGTTGAGGAAGCGATACGATAACGACGTGTTAATTTTCCTAGACTACATTTCAAATTTGTCGCAGTTCCAAACATCGAGAATGCCAATGCAGCCAAACTTCTAAACGTCGTCGATATGATATCGGCAATTCGATCGTCAGTGCTCTCACTTGGATCAGCAGCAAACGTAATGGATGCAATCATAATTCATCTGATGCTAAGCAAACTGGATCCAGAGACAAAAATGCAGTATCAAGAAAGGCAGAGCTACGATCAATTACCATCCTGGGACGATTGCTGCGTATTTCTACTCGCCGGTGTCAAAATCTTGAAGCACGCGAAAGAAATCACCCCGTAGGTGGAATCGACATTCCCAGGCTATCATCATCGAAGCAACCACGCAAATCAAAGGCGTTTAAGACCGTTAACGCAACCTCCACATGGAAGCTTCCCGAGGGAATCATGCTTGCAGACCCCAGATTCTTCGAACAGAACAAAATCGATGTCCTTATAAGCACCGAAGGATTTTTTGAAGCTATTCTAGGAGACAAACAATCGCTAGGTCAAAACTTGCCTAGTCTGCTCAACAAACAGCTAACCTATCAATGACATTTAACGAGATCCGACAGTTCAATCGAGGACATGGTACATAGCTTCTGGGAAATAGAAGAGTACCACACGACACCATCAAGCTTCTCTGCTGAAGAACAAGCGTGCGACGATCGTGTCCAAGTACGTCTACCATTGAAGGAAGGACATCCCACCCTCGGATCTTCTTTCGAAATGGCATCAAAACGAAAAACTGGAACTCAAGACGGTCACATACGGGCTGTCAGCCGCCCCATTCCTAGCTATTCGCAGCTTGGCGTATATCGCCGACGCATTTGCAAGTGAGTTTCCGATCGGAGCTAGCGTACTCAAATCCGAAATATATACGTGGACGACGTACTTGTCCTAATAGATATAAAAAGGCGTCAGCTAACCAAAATGCTGAAAAGAGGGGGCCTCGTGTTAACGAAATTTTACAGCAACTCAACTAGCTTGGTAGACGGACTACAATCTGAAGTTAACATTCAACTCGACGAGCCAGATACCGTTAAAGCCCTCGGATTAGCGTGGAAGCCCCTTCAGGATACCTTCGTTTTTCACCACGAGGCTTTCGTCAACGAACCACAGACTCGAAGAACAGTTCTCTCAACCATTGCAAGGGTTTTCGATTCTTTACGGTTAATCAGTCCAATTGTAATAAGTTATCAGATTTTCCTACAAAATCTAACTCTTTTAAAGTTAGATTGGGACGAACCCTTAGAAGGCAATTTACGGCTAACCTGGGAAACTTTTCAGGGAGAACATAAGAATACCTCGAATCTATGCATACCAAGATTCGTGCACACGTCACTTAGCCACGATAGCGAAGTGCACGGCTTCGCCGACGCGTCGGAACGCGCGTATGGATGCTGCATTTACATACTAGCTAAGATGATCCAAGAAATCGATGTCAATCTGCTAATAGCCAAATCTCGTGTAGCGCCAATCAAGGTACAAACGCTTCCGAAATTGGAGTTAAGCGCAGCAGTTTTGCTCTCTCGTACGTACAAGAAAATAGCTCAGAAGATAGCGCCATACATCGGAAAGGCCTACTTTTGGACTGACTCCAAGATAGTCCTACAATGGCTAAAAATGCATTCTTCTCAGATGAACTGCTTCGTAGAAAATCGCATCTCAGAGCTCCAGCAAGCCACCGACAAAGTTGAGTGGCGACCCGTGGCCATAGCACAGAACCCAGCTGATATAGTGTCGAGAGGTTGCTGCGCCATGTCGAGCCAACTCAATCGGTTCCGAAAGTGCGGGCAAGGCGATCAGTCTTTACTTAAAAGGAGAGCCCTCCCAGTCACAATCACCTCCGTCCTCGGTCATAAAGCTAAGGAAAACCTGCCAGAGCGCAGCAAGTCAGCAGGAAGCATCAGTCATCGACCAAATCTTTAATAACTCATCGTCTTATAACCGAGCTATGCGAACTATTGCATTCGTATTTCGCTGCTTAAATAAAGTTCCAGCTAACAGGGCCATAAACAAACAAGAAGTAGTACACATCTCAGCGCCAGAGCTTAACGTAGTTTTTTGGCGGGTAATTGAACACATACAGCAATCAGTATATCACAATGAAATCTCTCTTTTAAAGAAACAACAGCGTGTTAAAGACAGGTTGCAGGGTCTATGTCCGTTTTTAGAGGAAATTCAAGTAGACTCACACTATAACTCGTTAATCGTAATTCGGGTCGGTGGGCGATTAGCCAAAGGAGATATGCCGTACGACGCTAAATTCCCAGCTTTGGTGCCACGAGAGCATCGATTCGCAAAATTGTATGTCGAGTTTCTACATAAATTGAATCTCCACGCAGGAGCCAAGGTGCTCCTTTCTCTCTTACGTGAACGAATATGGATATCTTGCTGTGCCTCCGAAAGTTCGTGTCCCGTCGAGGACTGCCAAAGCGAGTGTACTGCGACAATGGTACTAATTTCGTGGGAGCATCGGGTAAGCTATCTGAATTTAAACAGTCAATCTTGAGCAATGGAGCGACCAGCTTCACCAATACAGCACAACTAAAGGGTTTGTTTGTAGTTTTATTTTTATTATTTATAGGAATTGTTGCCCCTAGAACATACTCTAGTGCCGATAGGTTGCTAAACCAACACTTAAATTGGTTTAACTCGGAGGGATTATGCGTATGAGGGCCAAAGACACAGCGATGCTCACTCGTAGAACGCAGAGTAGTTGAATACACAAGTATTGCTTGAGTACTGACTTTATTAGGGCAAAAGGTCGGGTTTATATACACGTTTTTCAGAGTCAAGGGGGGCACTATAGCAAAGAAGTGGTATGGGGCTGTTGGTTAAAAATACATTGCATTGCTTATGTTCTAAGATATACAAAGTTACAGAGTCATCATAATTGTCTCCCACACAAGGAGTTAATACGCTAGGGTTAGTAAAAATAGAAAAGGTAGCTCAGGCAGAGCTGGCGCTGTCCGTGAACGTCAAGTGGCTTAGCGACTCAAGTGGTACGCTAACATACTCCCGGCCGTTGAACAGGTGTTCAACATCATCCAATGTTGATCTCAAACGCGTCGGATACAGGTGTCTGGTGATGTCTTCTTGGGGAGTTGGTTAACGCTGGCCTCTCTGGTAAGTCGATGTCCTTTGACGATGTCGAAGTTAAATGATGTGATTTCTTTTGGAAACGTCTCCAAACATAAAATATTATCACCCCAAGTGATAAAATTAGGGCGACATATGAACTTATGTGGTGATGTTGTAGATCGACGATCTCGTTCGGCATTTTTATTTTTATTCTCGGAATCAATTCTTTACTGAGCTCATTTAATTCATTATAACTTAGCTTCAATGAATTATTTGGGTGTGAAACTTTAGGAAGCGGTGTTAAAGATTCATTCAGACTGCCAAATCGAGCATACGATAACTTCAATGTTCCAGTTGAGGTTACCTGATGGCCAATTACGCTCAGAAAAGGATTTCTTAGAGTGCACTTCGGATCCAAGGATAAAAGTCCGATATTATCAATTGAAATTGTTGATAATTGATTATCACATACTGCTGATAACTCCATTGATGATTTAATTGAAAATATCTATTGATTTTTTGTTCTTAATCTTTGCCATGAGAATGATTTCGTCGAACTTTTTGTTTGGCACAATGACGATGATTTGTTATTAAACATTTGAAACTCGCAATGATTTTCAATAGAAAACATGGATTGCTTATCTGAGCAAATATTTTCTTCGTCATTAATTAAATTACAAAGATCAAATTCACTTGATGACATAGTTATGAATTGATCTCGATGTTGATTCACAGCCATGATTGGAAATTCAATATCAAGGGAAATCATTTTATTGTTGATGATTACCGGTATTGGAATCAAGTTATATATTTCAAATAACTGTGTTGATAATAATGGCAGTTTTAATTTAAAGATTACATAATCTTTTACCACCTTTGCTTCTGCCCTCATTAACTTATATAATTGAAGTATATCATCGTTGATGAGAGGGAGCATTTTCCTTGAGGCATGTGAATTTTTAATTTGTTTAAATGTTGTCGAAGTTGCTTGGGAGAAACGAGCAGTGGGCTAATTTCATTGTGATGGACGTTTGTCAGAACATGTGAAATCTTTGTCTGAATTCTTTGAAGATTTGCCGCCAATATGGATAATTGATTTGTCAATGCAATATACCATTGAAAGGCTTTGAGAGAATCTAGACGAGCATTGGCTATATCCTCCATTTGCTGAGTCATTATTTTAATCCTTTTATCGATGGTAGCTTCATCTCGTTTCATGATGTTTATCGTAGAATCAATTATTGAAGTCTGATTCTTAACAAATTCTAAAATGTAATCTTCATTCGATTTCACCTTTTGAATAGTTGATGACATCTTCTTGGCATACTCTGTGTCTAATACGCCAAATAAGCTGTTGGCAATATTTCCCACTATGTCCAAGGGAGAACGACGTATTCTTGACATGTGGAGTAAATCATTTTCAGTTTTTATTTCTTCGTAAACGTGTTGAAAATGGTTATATACAGCAGCACATGCTTGAACTGGTTGTATATGTGAACATTTGACCAACCTTAAGTGTCCCCGTGTAAAATGTCTTTACATCTTCGAGATACGGCTTTAAATCATAATAAGCTATGATTGTCCAGTCTGCAGTTGCTAGTCGAGTAGATCCAATTTTTTCGTAATAAATTCCTGGCCTAGAACCAAACCTGGTTATGTTAATCGGACCGGCGATGGCTAATGGTAATAGCAAGATTAATAATGGCATCGATATCATTGGTAAGGATGGGCTTTTTCGTCTTTTTGGCTCTTGATCTTCCTTTGTTTCTTCTTCAGCATCTTCTTCATTAATTTCCTTGCGTTTTTCTCCTGGATCTTCTTGACGGAATAGTGGAGCAAGCTTATGAATTGCTCTTTTAAAAACTCCTGTTGCAGTTTTTACGTCTGCAACTCGCACATATTCATTTTGACCTGGATAAATTTGTATTATTCATCCTATAGGCCATTGAAGCATAGGCACATTGTCTTCCTTGACAATAACCATAATGCTTTCTCTTACATTTTTTTGGGCCTGTTTCCATTTTGAGTGTTGTTGCAGGCTTGTTAAATATTCTCTGGACCATTGCGTCCAGAATGTGTGCTTGAGTCGCTGCACCAGTTCCCATTGTTCAGGTAGTGATTTTATTCTAAGTGGTTCTGGGTCTGGTTAAGCGACTAGTGCTTCTCCAATCAATAAATGACCTGGTGTAAGAACTGTAAAGTCATTATGGACATGGAGTAAGTGGCCGAGAATTTAATACTGCCTCGACATTTGTTATGACAGCGCTCAATCGCTCAAAGGTGAGGTTTGCAGTGGACACATTTTTTAATAACAACGTCTTTGTCATTGAGTTATAACCCGTCGTCGCATGCAGACGTGTATTTATTGTGCTCCGGGAAAAAATATTCAATAAAATCACAAAAGTGCAGTGACCGTTTTAATAAATCTATTATAACGCGAAAAGACGCTTTCTGCGATGAAATCGCGAATGTTTATATTGATTGGTCATTTAATTAATATAAAACTTAACACTTAATACTCTAATTAACTTTACCACGAATACAATGAGTCTGAACGACGTTCGCACACTACGTCAACGTGAGCAAGACGAGAGACGGCTCTCAGTACAAAGAAATAACGCGTACTTCTCTTTTAAAGCAACCGAAAATAATGCAAGCTCTGATCAAGCGCGGGCAATTACCCCCAACTTGACCGAGTTCTTAAACGTATCGAGCGAGAGAGCGCGTTCTTGCTCCCCCTCGGTACCATCGACGTCTCTGCGGCCAAAGAGCGCTGAATGTGCTCCAATGCAGGTATGCAATAACCTAAGCTCATCAGCAGTAACTAGCACCGCAATTTCTTTAACAACGTCAACTGTAACTACAACAACAACTGCAACCGTATCGACTGCTCGTTTAATGACATCATCAGCTAGGAGCGCAAATATTAATACGTCTGCCACTGCGCTGCCCGAAAAACAGAACAAAACCAATGAATGTACTAAGCCGGCTGTGCAGACTGGTATGGATCGCTACATCCAAATCAAAAGGAAGCTGAGCCCTCTAAATTCTCAACGCAAAATAACCCGTAACAATGCTAGCCTAGCTGGAATAGAAACGCCCACGAACTCAAACCGATTTAAAATCTTGGAAGACGCCTATGACGTTGAGGCGGCCGAATCCACTGAAGTCGAGAAAAGGAAGCCAAAACCTCCGCCTATTTATATTCGAGAAAAAAGTTCCAATGTTCTTATCAACAAAATTATCGAGCTTATTGGAAAGGATAACTTCCACATAATACCTCTAGTAAAGGGCAACATCCAGGAAACAAAGGTTCAAATGAAGTCTGAAGATAATTACAGAGTATTATCGAAATATCTTTCCGAGAATAAAAAGAACTTTTACACGTATCAGCTAAAAAGTAGCAAGGGCCTGCAAATCGTACTTAAGGGCATAGAGTCCGACGTAACGCCTGCAGAGATAACAAAGGCGCTTCAAGAGAAGGGATTTAACGCTAAGACAGTCTTCAACATCCTTAACAGGGATAGAAAGCCGCAGCCACTCTTTAAGGTTGAGCTCGAACCAGAAAATAAGCCCCTAAAGAAATACGAAGTGCACCCCATTTACAATCTTCAGTTCCTGCTGCACCGCAGAATTACAGTTGAGGAACCGCACAAACGCAATGGCCCGGTACAATGTGCGAACTGCCAAGAATATGGCCATACAAGGTCATACTGTAAACTGCGCCCGGTGTGTGTAGTTTGTGGAGATCTTCATGACTCCGCACACTGCCCAACGAGCAAAGATGACTGCAAATCGAAAAAGTGCGGCAACTGCGGTGGCAATCACACTGCTAACTACAGAGGCTGCCCTGTTTACAAGGAGCTGAAAAGTCGCATCCACCAGAGAGGAACTGCCGCCCGCACCCAAAATAAACAGATGACAGCTTCCAGATCAAACCCTGAAGTCTTCTTCTCGACTGCAGCCAGATCCTCACTAGGACCCTTAAACTCTGATAAAAATGCGACTTACGCAAGCGCTTTAAAATCAGGACTGGCTAACCCTGTCTCAAAAAGTTCATTTCTGCAATCAGCATACCAAGAACCGAACACGGCTCAGCAGCAACAATTCCCGGAGCAGTCAAAAAGCAACTTCGAAGATATGATATACAGCCTGCAGCAAAGCCTTACGGAGTTTATGTCGTTTATGCGCACAACTATGCAAGATTTAATGCGAAACCAAAATCTACTGATTCAAATGCTGGTTTCACAACAATCCAAATGATGACTTCTCTAAGGATATCTACGTGGAACGCTAACGGCGTCTCACAGCATAAACTTGAGTTAGCTCAATTCCTACACGACAACCATATCGACGTAATGCTGCTTTCAGAAACACACCTTACAAATAAATACAATTTTCAACTTCGAGGTTACTCATTTTACGGAACAAATCATCCAGATGGTAAAGCACATGGTGGGACTGGAATTCTAATCAGAAGCCGTATTAAGCACCACTATCATAACAAATTTGCTAAAAATTATCTACAGGCCACATCTATAAATATACAAACAAATACTGGCAACCAACTTACACTAGCCGCCGTATACTGCCCCCCTCGCTTCACCATAGCTGAAGATGAGTTTATGCAGTTTTTCAACTCACTAGGAGACCACTTCATAGCAGCAGGGGACTACAACGCCAAGCACACACACTGGGGATCACGTCTCGTGACTCCAAAAGGAAAACAGCTCTATAATGCAGTTATAAAAGCCAAGAACAAGCTGGACTATGTTTCTCCTGGCAGACCAACATACTGGCCGGCAGACCCAAGGAAACTACCCGATTTAATAGACTTTGCAATTACCAAAAACATTTCTAAAAATCTGATAAGCGCCGAATGCCTCTCTCCGATCTTTCATCGGATCACTCGCCTGTCCTGTTTATTCTTCTCCGACATCCAGGCGCATTGGAGTAATCGTTTAAATTGACATCTCAGAAAACCAATTGGGTTAAGTACAAAAAATACATTAGCTCACCAAATCGTCTTTGACTTTCAAAGTGAACGGTCGTGTTTTTTTTCTGCGAATTTTGTATTTTGTTTTCGTTTATTCCCATCGGTGGGTTTTATAAAAACAACATTAAATTTTCTTTCGGTTATTTAAACATAAATTTAAACTCCGTTCGCTTCGCGAGTGCACTTTGTATTGATACTAATAAATTGTTTTAGTTTTTCGTAATTCTTATCTGTGTTTTCTATCCTATTTATATCCAAGCTGTTTCTCTTTTGTGCATGCACTTTAATTTATTTACGCTCCCGCTCTCTTGCTCTCTTTGCTTTTGAAAGTTCTAAGCGTGCAGTTTCTGCGCTCTTGCGGTACTTATAACTGCTCGCTTATAAATTTCAATTTCGCTTTCTTGGTACAGTGGTAAATAAAAAAAATGAATAATAAAAATTTAGTCTGCTTCTGCAAAAAATGCAGCCTCGTAATCAGGGCTGACCAGTCTAATATGACTTGCTGGCTGTGTGAAAATATGGTGCACACCAAGTGCGCCGGTTTTACTGGCCGGACAAGTGATGACCTTTCAAAGGGGCCCAATTTGCAGTTTTGTTGTGACGCTTGTGTCGAGGTTGC
The DNA here is from genome assembly GCF_018152115.1 of Drosophila rhopaloa. Lineage (NCBI taxonomy): Eukaryota > Metazoa > Arthropoda > Insecta > Diptera > Drosophilidae > Drosophila > Drosophila rhopaloa. The sequence continues at coordinate 663,096 of NW_025335033.1, forward strand.
GAACGAGATGAAATCGTTCATGCGCCAAACTAAAGGCGGCCTGATGGGACTGATTAGCTGTTTCGGAGTGGCTAGAGATAGTTTTCGCCGAGCTGATGATCTCCTATCTGCGCTGGACTCGCAGTTTAATAGTCGTAAGCTATTAGAAGAGTCCCTAAAGCGCAAAAAGGCCGCCGGTGGTAAGGAGCAAAAGGGGAACACCCCGCAACCGAAATCAAAAGAACAACAGAGCATTCCGGCGGATCAGCAGCTGATTTCAGCAAACCCTCAAATGTTGCTAAGATCAGCAGCTAAAAAAGATTCGGTATCCGAACAATCCGTTACAGAATGCATGCAACCAGGGACTTCTAAGAATTCCGATTTGTCCGTAGTGGTTTCACAATTAGTGGATCCACCTATCTCTCAGAATATAGTATCACCACCACAAGGGACTACTGAGTCCGGACAACCGGCTCATGTTGGTTCTGCAGAAACAATGTCTGCTCCACCAAAATCCCTTTTAGTGGTTCCACTAAAGAAACAAATTTTCGTTTCTCGGCTTTCCCCTGATCAAACATCTTCTGATGTATTGTCTTATATACAAGACAAAACTAAAGCCGATTGTAATAGTGTAAAGGTGGAAAAGTTTAAGTTTTCTTTATGCTAGAGACATTTCATCTTTCAAGATAACTGTCCCTAACGAGCTTTTTGAAGCCATATGCTCGGGCGACTTTTGGCCGGATAATATGGTTGTGAAAAGAGTTCGAGGCTAAGATAAAGAAGAAGGGGCCCGTAGGAGTAAAACTTCCTAGTCGAGGCCAAACCAGTGTACCAATTTCAAAAAACTAACTTCTAACCTCCTTCTTTCCTATCAGAATGCAAGAGGTTTGCGTAGCAAACTCACTAAATTGTATTCTGATAGCCTTTCCTTTGCATCTCATATTATTGTGTTCACAGAAACCTGGTTAAAGCCGGAGATCTTTAGCTCCGAAGTTTTTCCAGGTAAGTACACAATATATAGGTATGACCGTCCCTCTAGACGGGGAGGTGGAGTCTTAATTGGAGTTGATTCAAACTTCCCGTCTGAGGAGTTATTTTTTGATGAATTCAATACCATAGAATTTATTTGTGTAAAGTTATCGCTTCCTGGTAACTTTATATACATAACTTGCTCTTATATTCCGCCGTTGTCTGAACTTCCTGATTATTTAAATCACCTATCCGTTATTAAGTCCGTTGCAAATAAGCTTTCCGATAGGGATCAGTTGATAGTTCTAGGTGATTTTAATATACCTGGAGTTACTTGGTCCACTGAGGATGGATCGAATGTCTTACTACCTATAGCACAACATGATTTTATTGATGGCCTGCTTGACATATCTCTATCTCAAGTAAACCATGTTCGAAATTCATTAGGTCGCCTACTTGATTTGTGTTTTGTATCGAATCCTGAAGGTGTGTTTCTGTCCAGAGTAGCACCACTCACGCAACCTGAAGATCCATATCACCCAACAATCGAACTTTCATTTGATACGGGTAGAGTTATAGAAGAAAAATCAGAAAAGTCCAAACGAATACATTGTTTTCGCAAGGCAGACTTTCTGAGGCTTAATAATTTTATTTCTGGCTTTAATTGGTCTGATCTTTACTTATGCAATAATATGTCCGATGCAGTTAATGTTTTTTATACTGCAATAAACTCATTTTTTAATTCCTGTGTTCCGTGGTACTATCCGTCAACTTCCAATAAATCACCTTGGTTTAGCAAAGAGTTGACACACTTAAGAAATGTAAAGTCCAGACTTTTTAGGAAATATAAAAATACCGGTTCTCAATCTGTTTTTACTAGATATCTAAGTGCTCGGTCAAGATTTACCGTGCTTAATGCTCAGTGTTATAATAGTTACTTAAACCGTTGTAAGGTCCAGTTCTCTCAGGACCCGAAACAGTTTTATAATTTTGTTAACACCAAGCGTAAATCTAATTCTTTTCCTTCCTCGCTGTCGTTCGAAAACATGACGGGAACCACAGATCAGGCAATAGCCGATATATTTGCCCAATTTTTTCAAACGACTTACTCTACTTTAGATTATTCATCTCAGCCTTATTCTTACACCATGCCCAAGTCAAACCTCATATTCTGTCCCACTTTAACAGAAAGCTCTCTTCTTTTGGATCTTCTTCGTATTAAGCCTGTTTATTCGCCAGGGCCCGATGGTATTCCTGGGTGCGTGCTTAGGTATTGCGCTAAGGCCCTGTGCAAACCTCTTCACAAGTTGTTTACCTTATCTCTAGAAACGTCCCAATTCCCAAATATTTGGAAGGAATCATTTGTTATTCCTCTTTTCAAAAAAGGTAACAAGTTAGAAGCCAGTAACTACAGAGGTATTTCTAAGTTGTCAGCTATTCCTAAGCTTTTTGAAAAAATTATTACTCCTCATTTGCAGCACTTTTGCAGATCAATTATTTCTCCGTGTCAACACGGATTTATTAAACGTAGATCCACAATTACAAACCTTCTAGAGCTCACTACATTTGTGATAAAAGGCTTCAATAGTAGTTTTCAAACAGATGTCATTTACACTGACTTTAGTAAAGCATTTGACTCTGTAAATCACTTACTTCTTATTCATAAACTTGACCTTTTAGGTTTTCCAGTTGATCTGCTTAAATGGATTTCAAGTTATCTAAATGGCAGGTCACAAAAGGGTCCTTTTTAAAAATTCAATTTCTGAAATTCTCCGTGTTACCTCCGGTGTCCCACAAGGGAGCCATCTGGGTCCGTTACTTTTTACATTATTTATTAACGATCTTCCCTCAATTATAAGTCATTCTCGCGTACTTATGTACGCAGATGATGTTAAGTTGTGCCTGCAGTATAAGGACATTTCCTGCCATTTAGACTTGCAATCCGATCTAGATAATTTTCAAAACTGGTGCCGAGATAATTTACTAAATTTAAACGGCTCCAAGTGCAAGCTGATGACTTTTTATCGGGCCAATCCGATATACGCGACTTACACGTTAAGTGGCAGCTCTTTGAATAGAATAACTCTTGTAAACGATCTTGGCGTTCTCTTGGACCCTAAACTAAAATTTTCTAATCACATTTCGTCCATGGTTAATAAAGCCAGAGGAGTGCTTGGATTTATTAAAAGGTGGTCAAAAGAATTCGATGATCCTTATTTGACTAAAACTTTATTTATTTCGCTAGTCCGTCCGATTCTGGAGTATGGGTCTCCCGTCTGGAGTCCACAATACGGAATACATATTGGTCGTATTGAATCTGTACAAAAAAACTTTCTTCTTTTTGCTTTACGGCGCCTAAACGGGGATGCAAATCTTATCTTACCTTCTTATTGTAGTAGACTTCTTTTGATTAATTTACCATCCCTAGCCAACCGTAGAACGATGCTTGGTACTATCTTTATTTATAACCTTATACATGGTGATATTGACTGCCCCGACTTGTTAAGTCGGCTAAACTTTTCTGTGCCAAGTAGATTAACTAGAAATTATATTCCCTTAATTTTAAATCATTGTAGATCTAACTATGCCTTGCATGAGCCTTTCAGAGTATTATGTTCTGACTATAATAGACTTTTTCCTGTAATATCAAATCTTGACTCTCTGCCGCTCCTAAAACGATTAATACTTGCTTCATTGGCACAAGATTGATCTAACTATTACTTTTTTCCCCGGACCTTTACCTTTATTTTCCTATCTCGCGTCTATCCTATCGCGAATCGTGCCGTACGATACACGGCTGCGCCCCTCGGTCGGTTGGGCGGGTAAGTGGGCCGTGGGACCCCGCGTGAAAAAAAAAAAAAAAAAAACATTGAGCTAAGTCCTCATCTCAACGATGAAGCCAACGTAGACAGATTTGTTAATACACTGGAGTCTGTACTCGTCTCTGCAGAGAGTTTCTCGAGTTTCAACACCCCAAACTACAAGTACACAAAGCAACCAAAAGAAGACAAATCTACAAATAGAACAGCTCGTCCTCGAAAAGCGACGCTTACGTCGAGAGTGGCAACTCCACAGATCACCATCTGCTAGGCAAAGCTTCAAATATGCCTCACGTCAACTCACAAAAGCTTTACAGCAAGAAGAAGCACATGTCCACCGACGCTACATAGAGCAATTGTCAACATCTAGCACAAAACACTCACTATGGAGAGCTCACCCTACTCTAAGCTCACCGAAAGTAACCGTGATGCCTATTAGAAACCCCACAGGCGGCTGGGCGCGCAGCGATGCAGACAGAGCCAGCACGTTTGCCAACCACCCTAAAAATGTCTTCCTACCAAATCCTGCCACTAGTGCGTTCACCTTGCCGACTTTACCACATGAGCCTCAGCTTCAACATGAACCAATTGAGTTTCGCCCAAACGAAATCGTTAACATCATCAAAAATCAGCTGAATCCGAAAAAATCCCCGGGCTGCGACCTCATAACTCCCAAAATGATCATTGAGCTCCCATATTGCGCCGTTTGCACTATCACCCAGCTTTTTAATGCCATCGCAAAACTTGGACACTTTCCAGTGAGATGGAAAAAGTCGATTATAATAATGATAGCAAAGCCAGGAAAAGACCACACAATTCCCACGTCGTATAGACCTATAAGCCTACTCTCATGCTTATCTAAACTCTTTGAAAAATGCGTATTGATTCGGATAAACACATACCTAAGAATCCAGGAAGGAATTCCGTCACATCAATTTGGGTTTCGTGAAAAGCACGGAACAATTGAGCAGGTCAACCGGATAACATCAGAAATTCGGAACGCGTTCGAAAAACGAGAGTACTGTACTGCCATATTTTTAGACGTCTCTCAAGCATTTGATAGAGTTTGGTCTAATGTACAAGATCAAGACAATGCTCCCCTACAACACCCATAAGCTTCTAGAGTCTTACCTCTACGACAGACAATTTGCTGTTCGATGCAACACTGCTATAAGTGACGATTTCACTATTGGAGCTGGAGTTCCTCAAGGAAGCGTGCTTGGGCCAACATTATATGTCCTCTACACAGCAGACATCCCAACAAGCACACGACTAACAACATCTACGTTTGCTGATGATACAGCCATTCTCAGCCGCTCAAAATGCCCGATGCAAGCAACTGCGCAGCTCGCTCTTCATCTGGTCGATGTAGAAAAGTGGCTATCAGATTGGCGAATTAAAGTGAACGAACAAAAATGCAAGCACGTTACGTTCACCCTGAACAGGCAAAACTGCCCGCCGCTCATGTTAAACCATACTCTACTCCCGCAAGCAAACGAAGTGACATATCTAGGAGTACACCTCGACAGAAGACTCACATGGCGCCGGCACATTGAAGCCAAAAGAACACACCTAAAGCTAAAAGCCAGTAGCCTTCATTGGCTTATCAACGCTCGGTCTCCCCTTAGTCTTGAATATAAAGTCCTGCTGTATAACTCGGTACTAAAACCTATATGGATGTACGGCTCTCAGTTATGGGGGAATGCCAGCAATAGCAATATTGACATAGTCCAGCGAGCTCAGTCGAAGATCTTGAGAACAATCACCGGGGCACCGTGGTACGTTCGCAACGAAACCATACATCGCGACTTAAACATTCTACCAGTCAAAGAAGTGATCGCAGAACAGAAGGAAAAGTACTTTACCAAGCTATCGTTGCACCCTAACCACCTGGCGAGAGGTCTTACAAGGTTGATCAACCAATCACGCCTTCGTCGCAACGACTTACCCACCCAGCGACCGACTTGAGGCACGCGCAACCAGAATGCAGTCTTATTATACTGTTAGTTAAATTTTAATGTTAAGATTCGTAAACTTATTGTTAGTCTCAAAATTAAGAGAAGATTCAATAAATAAAAGCAAAGTTAAATAAAAAAAAAAAAAACGTCTTTGCTGACTTTACTGCAGCTTCCCATAATCCACCAAAGTGAGGGGATCTTGGTGGAATAAATTTAAAGTGAACACCCTTCGTATTGCACAGCTGAAGTATGGAGTTCTTAGCATGCTGTGAGTGGATTGTTTCCTTTAACTCCTTCAATTGGTTGCTGGCGCCAACGAAATTTGTTGCATTGTCGCAGTATAGGGTCTGACACTTCCCGCGACGACTTATAAATCGCTGTAATGCTCCAAGGAATGCTGCAGTCGTTAAATCTCCGACAAGTTCCAGATGGACAGCCTTTGTGGAGAAACAAACAAATACTGCTATGTATGTTTTATCAGGTCGCTTGCCTCGGATTTTGTGATGTATCCAGAAGGGTCCGCAATAATCAACTCCGGTATTTAAAAATGGTCTGTTTTGTGAGACTCTATGCTCAGGTAGTTTTCCCATTATTTGAGAAAGTAATTTTGGACGAAACCTGGTACATGGCACGCATTTCATAATTACGTTTCTAACCATAGGAGTGATTTTGATGATGTGATACTATTGTCGTGCAATACCTTTTAAAGTATTTTGACCACAGTGCATATTTTCCTCATGAAGTTTATGTAACAGCATTTTTACGATGTTGTCATTGTATGGAAGTTAGTAGGGATTCATTGCATCCCGGGAAATTGGGGCATTTTCCACCCTTGTTCCTACTCTTATAATAGAGTTTTCGTGCAAATGAAGATGAAGAGATGCGACCTTGCTGCTATTGGGTAATGGGCGTTCAGGATGACGTCGAAGGTGATTAAATTCATTTGTGAAATCAGCCTATTGTATACAACGTATTATAATCCGCCTAGCTTGTTCTAATTCGTCAAGCTCTAGTAAGACGGTTTGTTTTTTTATTTTTACGATAACAAAATCGTAACATGTATGCTATTATACGTGGCAAGCGATTGAATGAATTTCCGTGTTTAATGCCATATATTTCTTCTCCAAGCGAAACTGTTGCCAAAGTAACAATTTTTGTTTTCCGTTCCAAAGAAATAGTGTTGTCCTTTGGAGCTTTCAATAGAGCTGGCCATTTCTCTTCTGGTCCATGAAGAAACAGTGGTCCGTATAACCACAATGTATGTGCACTTAATTGAGATGCAGGTATCCCTCTAGAGAGTACATCTGCAGCGTTGAGACTTGATGAAACATGCCTCCATTGATTTGGACAGGTTGCATCTTGTATTTTCGACAACCTATTTGCAACGAATGTATGGAAAATCGATGCTTTTGCATTTATCCAACTTAAGACGATGGTGGAATCTGTCCAGTAATGACATTTAATGGATTCTGATTTAAGATCCTTTTTCACCGTTTCAGCAAGCTCTGCACCTAACACAGCTGCACATAACTCTAGTCGTGGTAGGGTTTGCTTTTCAAGAGGTGCTACTTTTGATTTTGTGCATAATAGGCGCACATTCGTTTGTTTGTTCTTATATATGGCTCTTATATGAGCCACAGCACCAAAGGCTTTTTCAGAAGCATCCACAAATTTATGGAGTTCTTGTTTTTGAGGTATTTTACCATCATAAATGTGTCGCGGAATAGTCATTTTATTTAAACACAGCAATTCTTTCCTTTCCCAATCTAGTTTAAGGACTGACAGATTTTGTAGAAATATTTTTGCTCTGATTATGACTGGAGCAAAAAGACCAAGTGGGTAAAAAATTTGACCCAACTCAGAGGCTACCACTCTTTTTGTAATTGTTTGAGTGTTATGTTCTTGAGCCTTTCCGCACAAATTGTCATCCTTAGGGCTCCAGACAATTCCCAAAGTCTTTACACTGGTATGTTCCAATGCAGTGCCAAGATTTATGTTGCTAGCAATATCTTCTGGTGAAAATTCCTTTAGCAGATGGTGTGAATTAGAGCACCATTTTCTTAGTTTAAATCCGCAAGGTAGCAAGATTTTGTTTAGATCTTCTTGAATCCTTGCAGCATCTATAATTGTATCTGCTCCAGTTAGGCAGTCATCAACATAGAAATCATTATACCCTTGCAGAGGGTATTATAATTTTAGTCAAAAGTTTGCAACGCAGTGAAGGAGACATTTCCGACCCTATAAAGTATATATATTCTTGATCAGCATCACCAGGAGAGTCGATCTAGCCACGTCCGTCTGTCCGTCCGTCTGTCCGTCCGTCTGTCCGTCCGTCTGTCCGTCCGTCTGTCCGTCCGTCTGTCCGTCCGTCTGTGCGTCTGTCCGTCCGTTTCTACGCAAACTAGTCCCTCAGTTTCAAAGCTATCTGCTTGAAACTTTCCCAAAAGTTGTCTTTCTATTGCAGGTAGTATATAAGTCGGAACGAGCCGGATCGGGCCACTATATCATATAGCTGCCATATAACTGAACGATCGGAAAAGCCATAACTTTGGTGTTTTTAAAGTTAGTAAGTTGGAATTTTCTATGGGTTTTATTTTTGCCTATTCAATCCGACCTACCAAATTTCATAAGGATCGGCCGACTATATCTTATAGCTGCCATATAACTGAACGATTGGAAATGACATAACTTTGGCGTTTTTAAAGTTAGGAAGTTGGGACTTTTTATGAGTATTAAGAATGCATCATATGAATAATTTTGGAGAATATAATTTATAGAATATTCTGCAAGGGTATATCAACTTCGGCTCCGCCCGAAGTTAGCTTTCCTTTCTTGTTCTGGTGCTGGTGTTGGTCCTCGCACTGGCTTTTCTATTTGATTATTTTTTCCAGTTTCGTATTTATTTTTATACCCTTGCAGAGGGTATTATAATTTCAGTCAAAAGTTTGCAACGCAGTGAAGGAGACATTTCCGACCCTATAAAGTATATATATTCTTGATCAGCATCACCAGGAGAGTCGATCTAGCCAGGTCCGTCTGTCCGTCCGTCTGTCCCTCTGTCCGTCCGTCTATCCGTCCGTCCGTCCGTTTCTACGCAAACTAGTCCCTCAGTTTTAAAGCTATCTGCTTGAAACTTTCCCAAAAGTTGTCTTTCTATTGCAGGTAGTATATAAGTCGGAACAAGCCGGATCGGGCGACTATATCATATAGCTGGGATTTTCTATGAGTTTTATTTTTGGCCAATTAATTAGACCTACCGAATTTCATAAGGATTTGACGACTATATCCTATAGCCGCCATATAACTGATTGATCGGAAATGCCATAACTTTGGTGTTTGTTAAGTTAGGAAGTTGGAATTTTCTATCGGTTTTATTTTCGGCCAATTCGACATACCAAATTTTAAAGGGATCGGCCGACTTTATCCTATAGCTGCCATATAACTGAACGATTGGAAATGCCATAAATTTGGTGTTTTTAAAGTTAGGAAGTTGGGACTTTTTATGAGTATTAAGAACACATCATATGAATAATTTTGAAGAATATAATTTACAGAATATTCTGCAAGGGTATATCAACTTCGGCTCCGTCCGAAGTTAGCTTTCCTTTCTTGTTTTTCAATGCATTTGATCCTAATGGCCATTTTTCCAAATTTTTATTGGCCAAATGCTCCAAGCATTTTGTGGCAAGAAATGGAGCTGACGTTGTGCCATAAGTCACAGTTTTCAGCCGGTAATATTTTATTTCCTCGGACGGATTGTAGCGCCAAACAATCATTTGGTTAAATTGATCTTTTGGATTCATCCAAACTTGCCGATACATTTTTTCTATATCCGCCGTAAAAGCATATTTGTGAACTCTGAATCTCAATAGAATCGCAAACAGATCACTTTGGACAACTGGTCCTGGATAAAGTAAATCATTTAATGATTTTCCTGTAGATGTCTTACAGGAAGCATCAAAGACTACTCTTAATTTTGTTGTAGTGCTTTCTGGTTTCAGAACACAGTGGTGAGGAATAAAATAATGTTCCTTTGGTATTTGACTAGGTAATACTTGCTTCATATGACCTAGTTTTTCGTATTCGGCCATAAAATCATTATATAATATTTTAATGTCTGGGCTGGTTCTTCGTTCCAACAAAAGAAAACGCCTTGTCGCAATATCGCAAGACTTCCCCAGGGCTGAGGGATCTTCAGAATAAGGTAATCTGACAATTAACCTTCCATCTTGTGCGTGCTGAAGATTTTCCAAAAAATGCTTCTCGCAATGTCTTTCCTTTGGCGTCCGGTATTTCCTTATCGGTTCCATGTTGTCCAGTTTCCAGAATTTTTCCAACGATGATTTGGCTTCCTCGGCTGAGGAAACTACCATGCAATTTTGTGGCATTTTTGCACTCATGTTTACTTGCCCAGCAATTATCCAACCAAATTCGGTGTTCTGGAGAATAGGTTGGTCTGAATAAGACCTAATTTGTTCAGGTTTTATAACGGAAAAGTGATGTTCTGCGCCAAGCAATATATCAATTTTTCCTGGTTTCGCGAAATGTGGATCAGCGAGCCGGATATTTTTTGAGATTTTTAAATCAGCTACTTTTATTTGTTCCGTAGGCTGATCGGCCACAATATGAGGAAGAACAAAGGCTTCAACTCTTGTTTCAAAATCGCTATGTTTTGATTTAATTAAAACACTAACGCGTCCTTTACTTATTCGCGGCTGACCTCCAACTCCCTCAATGCGAAGGTTTGTTGGTTGTAGTTGCAACGATAAACGCTTAACCAGTCTTTCTGAAATCAGATTAATTTGTGATCCGGAATCGAGCAGTGCGCGAAAATCTCCTTCTTGATTATTAAGTCCTTGCACTATGACTCTAGCCGTTGCTAACAGTGTGTATTTGTTCTCACAACTGTTTTTCGTAGCAGCAGAAGCGGACGTTTTAGGTTCGGTATTTGGTTTTCCGTTACCTAAATGTAGCAATGTGTTTTGTTTTTTGTTACATTTTATGCATGTATATTTATACATGCATTGCTTGGTCATGTGGTCTGCCTTAAGACAATTGACGCACAGCCTTTTTCGCTGAACCCAGGTCAGCCTTTCAGCAGGAGTTGACTCCTTAAATTTCTCGCATTTGTATATGCTATGCCCTTTTTGACAAAACAGGTATGCCAATGAACTTGTTGTTGCTGAAGCACTTGTTTTTTGTTTTTCTTTATGCATTTTTCCGCCGATGGCTTCAAGTGCGAGAAAACGTTGTTCTAGAAACCCAAGGAATTCCTTTTTTGTTTGAATTTCCCTGGTATCTAAAATAGTTTGCTCATACAGTGTGTGTGTAAGCCGATCTAGTTTTCTTGTCATATGGAACAGAAGGACTGGATCCCATGTATCTGTTTTTATTCCAATATTTTTCAAGGCTTGCAAGGATTCATTGATAATGTCATGCAGATTTTTAAGATACCACATTTTTTGTATTTTTGGTATCGCTGATTCATGAACCATTTTATTAAAAATGTCATGAAATTGTTGCCATTTTAGATAGCTTCCATCAAATTTTGGAATGGAAACTTTTGGCAACTGTATTGAAGAGATTGTAGAAACCGCTTGATTGGTGGCTACTGAAACGGGGTCTGCATATGGATGGCAGAATTGCAACATTGCTTCTTCCGCGGAAATAAATCGCTCCATACTATAGCCCACTTCTTGTTATACATAACTTGTGGATTTCAAAATGAAGACTTTCAATTTGTTTCCATAAATTATCAATTACCGATTTATAGGTAAATTTGTTTTCTGGAGCTCTATGTTTCATGGTTCTTGACATAGATTCCAGAACCGCTGCTTGATGTCTGATCAGGTTTTGTATGTGATCCACCTCTTCTGAAGATGTTTCTTTTGCCGGTAACTAAAGAATTTTTGAGTTAAATTCTTCGATAGCTTGATGAACAATCGTCCGCATATGATTGTAATATTGTTTTTCAAAATACTCATGCGGATGTGGAGTACCCTTTAATGATTCTAGGATACTATTATTTCCTTGGTCGAATTTTTTCCAATGCTCTTCAATTTGTCGTTTTCTGTCTTCAAAATACGACGCATTTTCCTTTCGTTTGCTGGAATCCTTTTTGATGTTCCGTAGCAAAATTTGGATTTCTTCGCCAATTTGGCTTTGTATGGCAATCAAATTTTCAACCTCCATTTTGCCTTAACAATTGCCTGACCCGTTGGAAGATAATTGATTTGCTTATATAAGCTGGCTACGCTTCTACTCGCTACCGATTTATGGTCAAAGACAATTAAGGATTTTCGGATTAGAAAAGAAAGCCAACAAATAGTTTAAAACCATTTTATTTAAAAAGTATTTTTTTTTTTTTATTTTTTTTTTATTTAATATGTGTGTACAACAAATGTTTTTAGTTTTGGATGCAAAATTGTTGAGTTCTACTTGAAGAACTTCCTTGTCGCCTGGTTGACTACTTGAATATATTGTTTTCCAGTGAAAAGCCTCCGTGTTGACTGTTTCTATTTTGGAAAATAAATCGACAATTATCCTGGGAGTCGCCTAGTTGACACCAGTAAATTGGATTATATTGTTTAAACAACAATTAAAATTTTTTGGATGCTACCGCTTCCAGAATTATTCAAGAGTCGCCTTGTTGACTACTTGAATTTATTGTTTTCCAGTTGAAGAGCCGTCTTGTTGACTACTTCAATTTCGGAAAATTAATCGACGATTATACTGGGAGTCGCCTAGTTGACTCCAGAAATCGGATTATATGGATGTTGTAAGATGGAAGAGTCGCCGGGTTGACTTCTTCTACTTTTATTTCCAAAAATTGTAGTAACAGATAGCCAAGTTGATAAGTTACTCCTTGAAAATTTCAAGTTTTTTCGGGAATATGCTTAGAAATTTATTCGTGGCAAAATTCTTTGTTATGAATTTTGCTCAATATCTGAATTATTGAGCAAGGTTTTCACAACTTTAACTATAGAAGATTCGATCGCCAAGTTGATCGGGAATATGTCTAGCAATGTATGTGCAGAAATTAGTCGCCAAGTTGACTAGAATTTCATGCAGTGGTCGGGGTCACCAAAATGTTTGTAGTTTTATTTTTATTATTTATAGGAATGGTTGCCCCTAGAACATACTCTAGTGACGATAGGTTGCTAAACCAACACTTAAATTGGTTTAACTCGGAGGGATCATGCGTATGAGGGCCAAAGACACAGCGATGCTCACTCGTAGAACGCAGAGTAGTTGAATACACAAGTATTGCTTGAGTACTGACTTTATTAGGGCAAAAGGTCGGGTTTATATACACGTTTTTCAGAGTCAAGGGGGCACCATAGCAAAGAAGTGGTATGGGGCTGTTAGTTAAAAATACATTGCATTGCTTATGTTCTAAGATATACAAAGGTACAGAGTCATCATAATTGTCTCCCACACAAGGAGTTAATACGCTAGGGTTAGTAAAAATAGAAAATGTAGCTCAGGCAGAGCTGGCGCTGTCCGTGAACGTCAAGTGGTTTAGCGACTCAAGTGGTACGCTAATAGGGTTCAAATTCTGCTTTATCCCACCCCGTGTGCCCCATTTCGGGGGTCTGTGGGAAGCCGCGGTTAAGTCCGCTAAAACTTTGCTGGTGAAAAACATGGCCGAAGCCAACTTAACGTACGAGGAGCTACAAACGATCCTCACGGAGATCGAGGCGATACTCAATTCACGAGCAATCACTCCAGCGTCAGCCGATCCAAACGATGGAGAAGCGGTGTCTCCAGCTCACTTCCTTATTGGATCATCTCTAGTTTCAGCGCCTGAAGAACAATTTAACGAGAGGTCAAATATTCACTACCTAGAGCAATTTTGGAATTTGTTTCGTCGAGACTATTTTCACACGCTACAGCAACGCACAAAATGAACCAGTCCACAGCCCAATGTAAGGGTAGGACAACTGGTTCTTATACACGAGGACAACGCAGCTCCCCAAAACTGGCCACTGGGGCGTGTCATCGCAACGATTGCTGGGAAGGACGACAAGGTGCGAGTCGTGGATCTCCAAACGGAGAAGGCAATTCTTCGAAGACCAGTAAACAAAATCGCTTCCCGTCGAATAAGCAAGAAGTCAGTTGAAGGATTCCGGATCCTATCAAGGCCGGGAGTATGTTGGAGCCCGATGTTATTTCTTGGAATGTTAACAGATTTAGTATATTTTTATAATTCGTACGGTCACTTTGTAAGACCAGCCTGGAAGGAGCCTTTTTTGGTAATTTTTAGTGTGTGTATAAGAGAGACAAGAAAACGACGTGAAATAAAACTGAAAACTGCGCAAAAACGAGGACAAAAAATGCTTTTTCTTTACAACAACCGGTCACTGTCTGTTCAATCAATCCCAGCCCCGTACCCGAAGAAATTCGGCTGATTTACTCAGAGAAAGGTCTGAACAGAGGATGTCACATCATGAAAGCTGTGCGTGCCAACGGAGTCTAGACGGCGGGTAATGTCGGAGAACCACGACTTGCTGACAGCCGGTCACATGGGCAGCCGGAAGACAATCGCGAGAGTTGCAGCAAGATTCCATTGGCCGGGAATGCACCGCGACATAAGGATATATGCGCAAAACTGCGAGAGCTGCCTGCGGTACAAACCAAGCCAGGCGGCCGTGAAAATGCTAACCCAAGTGCTGGAGGAGCCGTGGGCCACCGTATGCGCAGATTTCGTCGGACCACTGCCCCGCTCCAAACACGGAAATGCTATGCTACTGGTGTTGGTAGATAGGTTCTCCAAGGGACCGAAATGGTGCCGATGCGTTGGGCAACCACGGAAATGCTGGGAAAAGCGATCCGCGAGCGGATCCTCGCCAGATACGACGTACCCAAGGTACGGACAATGGCGTTCGATTCTCCAGTAGGGCCCCAAGAAAACCCGACGGAGAGAGCTAACAGGATGGTGAAAACAATGATCGCCGAGTCCACCGGGGCAGACCAAAGGACTTGGGTCGAAAAGTGGCCGGAATTTCCGTTGGCCGTGAACACGAGCGTAGCTCGGGATATTCGCCAGCTTTCGTCACAAAAGGTAGTCGTGTAGACTGAATTTAGACTAACGGGCCCTAATATTTATTGCTGGGTTGGTAGATCGTTACGATGCAGACGAGTTCTGTTCGAAACCCGTGTTAGGTTCCTTGCGAGATTATTTGGGTGCAGTGTTAGCTTGTTATGGTAGGCCGCTTTCTGCTTTGCTATTTCATCTTTGACCGGTGGTATGCCCAGATCCCTGTGGATGTTTTCGTTCCGAACATACCATGGTGCCCCAGTTTTTGATTGTGAGCGCTGTATGATGTCAACGTTGTTGTTGCTCGCGTTCCCCCAGAGCTGAGAGCCGTAGGTCCAAATGTGCTTAAGGGTGGAGTTGTAGAGAAGAACTTTAAAGTCCAGACACAGGGGTGATCGAGAATTTTTAATCCAGTGTAGGCAGCTAGCTTTAAGTCTGAGATGTACTTTCTTGCATTCAATGTGCCTCCGCCAGGTTAGGCGTCTGTCGAGGTGGACGCCGAGATATGTTACATCACTGGCTTGGGGAATCTGCGTACTATTCAAAGTTAGCGGGGGACACGATTGTCTATTAAGGGTAAACGTTATATGTTTACACTTTTGTTCATTAATTTGATTCGCCAGTCTGAGAGCCACTTCTCAACTACCACCAAATGATCAGCCAGTTGAGCTGTTGCTCTCGTTGGACATCTCGAGCGGCTCAGGATTGCGGTGTCGTCAGCAAATGTGGACGTAGTCAGCCTCTCGTCCGTAGGGATGTCTGCTGTGTATAGGACAAACAGGGTTGGGCCCAGTGCGCTACCTTGTGGGACTCCGGCTTCAATATTGTACTCGTTGGATGTCGTTGTATTGCATCTCACCTCAAAGACTCTGTGAAAGAGGTACGACTTAAGTAACTTATGAGTGTTTTCTGGCAGTAATGTTATGATTTTATGCATAAGGCCTTCAAGCCACACTCGGTCGAATGCCTGAGAAGCGTCGAGGAATATCGCTCTACAATATTCCCGATGTTCGAAGGCTGTACGAATTTCTGATGTTATCCGGTTGACTTGCTCGATGGTTCCGTGGCTTTCACAAAACCCGAATTGATGTGCCGGGATTAAGTTTAGTTCTCTTAAATATAATGTAATGCGCGTGAGCAGGCATTTTTCTAGTAATTTGGACAGGCATGATAGTAAGCTTATGGGCCTGTACGATGAGGGAATTGTGTGGTCTTTCCCAGGCTTCGGTATCATTATAACCACAGACTTTTTCGATTTTTTGGGGTAGTAGCCAAGTTCCCGTTAAATAGCTTGCATATAACATCCACTGCGTAGTTTGGAAGTTCAATTATCATTTTTGGGGTTATTAGGTCGCACCCTGGAGCCTTTTTTGGTTTTATTTGCTTCCTAATGACATTAGCAATTTCAGGTGCTTAAAACAAAATCGGGTTAATTGCAATTTCAGAGCTAAGCGGCGGTAGTTCAAGAGAGTTTGTGGCGGCGTTCGGCTGAAATACATTTCGTAGGTGTAAAGCAAATTTTTCGGCTCTGTCTTCGTCACTGCGGGCGCAAGTACCCGAGGAGTTTCTAATCGGAGTGACTGATTCTATAGGAGAGCTTAAATTTGGGTGAGCTCTCCACAAAGGATGCTTTGTACTGGTCGACGACAGTTTCTCAATGTACCGGCGCTGCGCAAGCTCCTCTTCTTGCTTGAGGGTTTTGGTGAGTCTGCGGGTGGCTTCATTAAAGAGTTGCTTCGAATGGGGCGATCTGCAGGATTTCCAAGCGCTTCATAGACGTAATTTTTCCCGAACCAGTTGTTCGATTTGCAGATTAGTTTTCTATTGGTCGCTACGCACGATTGTCTCTTCTGGGGTTGAGATTTTGGCTGCTGCCACGAGTACTGACTGCAGGGCATCAGCATGTTTAACTGTGGTGTTAGTTCAATGTGGGAACTTACGTACTTTGTGAGGTACCGTAAATGCTGCCTCACATCCAGCGAGTAAACTTAAGATATACATATACATACACATATTGGTAGATAATAAGAAAAACTAGTACTAAGTTAGGATAGGCCACGGAGGCAGGCAAGAAGCCAAAAGAGCCGTTAAGTTCAAAACTTCGGCCGTTAGCCAGTAGTTCAAACAGGCGTTATTTAGTGTGTTAATCGGCCGTTAAGTTCAAAACTTCGGCCGTTAGCCAGTAGTTCAAACAGGCGTTATTTAGTGTGTTAATCGGCCGTTAGCCGGTAGTTCAAACAGGCGTTATTTCGTGTGTTAATTAGGATCTCAGCTGATCAGGCGCTCTACTCAGCGGGTTAGGCGATCTACACACGATCGGATTAGGCGATCTACGCACGTTTCCTGTGTTGAGAAGCGAGAGCCCAGCTGGCTATATAAACCCGGCGGCTGCCAGTCCCGCTCTCTTTCTTACGCCACAAGTCAAAGACCAAACATCGAAGCAGAGAAAAACCACGCAAGGACACCAAGGACATCAAGGATCAGGACGAAGGACCCTAGTGAGTAGAGTGCGAGAGATATAGGGAGAGACAGGGAAAGAAAATAGTGCGGCTAGGGAAAATATACATATAGAAAAGAGGAAGAAAAGCCCAAAAAGATAACCAAGAAAAATAAAACAAAACATGGACAATAAGAACAGCGAACATACACCGAGTTGGATTTATTTCTTCCCTGACCCCCAAAGCCCTGATCCGCGTGTGCTAAAACAGTGGCCTAAGCCAAGCCGGTTGCGTTTTCAAGAAGATTTCTCTGCGCAACTGGACCTTGGTGGCAGCCACGTGCACAGACGTGAAGGCGTGCAAGTACGGGTTTCTTTCCGCTTGCACAGCTTTCCGTCTCGATTCCGGTCGACGCACCCAAGCCCCAAGTAACCCAAGCCCCAAGTAACCCAAACCAGACCCGCATGGCCCAACTGTGGCCCAAGCCAAGCCGGTTGCGTTTTCGAGAAGATTCCTCTGCGCAACTGGACTTTCCGCTTGCATAGCTTTCCGTCTCGGTTTCGACCGACGCACACCCATCCCGAACAGTGGGAGCCTGTCCCAGAACTGGGAGCGCTGACTTCTGTCCATGTTTAGAGACGATTCCTCTGCGTGGGCGTGAAACAGCGCCCCAGGCGGCGGGAGTTGACACAGTGGTACGGGCCAATCCCCCCACTGTGCCTCCTCCGGCACGCACGTGACGGCTTTCACTCGTTCGCGTCTGGCCAAATCCGAGTCCCAAATGCCTGCTCTGACCCGCCAATAAGGCCCGCCGCGCGCTTCGCGACTGATCGGCGACTGCGACCAGGTTGCCCGCCTCTCCTCGTCCCCGCTTATTTACAAATTCGATTGTAAAGGATCCTGGGGAGACTCAGCTCCATCCCAGCCGTAGAAACATCCTTACAGTCTGGCGCCCGAGCATGGACGAGCGGAGGACGAGCCGGGGTCCACCAAATGTATGGCCTTAAGACCCATAAGACGCCGCTGGCCGTCGACGAGCCGCCCGGCCACCCAGAGCGCCCGGCATCGCCGCAAACCGCCCCGGCACGCGTGCCGATCACGGCAGCATATATAAATCCTGGCCAGACACCGCTTAGGCCACCAAGGGACACCGCGCACACCAGCAGCGACGCTAGGAGCTATTTTTTCGCCACAGACAGGGTCGTCGCACACGTCAGACGCACGCCAGCTCAGCAAAACAGACAGGGTCGTTACACGCGCCAAGCACCAGAAAAAAACCAAGTAAACACACACGACAATAGGAAAACAATTTTTGATACGCACACGACTGCCGCCATACTTTTGGTTGGGGCTCTCTCACCTCTATTTGCAACGGGGAACTTTTATCGTTCCATTTAAACGTCGCCAACGACACCACCGATCCTCGCCAAACCTCGGTTCGGCCGCACAGCGCCGTCGCCAGCCCTCGTTCCGGCCATCGACGCCGCGAATCCGCGCCGGATTTGTGTCCAGGCCGCGCAGCGCCGCCACCAACGCAGTCGGGAAGCATCACCGACGCAGTGCATCATCACTAGGCCTCGTTCACGCCGCCGCTAACGTGACCGAGAGCCACCGCTCTCGCATCTCAGCTTCGTCAGCCCTTGTCCCGGCCATCGACGCCGCGGATCCTCGCCGAATTGGTGTCCAGGCCGCTCAGCGCCGCCACTAACGTGGTCGGCAAGCCTCACCGACGCAGCGTAGCGCCGCCAGCCCTCGTTCCGCCCATCGAAGCCAATGATCCCTGCCGGATTTTTGGCAAGGCCACTCAGCGCCACCAACGTGGTCAAGCACCACCACCGACGCAGAGCCACCACTGACGCAGCGCAGCTCTGCCAGCCCTCGTTCTGGCCATCGACGCCACTGATCCCATCCGGATTTTCGGCAAGGCCACTCAGCGCCACCAACGTGGTCAAGCATCGCTACCGACGCAGCGCCGTCACCGACGCATAGCATCACCGACGCAGCGCATCTTAGCCAGGCCTCGTTCCGGCCGCTTGACGCCGCCGCCAACGTGAGCATTGGCCATCGACACCACCTATCCTCACTGGATTTCGGCCAAGCCGCTCAGCATCGCCGCCAACGTGAGCATTGGCCATCTACGCCACCGATCCTCACCAAACCTCGGCTCGGCAGCACATCGCCGCCACCAGTCCTCGTTCCGGCCACCGACGCCGCTGATCCCCACCGGATTTCGGGCAAGCCGCCAACGTGGTAGTTGGCCATCAACGCCACTGAGCCGCACCGGATTTCGGCCAGGCCGCTCAGCGTCGCCGCCAACGTGGTCGTGGACCACCACCGACGCGGTACAGCATCACCAGGCCTCGTTCCGGCTGCTTGACGCCGCCGCCAACGTGAGCATTGGCCATCGACGCCACCGATCCTCACCCGACCTCGGCTCGGCAGCACAGCGCCGCCACCAGGCCTCGTTTCGGCCACCGACGCCGCTGATCCCCACCGGATTCCGGCCAAACTCCCCAGCATCGCCGACTTTATTGGGAAGACAGAGCATAGCCAGACAGTCTCGACTCACACAGCTAGAAGCCCTCTATCCCGAGGCACCATCCGCGAAGGAAATGCAATCACGGTCCACGTCCCCAATGCCGGAAGCGGGGGCCATGAAGCTGATCGTACCCGGGCGCTCATCCTCACCAGGACGCATGACCACCAGCGCGGAAGTCCAGAATGCAACCACGTCCTCCACTAACCGAGCACCGCGCGACGCCATATCCGCAGCGGTACTGACCGAGAAGCCACGGAGCTGGGGAATCCTCTTCGACGGACAAACGGACCCGGTCAATTTCGAGGAACGAGTCGAGGAGCAGCCGCCTACAACGTCCGGACCCAGAGCCATCTCCGGATTACTATCTGGAAGAGCGGAAGGCTGGTACCGAGCCTATCGCATGCACTCTGTGCCATGGCTCCTATTTAAGACCGAGTTCTTGGAGTTCTTCCTGCCTCCGAGGTACTTTCAGAGGTTGGAGGACACGATCCGCACCCGGTATCAACAGCCGCAGGAGCCATTCAAGAATTTCCCTGTGGACCTGAGACTCATGATGCAGCGCGCGAAGTACACTCTGGCAGACGAGCTCGAAAGGATATATGAGAACTTGTTGCCAGAATATCAGCTCTTTATCCGTCGCCACGAGTTCTCCACCCTCGAAACGCTGACGCAGCTCGCCACCGCATATGAGATCGCACGGGATCGGGACTCGATCCGGCACGCCGCCCTCGCCCACTTCGCCACCATGGGGTCGGACCAAGCGCAAAGGTTACCCTAGGACTACGACTGCAAGAGAACCCAACGCCGTCCTCCTGCCCATCGGGGCTACGAATCACATGATCTCCGACGAGGACAGCCGGCCGGTGGACATACAGCGTGTCTGCCGTCGCTGCGCAGCGGAAGGCTACTTCGCCAAGAGTGCACTCGGCCGCCGCGCCTATTCTGTTGGGATTGCGGACGCAGAGGCGTGCGAACAGTGAACTGTTGTCGGCAGCCGGGAAACGGAAACGCTCGTGAGCGAGCGAGTGGCCCAAACTCTGGCCACCACCACCAACAAGAGGGCAGTGCGAACGCGGATCTCCTTGGCAGACGGCTCCTCCCAAGAAGTCACCAAGGCCGTGTGGGCACGTGTCAAACTGGACCAGCAAGAAGCCGAGCTACCCCTCCTGGTGTTACCCACGATCCTGGACGACGTTATCCTAGGGATCGACTTCTTGTGCGTCATCCAGGCGTCCCTGATCTGTGGTCGCACTTGCTTGCGACTCTTTCCGGCGCCCCCTCGAGATGCAACGACGATAACCACGCCCGAGACACTGCCTGCAGACCCGACAGCCGCGAACCCACCCCGAGCGGGTGTCGTAATCGGTGGACACCCACGGGATCCACTCCAGCAGTCAAGTGACGCCACAGCGTAATCGGGCTCTCGGGCTGTGTTATCATCGAACTCTCGAACCACCAAGGATGCATCCTCATCGCCAGCGTCATCGTCGCCAAGGGCCACCGGAGATGCACCCTCGTCGCCATCGTCATCATCGCCAAGGGCCGTCACGGCCACAGCATCGTCGCTGCCGTCTCCACGGGCCACCACGGCCGCATCGTCGCCGCCATCGGCTCCAAGGGCCACCACGGCCGCAGGACAAGCAAACAACGCCACTGCCCGCCTCCCCTGAGAGCCCTCGGACACCGAGTCCTAGGGAAGCCGCCCTAGACGGACTAATCCCGCCCACTCCAGGGAGCAGCATCCCGAGAGTGGAGATGAGCCGCTGGCTCGATCCCCACCCGGCGGGACCGGAACTGGGTAGAGACGGAGGTGCACGCGACTCCATAGCAAGGCCCGACGACACAGAGGTTGCCGATATCCTAGACCTGGGTCTCTTCCCGGCCGGACCAGAGGAAGACGCACTCCTGCAAGTGTTACGGGAGCACCCGGGAGTAGAGCAACTCCTCGACGAGGATGATTGGATCGGCGCACCGGCAGCATGGAGGGTGGACACGAACTAGCGTCGTCTCCCCCGCGCCATCGTGGAGTATGTGGAGGCCCACGACCGCACGAACGTTCGTTTCCTGCGGCACCACCAGGAACACCGATTCCGCGTCACAATCACGGCCCGACGCGGCATCGCCATCCCGACGTAAGGGGGGTGTGAGGCACCGTAAAAGCTTCCCCACATCCAGCGAGTAAATTTAAGATATACATATACATACACATATTGGTAGATAATAAGAAAAACTAGTACTAAGTTAGGATAGGCCACGGAGGCAGACAAGAAGCCAAAAGAGCCGTTAAGTTCAAAACTTCGGCCGTTAGCCAGTAGTTCAAACAGGCGTTATTTAGTGTGTTAATCGGCCGTTAAGTTCAAAACTTCGGCCGTTAGCCAGTAGTTCAAACAGGCGTTATTTAGTGTGTTAATCGGCCGTTAGCCGGTAGTTCAAACAGGCGTTATTTCGTGTGTTAATTAGGATCTCAGCTGATCAGGCGCTCTACTCAGCGGGTTAGGCGATCTACACACGATCGGATTAGGCGATCTACGCACGTTTCCAGTGTTGAGAAGCGAGAGCCCAGCTGGCTATATAAGCCCGGCGGCTGCCAGTCCCGCTCTCTTTCTTACGCCACAAGTCAAAGACCAAACATCGAAGCAGAGAAAAACCACGCAAGGACACCAAGGACATCAAGGATCAGGACGAAGGACCCTAGTGAGTAGAGTGCGAGAGATATAGGGAGAGACAGGGAAAGAAAATAGTGCGGCTAGGGAAAATATACATATAGAAAAGAGGAAGAAAAACCCAAAAAGATAACCATGAAAAATAAAACAAAACACGGACAATAAGAACAGCGAACATACACCGAGTTGGATTTATTTCTTCCCTGACCCTCAAAGCCCTGATCCGCGTGTGCTAAAACAGTGGCCTAAGCCAAGCCGGTTGCGTTTTCAAGAAGATTTCTCTGCGCAACTGGACCTTGGTGGCAGCCACGTGCACAGACGTGAAGGCGTGCAAGTACGGGTTTCTTTCCGCTTGCATAGCTTTCCGTCTCGATTCCGGTCGACGCACCCAAGCCCCAAGTAACCCAAGCCCCAAGTAACCCAAACCAGACCCGCGTGTGCCCAACTGTGGCCCAAGCCAAGCCGGTTGCGTTTTCGAGAAGATTCCTCTGCGCAACTGGACTTTGGTGGCAACCACGTGCACAGACGTGAAGGCGTGCAAGTACGGGTTTTCTTTCCGCTTGCATAGCTTTCCGTCTCGGTTTCGACCGACGCACACCCATCCCGAACAGTGGGAGCCTGTCCCAGAACTGGGAGCGCTGACTTCTGTCCATGTTTAGAGACGATTCCTCTGCGTGGGCGTGAGACAGCGCCCCAGGCGGCGGGAGTTGACACAGTGGTACGGGCCAATCCCCCCATTGTGCCTCCTCCGGCACGCACGTGACGGCTTTCACTCGTTCGCGTCTGGCCAAATCCGAGTCCCAAATGCCCGCCGCGTGCATCGCAGCTGATCGGCGACTGCGTCCAAGTTGCCCGCCTCTCCTCGTCTCCGCTTATTTACAAATTCGTTTGTCAAGGGTCCTGGGGAGACTGAGCTCCATCCCAGCCGTAGAAACATCCTAACAACTTTTTGTACTTTAGCCAGTTAGTTCTAGTCGAGGTCAGCCTGAAGGGGTGCTCGATTACTTTCGGGCTTTGAAGGAGAGTTATTAAAACAGGCAAGTGGTCCGATGATAAGTCCGATCGCGATTTGGCGCTTACTAAATTTCTTGGGATGTTCTTAGTCACAGCGAAGTCAATTAAGTCCGGGAGTTTTCTGGGGTCAGCTGGCCAATATGTGGGTCTGCCAGGGGAGACATAGTCGAGTTTGTTGCTCAAATTTATGATTGCTTATTCAGTTGTCTTCTTTTGGGCGTCACGAGTCTTGATCCCCAGTGCGTGTGCTTGGCGTTGTAGTCTCCCAAGAAATTTAGTAAGCGCCAAATCGCTATCGGACTTATCATCGGACCACTCGCCTGTTTTAATAACTCTCCTTCAAAGCCCGAAAGTAATCGAGCACCCCTTCAGGCTGACCTCGACTAGAACTAACTGGCTAAAGTACAAAAAGTTGTTAGGATGTTTCTACGGCTGGGATGGAGCTCAGTCTCCCCAGGACCCTTGACAATCGAATTTGTAAATAAGGGGAGACGAGGAGAGGCGGGCAACTTGGACGCAGTCGCCGATCAGCCGCGATGCACGCGGCGGGCATTTGGGACTCGGATTTGGCCAGACGCGAACGAGTGAAAGCCGTCACGTGCGTGCCGGAGGAGGCACAATGGGGGGATTGGCCCGTACCACTGTGTCAACTCCCGCCGCCTGGGGCGCTGTTTCACGCCCACGCAGAGGAATCGTCTCTAAACATGGACAGAAGTCAGCGCTCCCAGTTCTGGGACAGGCTCCCACTGTTCGGGATGGGTGTGCGTCGGTCGAAACCGAGACGGAAAGCTATGCAAGCGGAAAGAAAACCCGTACTTGCACGCCTTCACGTCTGTGCACGTGGTTGCCACCAAAGTCCAGTTGCGCAGAGGAATCTTCTCGAAAACGCAACCGGGTTGGCTTGGGCCACAGTTTGGCACACGCGGGTCTGGTTTGGGTTACTTTGGGCTTGGGTTACTTGGGGCTTGGGTGCGTCGACCGGAATCGAGACGGAAAGCTGTGCAAGCGGAAAGAAACCCGTACTTGCACGCCTTCACGTCTGTGCACGTGGCTGCCACCAAGGTCCAGTTGCGCAGAGAAATCTTCTTGAAAACGCAACCGGCTTGGCTTAGGCCACTGTTTTAGCACACGCGGATCAGGGCTTTGGGGGTCAGGGAAGAAATAAATCCAACTCGGTGTATGTTCGCTGTTCTTATTGTCCGTGTTTTGTTTTATTTTTCATGGTTATCTTTTTGGGTTTTTCTTCCTCTTTTCTATATGTATATTTTCCCTAGCCGCACTATTTTCTTTCCCTGTCTCTCCCTATCTCTCTCGCACTCTACTAACTAGGGTCCTTCGTCCAGATCCTTGATGTCCTTGGTGTCCTTGCGTGGTTTTTCTCTGCTTCGATGCTTGGTCTTTGACTTGTGGCGAAATAAAGAGAGCGGGACTGGCAGCCGCCGGGCTTATATAGCCAGCCGGGCTCTCGCTTCTCAACACTGGAAACGTGCGTAGATCGCCTAAAGCGATCGTGAGTAGAGCGCCTGATTAGCTGAGATCCTAATTAACACACTAAATAACGCCTGTTTGAACTACCGGCTAACGGCCGATTAACACACTAAATAACGCCTGTTTGAACTACTGGCTAACGGCCGAAGTTTTGAACTTAACGGCTCTTTTGGCTTTTTGTCTGCCTCCGTGGCCTATCCTAACTTAGTACTAGTTTTTCTTATTATCTACCAATATGTGTATGTATATGTATATCTTAAATTTACTCGCTGGATGTGGGGCAGCTTTTACGGTGCCTCACACCCCCCCTTACGTCGGGGTGGCGAAGCGAGTTGGCGATGCCGCGTCGGGCCGTGATTGTGACGCAGAATCGGTGTTCCTGGTGGTGCCGCAGAAAACGAACGTTCGTGCGGTCGTGGGCCTCCACGTACTCCGCGATGGCGCGGGGGAGACGACGCTAGTTCGTGTCCACCCTCCATGCTGCCGGTGCGACGATCCAATCATCCTCGTCGAGGAGTTGCTCTACTCCCGGGTGCTCCCGTAACGCTTGCAGGAGTGCGTCTTCCTCTGGTCCGGCCGGGAAGAGATCCAGGTCTAGGATATCGGCAACCTCTGTGTCGTCGGGCCTTGCTGTGGGGTCGCGTGCACCTCAGTCTCTACCCAGTTCCGGTCCCGGGTGGGGATCGAGCCAGCGGCTCATCTCCACTCTCGGGATGCTGCTGCCTGGAGTGGGCGGGATTAGTCCGTCTAGGGCGGCTTCCCTAGGACTCGGTGTCCGAGGGCTCTCAGGGGAGGCGGGCAGTTGCGTTGTTTGCTTGTCCTCTCGATCTGGGTGCCGGTCTTGAGCTCTCGAGCTTCCAACTTCGGGGATTCCCCTTCCCGGGGTAGCTGGAAGTGGCTCGTTCTGGGCTGCGGTCGTCTGGGGACTCTGGGTCCTGGCTTCGGCTTCTTCTGGCTGCGTTTCCCGCGTCGTCGGGCGATCAGTCTATTCCTCGCCTTCGTCCATCTGGTGCGGCTCGGTAGCTACGGCCTCCGCGTAGGCGTCGTCGCTCAGGGATCCACTCACCGAGGTACCCATAAACGAGTCTCCGGTGGCATCGGCTTCCCGTGAGGCGGTCGAGGCGGTTGGGGTGCGAGGCCGTGCTGCGTAACCGGCCCAAGCGTCGTTGGCCTCCGCTAGCGAGCACTGGAGGGGCACGGGTGGGCCTCCAGTCGCGAAGCGGCCATCCTCTCCAACTGACGAGTCGTATGTAGACGGTGCCGGGTGTGGTACCCAGGCACGACTCTCCTGGACGCATCTCTCCTCAAATCCCTCAGCGAATGCCGGCGTCGCCACGCTCTCCAGCCAAGCGGTCACTAGGTAGCAAGCCGTGCTGTACCCGACTGCCGGGGATCCCGCGACATTTAACCGTGCCAGCCTCGCTGTAGTCAGCCCCCTAGTGTCGGGCTCGTCATCTCGAGCTGGCGGCTCCTCCTCCTGTCTTGGTTGTCCGTTCGATCCACTGCTCACCTCGCATTCGTACGACGGAGGATGGTGGACTGGGAGTCTCCGTCGCAGGCAAGTGGTGGAGGCGGCGGTGTCTCGGCCGGGTCGAACGGCGGCGACGCGATGCGCTCCGCGTGCTCCGATAGCACGGAGTCGGTGCTGATGGTGACGGCTGGTGGTGAGGGAGAGCGGGTGGAGTCGCTCAATGGGCGGTACTCGCACTCCTCGTTTTCGGACATGGTGACGGTGTGCTAGTAAATGTAACGTATTAGCTTAGGTCTTATTGTGTGAATCCTACCTATAGTGCGGCTTGAGAAACTTATGGTTCTAGATTACAAGTTCAGAGATCTTAGCTTACTTGGCGGCTTAACCTAACTATGGCAGACAAGACATCGATTATTTAGATTGTTGGGATGTGAGCAAATTTATTAAAATGTTTTGATTTTGCATAGGGTTTGTTATTGTTGTTTTCATGAAGGACATAAATTCCATCATACCCTGTTGTAAAGTCAGCATCATGGTTTCCATGCTGTTTGGTATTTGTCCTAGTGCTTGCTGTGGTGTTATTACATTTTGCTCAGATCATTGAGCTTGTGGGAACCCCGTCTGATTGGCAAGTCCTGATTTTAGGGCACTGGCGTATGAAACTCCCCCATTTGTGTTGGGGGGCCAAAATGAAGATCTGGCAGCTTTCGCAAAGAAAACATTAGGTGTGGTTTGGGATTGCACGTACGCATTTCGTGCATTCTGGGAGCGTGCGTGTTTGCTTGTTGAAACTGACTCTTCAGCTCTTTATAGACCGGGCAGCCTCGGTAGTTTGCGGTATGGTTATCTCCACAGTTAGCGCATTTCTTGTCTTTGGGTATTCTTTGCTTGCAGGGCAAGGTTCGGAGTTGTGGAAGCCACCACAAGCTACGCAGACTGAACGAAGCCCGCAGTTGTTTCTGGTGTGTCCATACTCTTGGCGGTTTGTGCATTGCAGCGGACCATTTCGCTTATGCGGTTCTTCAACAGTAATCCTTCTATGCAACAGGAATTGCAGTTTGTAGATCGGGTGCACTTCATTTTTCTTCAAGGCTCTGCTTTCTGGCTCCAGTTCGACCTAAAAGAGTGGTTGCGGCTTTTTATTTTTGTTGATAATATTAATAATATTTTTGGGGAAAAATCCTTTTTCTTTCAGTGCCTCTTTTATCTCATTGGTGGATACGTCGGGCTCTATGCCCTTTAGCACTACTTGCAAGCCCTTGCTACTCTTGAGCTGGTACGTGTAGTAGGGTTTCCAAGCCTCGTCTAGGTAATTGGTTACAGCTCTGAATTGATCTTCAGTTTTAGCTTGAAGCTTTGTTTCATGAATATTCCCTTTAACAAGAGGAGTAACATAAAAGTTGTCATTCCCGACCAGCGCAACAATTCTCTTTACTAGGGCATTTGAGTTCTGTTCCCTTATTTAAATTGGTGATTCTTTGGTTTCTTTTGAACAGCCTGTCCAGATTCGGATTGATTATTATCAATTTCCGACTATAGGGCGAATCTGTTGTTACTAGATGCCCCTGGTTGTTCGCTGCTTTTATTAGGGCAATTTCGGTTTGGTTTATTTCCAACCATTTTATTTTGCGGGCTTAGCTTCCGTTTGATTTGGATGTAAAGATCCATGCCAGTCTGTATAGCCAGACCCACTTGTTGTTGTTTGATATTGCCGATATTGGCACTCCTACTTACAATTGGCTTTGTAGTTTTATTCGGCGCTGCCGAAGTTGCAAACGCATTCGAAATCGCGTTGTTGGTAACGGCGACCGTTGATGTTGTTGTTGCAGTGCCTGCGGTTGCATAAATTAACGAGGTCGCAGTGCTCGTGGCTGGTGAGCTGTCAGTCGAAGCTGGGGGTGGGGTTCTACACTGCAAGCTCCATGAAGTGGGAGTTGGTGTGAGTAGGGCGGGAGAACAAGACCGTGCTCTCGCACTGTCAATTGTCAGTAGGGCTCAGTTGCTCTTTGAAGAAGTTATTTCTACTTCTGTATCACGGGTTGAGAAATAAGAGATATAACTGGTCTACGGAGCTTCTACGCTAATTTTTTGAATGGCCGCTCATTGAGCTATTACTAGTGGCACTACTTAGTTTTTATAATAACTGGCCGAAAATAAAATTCTATATTTGAAGAGTTTAACTTAATAAAAATTATTTCATTTATGATAAATAATTTTAGTAGTAAAAAATATATGTTAATAATTTACAGCCTCTACACTTTAACTAAAAGGTTTTAAAATAATATATTATTTAAATACAGTATACAAATTATTTATATACCACTTTTAATTTCCAAAGTAAAATTATCCACATAGGCATGAATAGAACATTAAAAATTTCTTAAAATGTCAATAGGCCACAAAATTTTTTGTAAATGTAAAACAAAAATTCTATGCTGTTATTTGAATGTGTTTAAGACTGTTCGCGCGAACTTGTGGTTCAAAAAGGCTTTTTTACCGCAACCGAATCCTACATTATTTTATTTTACATTACATTATCATATTTACATTACATACATTATCATATGCGACCCGCCAAATGGCCAAAGCGACATCTATATCTCAGTATGCGCGGCTTAGCTCGTTAAGCGTCATCTAAGAGTCATTATTTTTAGGTGTCGTCTTGACTAGGATTGGAATAAAATACATTTAAAAAAGGAGATGCATATATCCTACCTCCGGTTTTTTAAGTACGGTTTTTAGGTATAGAAAGAGGACAGGTCTTTTTTGTTGGCCGAAATTTGGGATACACCTTGGCGAAACCCATTGCTTGCGCAAATCCCTTTTTAAAAACCATAAAATAGGTCGAATGCTTTAGTTGTAGCAATTTTAAGCTGCAGTTCTATTCATACCCCAGACTTCAGGTTGTAAAGTCATTTAATTAATGGTATGAAATCTCTACAAGATACCCCCAACCATAGGATCTCTAGGATATTGGGTTTGATCCCACCCAAGTAAACAAGAACACATATACATACGCACAACTGTTCATTCGCCACCACAATTGTTTGACGACCTTGTCTTTCTAGATATTTTGCACCCTCAAAGACATACACAGACACACACCATCACAGATTTTCCTTAAAGCAGTCAACCAATCGAATGTATTGGTTGCATGTATTTGTTCTTTTTTATTTTGGTATAAAAAGTGGGTCACGCATGGAGTGTATATTCAGTATTCTTTTTTAAGCCAATATGTCAATCTCGAACGATTCAGTCATTTTCGTCGATACGGACGATGAAATTGTACAGTCGACGTGCTGTTGCTAACGAGGTTGAAGACTTTCTTCGGGACATATTCGCACCCCACATTTCCTCAACTCAGACGATTCCGAACGAATCGAATGACGTCTGTAGATTTAGCCGATGATCCAATTGGCATGAAGTCTGAGAAGTATCTAGCATCACAGCAAGCACACGAAAATAGTGTTTGCTCCGTAAGCTGGATTGATGCTGTATTTGCTCAACCCTTCAAGATGGACGAGGAGCCTCAGCCGGACTTCTTCAATTTTCCAAAAATATCCTTGTAGTTGCTGTTTGTTATACAAATATTTAACAGGATTTTTTTTTATAAAGGATAACCTACTCTTTTTTTGGGGGGTATTGCCCATAGGAGTCAAAAAACTCAGCTGACCTATTATTATTAAAATGGAATGCAATCCATTGTGTACCAGGTTGATCTGAAGTATCAGTGTTGGCAATAATTAGGGCTGGAAACTTAGAAATCGTTTGGGGTAGCTGATCCGATGGAAAAACTCCTTTAAAAATAGCTTTTGTATATATCAATAATTTGTAATGTATTCATGTTTAAAAAAGAACTCTGATATTTCGATTCTTATCAATATCAATCATTGAGTCATATTCGCTATAAACTAGACAAGTTACTGCTTCAGTAAGTGGTGCTGAAAATCTACCTTTAATCCGGATGGTACCTTGAGCAGCAGTTAGGTCAAAGGCTAATATAAAACTGTTTTTATCAAACATTTCCTTTGTAATTTGCAGGCCCCGATCGTAATGTTTTATTCCACTACCTCTAAATAGCATATTATATCCTCGCGAGCTTTGGGCATTTTCGGTGTTCGAGTAATCAAACTCAAGGGCCTGAGAAGGAACTTGAACTCCATTAACCAATAGGTTAAATCGTTGAACTTTAAAATGCTCAAAATCGAATGGGTCCAATCCACGATTTTCTGAGTATGCACCATACAAAACGATAAAAATTTGGTAATTGCCCAATAACAGCGTTATCAATCTATAAAGTATTGTTTCCTGGATATATAACATATTGACCTGCCGTTATTCTTCCAAAATAGGGATAATAACCTTTAGCGGCCAAGTGGCTTTCTGACGCATCACTCCCATAGTTAAAAACTGTCTGAAAATACGCACTATATTGATAGTTATTATCACTCTGCGATACCAAAATGTTATTTAAATAAATTGAAGAACTGCGAAATATCGAATGTAAAATATTGTTTACTACACCAACGGCGTTTCCTTCAATGTTTTAATTGTACTACCAGACGTAAATAAACACTTGATAAGTCTCTATATGTCTCACCATTACCCAAGCAAACAAATTCGATTGAAGAAGCACTGTCTAAGGATGCAATTGGATTGTCTGATACTTCTTCAGTTCTTAAAATAGAGCTTTGCGTTGGATGGGGAGCAAACAAATCCAATTCACTTTTCATGCATTCAATATGGTTACTCATTTTGACTTCGAGAAAATATCACTATTCTTTATCTTTCTTGATGACTTTTTTCTTTTATGCTGCGTCTGGGTACGTTTACGATGTTTTGGATGGTAAATGAAGTCTTTATTTCTTGTACTGCGCTTTTTATTTCTTTTCCCGCTTCCAATTTGAAAGCGAGTCATTTTATCAATAGCTTTATTTGAAAGATTTTGTAACGCAATTTTACACTGTTCTTAAATGATATTTCTCAAAGGTTTTCTACCGATCTCATTGAGCACTGCCTTTCCAGATTCAGAAGCCTGATTTTTAATAGCAGTTATTCCAGAATAAAAAGAAGGTTTAATAAAGTTAAAAAGAAGTTCCCAATTCCTCGTCCTTGTTGAACTATTTGAGGTGATACATAAAGGCTTCCTATGTTGCTTAATCCTCCACCAGACTGATTTAAATAATATTGATGATAAGATTTCACCATGATTGCTATTTATACCCGTTACTCGTAGAGTAAAAGGGTATATTGTATTCGTGCAAAAGTATGTAACAGGTAGAAGGAAGCGTTTCCGACCCTATAAAGTATATATATTTTTGTTCAGGATCACTAGCCGAGTCGATCTAGCCATGTCCGTCTGTCTGTCTGTCCGTATGAACGCTGAGATCTCGGAAACTATAAAAGCTAGAAGATTTTCCATGTAGATTTTAGGAGTTCCTACGCAGCGCAAGTTTGTTTCAAAATGGTGCCACGCCCCCTCTGACGCCCACAAGCCACAAGCTGTGGTCACTGTTTTGATGCTATTATGAAAATTTTAATTGATATGTATTTGTTTCGTCAATACCTATCGATTGGTCTAAAAAAAGTTTGCCACGCCCACTCTAACGCCCAAAAACCCATTAAACGCTTAAGCCTGGCTAGCGCCTACATTTCCGCCTTTCATGGCGCAATCTAACGGATGACTTTGGAACAGCTGGCCAAGGTGCTCAACAGAGTCAACGTTAATTCTCGTTAATTTCTATTAAAGGAAATTGCGATGGTTTTCATTTGTCAATACCGAACTATATCCCAAGAACTATGCAAATCAAATCTAGTTAGCCAAATTGGAGGTCTGAGTCAAACAATGGTGTATGTGTGTATGTATGTAAGCATATAAATATGTATGTATTTACATTGTACACAGTTGCAATTGCCCGGCAAAGATAACTCCTTTCAAAGAAAGCTATTCGCTATACCCGTTACTCGTGTTGTGCAAACATTTAGACTTTAATATACATAATACTATTTAAGAATGTATGTGTTTAGCCAATATAAGTATGTATGTTTAATATTTCTAGTCAATTTATTGCACTCAAAAACATAAACACAGCTGCTGGTGCAGGACCAAAGCTGCCTGCGCTGAAGCAATCTTATAACCATTTGAATCGGTAATTAATATTGAGATCTCGTTTGGAGACCATATGTCTAAAGGATAATATTCAATATTTATACCCGTTACTCGTAGAGTAAAAGGGTATATTGTATTCGTGCAAAAGTATGTAACAGCTAGAAGGAAGCGTTTCCGACCCTATAAAGTATATATATTCTTGATCAGGATCACTAGCCGAGTCGATCTAGCCATGTCCGTCTGTCTGTCCGTCTGTCCGTCTGTCCGTCTGTCTGTCCGTATGAACGATGAGATCTCGGAAACTATAAAAGCTAGAAGATTGAAATTTTGCATGTAGATTTTAGAAGTTCCTACGCAGCGCAAGTTTGTTTCAAAATGGTGCCACGCCCCCTTTAACGCCCACAATCGCTTATATACTATTTTAAAAATTTAGTTTAGCAGTTTTATTGTGTTTATCAATACCTATCGAAATGTAGAAGAAATTTTTCAAATCGGACCATTCGTTAAAATGTTATGCGTGATCAAAGTTTCTATCTCCATCTCCCTCGCACTCCCTTTACCTGAGTAACGGGTATCTTATAGTCGGGGCACCCGACTATAACGTTCTCTCTTGTTTTAAATTTAATATTTTTTTCTTTACCGTTGTAATGCAATACTCGAAGGCATCGGGGTCTCTTACTACCAACAGTCCTCGGTTTGATTATATCTGTATAAATAAAAATTAATCCCTTTTCATGTGTTTTTGACTCCATGGTTCCATTTGTATATCTATGTAAATGTTTCAGCATTTACTAAATTTACAAATTCAGTTGTACTATTTTCTGTATTTTTAGGTATATTTATTTTTTTATCAGATTAATTTTTAATGTAATTATTTAGATATATATCGGTAATAGCGACATCCCAAGCAGCGTTCATATTTTCAGGAATATTTACAATGTTAGTTAATGCACATTTAACATTATCAGGAAATACATTTAGTAAATCATTGCTGAGCAATGTGATAAACATCTCAAATAAATACCCCATTTCTGATATCTACCTTTACAATTATTGGTACGACGTCCAATTTAGTTTGTTTTTCCCTATTTGTACCATGCCATAATTTATTACGTTTTTTATTTTGGTAGTAAGACAATTCTTGACGAATTTTAATCCATTTGTCGAAATAACTTATTTTGTTATCATTTAAAATTGGTAAAAATTTTAAACTTGTTAATTCATTCCCCCTGTCATCGCTTATTAATTTTTGATAGGTGGTTGGGGGTCATCAAAATGACTTTGTTTAAATGATGTTTTTTTTTGAGCATGGTTTAATATTTTTCCGAAAATTCCAGAAAGCAATAAATGTATAAGAATTGGCAAAAATCCTCCTTTTTGAACCAGAACTTTTCTCTTGGAATTTAATGTGCGCTTTGGACAGGAAAGGTAGCGTAATACTTTTTTATACTTTTTGAGCGCAGTTAGATGTGTTTTTTTAACCTTATGATTTCCTTGCAATGTATTTAATACGATCTCTACTAATGTTTTAACTAACTCACTGTCGCTATTACTTATAATTGCCTTCCGTAGTTTGTTAGCTTTTTGAGCACATACAATATATGTTTGTTCGCTTTTAGACGACTTAGATTCTTTTTGTAAGCCATTTTCATCTGAATAACACACTGTATATTCGGAATTAAAAATGTTAGTTCTAAATTTTAAGAGATCGTTGATTCCTTGGGTGAGATCAAAAAGTAAATATCCATGAGGTTGCTCCGTAACTTCCTTTTATATTCTAAATAGTTCTGCGGGATTTTCAGGATAAATTTGTCTTGCTAAACATTGAAATTGAAGCTTATCAACCAATTTTTTTTTGTATTTAGTGAAATATGTGATAATTTATTAAATATATTTTGAGTTACAACTACAACTGATAAATTTCTATGGTGCGATCCTTTCGTCAACAGTTCACACACAATTTTATTAATTGCCCCCATCATCAAAACATCCCATATTAAAAGAATAGGTTCATTAGTTTCGTTTTCAATTGTTTCGGGGACTCCTTTATAGTACTCAACATTATTTAAATTAGGTTTAGCAGTATCCTCTCCACAACACCAAATAATTCGATCTATGGAAACATTTAGCAAATCATTCTTTTTATTTATTAGATTTTCTAAAAACGTTGTTTTTCCGGATCCTGAAGGTCCGCAAATTAACATTGTGAAGGGATGTATGAATTGTGAAAATTATTTTATTATTTTATATATTTATTATTTATTTATTTATATTAAATATTATATATATTATATTATATATTATATTATTATTATTTTATTATATTAATATATCCTTAAATTACAATATCATTATTTAGATTTTTCCTGGTCAGGTTTTTTGATCAGTTCTTTTCGAAATGAGTGTCAGATACGCAATAATTACAATAAATTAGTTGAGTATATCCCCTTTTGCGGGGGCCATTGCCAAACAAATTCTTAAGGGTATCCATTGAATAAGACAACCTCTTAGTTCCGCTATTAATTTTTTACTGATAATCAAATATATGTGTTAGGATTACAATATACTACATAATTTGAGTTTTCTAAGATTACAAAAAGTTTAAACAAATTAGATTATTTAAGAGGAATTTTTTTCGTGTGGATTTTACAATTGGTAATGGTTGTTGAGAAATATTTGCTTAAAAAATGTTTTTTAATTTCATCACAAACGATAATTGCACTGTACTTATTATGTGGTGAAAGTATTTCTTCTAGACATGTACATATATGGTATATCTCCAGCTGACCAATCCAATCCATTAATATTCTGTCTTTTTAAGTGTTGCTGTTTAATTGTTTCATTATCCAATTCCTTTATGTTGAATGGTGGTTTGAAATTAAAGAAATTGGGGACGACTGTTCCGGTCTGCATGAATGCTAACTCCTTAACAATAACTTGTTTACTGTTTCCAAGTAAATATTGAAAATCTACTATAACGCTGGATTTTTGATCTACAGTGTTCATGATTGCTTGAGATTTTTTTATCAACTGACGTTATGATTAAAAATAAAATGTGGATTGTCAACATCACGAAAATTTTCACCAATGGTCTGGATGCAGCAAAGTAAAAATAATTTCGTGCGATTTGAAAAAGATCAATGGTTGCAGCTCTTCAAATACAAGGAATATATTCAACTAAAACTTGTTCAATACGATTTTTTGTTGCCTGATTTAATTATTGATCATCCAACTATGTCTACTATAAAATGTAATTTTAGGTTTCGAAAATCCGATAAGCAGTTTGTAATGTTAACCAGTATGGTAACAAAAATGAATTTGATAGTGAATCCTGGAGATCCTTACTAAGATTAGGTATATTTTTATACCCTTGCAGAGGGTATTATAATTTTGGTCAAAAGTGTGCAACACTTTTATAATGAGACATCTCCGACCCTTTAAAGTATATATGCTTGATCAGGATCACCTCCTGAGTTCATATAAGCATGTCCGTCTGTCCGTCCGTCTGTTTCTACGCGAACTAGTCTCTCAGTTTTAAAGATATCGAATTGAAACTTTGCACACACCCTTATTTCCTTTGCACGCAGTATATAAGTCGGAACGGCCGGGATCGGACGACTATATCATATAGCTGCCATATAACTGATTGATCCGAAATGCCATAACTTTGGTGTTTGTAAAGTAAGGAAGTTGGGATTTTCTATGGGTTTTATATTTGGCCAATTTATCTGACCTACCAAATTTCATAAGGATCGGCCGGCTATATCCTATAGCCGCCATATAACTGATTGATCGGAAATGCCATAACCATGGTGTTTGTTTAGTTAGGGAGTTGGGATTTTTGATGGGTTTTATTTTGGCCAATCAATCCAACCTACCAAATTTCATAAGGAACGGCCGACTATATTCTATAGCTGCCATATAACTGAACGATTGGAAATGTCATAACTTTGGTGCTTATACCCGTTACTCGTAGAGTAAAAGGGTATATTGTATTCGTGCAAAAGTATGTAACAGCTAGAAGGAAGCGTTTCCAACCCTATAAAGTATATATATTCTTGATCAGGGTCACTAGCCGAGTCGATATAGCCATGTCCGTCTGTCCGTCTGTCCGTCCGTATGAACGCTGAGATCTCGGAAACTATAAAAGCTAGAAGATTGGCATTTTGCAAGCAGATTCTAGGAGTTCCTACGCAGCGCAAGTTTGTTTCAAAATGGTGCCACGCCCCCTTTAACGCCCACAATCGCTTATATACGATTTTAAAAATTTAAATATTTCGGAAAAGTAAAAATGCAGTTTTATTGTGTTTATCAATACCTATCGAAATGTAGAAGAAATTTTCAAATCGGACCATTCGTTAAAAAGTTATGCGTGATCAAAGTTTCTATCTCCATCTCCCTCGCACTCCCTTTACCTGAGTAACGGGTATCTGATAGTCGGGGCACCCGACAATAGCGTTCTCTCTTGTTTTTAATATGTTTGGTAATGTGGGGTTTGAGATGGATTCTAGTGGATTGGTGTTTTTAAATATTAATTGTCTTTGGCAGTTTAGTGACTTGCAGTAATTATTTAACTTTGTTAGGCCCGTAATTTTCTAAGCTAGTTTTAAAGTTAGGAAGTTGGGATTTTTATGAGTATTAAAATGCATCATATGAATAATTTTGGAGAATATAATTTACAGAGTATTCTGCCAGGGTATATCAACTTCGGCTCCGGCCGAAGTTAGCTTTCCTTTCTTGTTTACTACATTTTTATGTTGGAACTCAATATTAAGTCAACAAGTTATATACCTTTACTATAATCACACTATTCCTAAGTGCGTTTCATTACAAAAATATCATGTTCAACTATCTGATTTAGAAGGATCTTACGAAAATAATGTTCAAATAGATTTAACCAGACTGTGCTTTGAAATTTCAAAAAAGATGCGTAAGAAAATAAAAACCGATGTACTTGTATATAAGCAATCACTAATATCTAAACCCTCTTCAACACCTAATAAAAAATTACATCATGAGCAAACAGCAAGTTCTTAATGAAATTCATAAACAGGTTCGAAAAAACATTAATCGACGCAAATCTGTTCAAAAAGGAATAAATGATACCTGAAAATTGATTTAGTTGAAATGATTCCTTTTTGGAAAGAAAATAGCGGATATAGATATTTACTGACAGTTATTGACACATTCTCTAAATACGCGTACGCCGTACCTGTTAAAACCAAGTCTGCACAGGAGGTAGTAGAAGCAATGAACACAGTATTTAAAACAGCAAAAACTAACCCTAAGAATATTCAGTCAGATCAAGGTAAAGAATTTTTTAATTCTTCATTTGGTGTCTTAATGAAACAACATCATATACACATATTTAAAAGCATCCATATGCGAGCGTTTTAATAGAACATTAAAAAGTAACATGTGGAAAATGTTCAGTATGCAGGGAAAATATAGATGGATGCATAAAATCAATGAACTTGTCCATGAATATAATAATTCGTATCACAGAACCATTAAAATGAGTCCAGTTGATGTATGCACTCAAAATGAGGAGTTTATATTGAAATCAGTTTACAATATTCCAAAAATATATCCACAACACCAATTTTATGTAGGGGATTTCGTACGAATAAGTAAATATAAGGGCGTGTTTATGAAGGGGTATGAACCCAATTGGACAACAGAAGTTTTTAAAGTAATAAAGATTAAGTCTACTTACCCTGCAACGTATGAGTTGGAGGATTATAAGAGTGAACCTATTGAGGGATCATTTTATG
Organism: Drosophila rhopaloa; assembly: GCF_018152115.1. NCBI lineage: Eukaryota > Metazoa > Arthropoda > Insecta > Diptera > Drosophilidae > Drosophila > Drosophila rhopaloa. Next base: position 701,357 of record NW_025335033.1, read on the forward strand.
AACAAGAACTTCAACGAGTCAAAGATCCTAATACGTTCTTTGTAGAGAACATATTAGAAAATCGAAAGAATCAACTCAACTTTGTTTTGATGAAAGTCACTCTTCGTGGATAGATAAACAAAGTTTGCTGAAATAGTAATTTGGAATAATAGACATACACACCCAGATTTTATTCAATAAATTCTTATTTATTTATTTTTTTATATTTACACAAATTTACAAATTATACATTTTAAATATATTAAATGCATTTTTTAATTTCACCACAAACGATAATTGCACTGTACTTATTATGTGGTGAAAGTATTTCTTCTAGACATGTACATATATGGTATATCTCCAGCTGACCAATCCAATCCATTAATATTCTGTCTTTTTAAGTGTTGCTGTTTAATTGTTTCATTATCCAATTCCTTTATGTTGAATGGTGGTTTGAAATTAAAGAAATTGGGGATGACTGTTCCGGTCTGCATGAATGCTAACTCCTTAACAAAAACTTGTTTACTGTTTCCAAGTAAATATTGAAAATCTACTATAACGCTGGATTTTTGATCTACAGTGTTCATGATTGCTTGAGATTTTTTTATCAACTGACGCTATGATTAAAAATAAAATGTGGATTGTCAACATCACGAAAATTTTCACCAATGGTCTGGATGCAGCAAAGTAAAAATAATTTCGTGCGATTTGAAAAAGATCAATGGTTGCAGCTCTTCAAATACAAGGAATATATTCAACTAAAACTTGATCAATACGATTTTTTGTTGCCTGATTTAATTATTGATCATCCAACTATGTCTACTATAAAATGTAATTTTAGGTTTCGAAAATCCGATAAGCAGTTTGTAATGTTAACCAGTATGGTAACAAAAATGAATTTGATAGTGAATCCTGGAGATCCTTACTAAGATTAGGTATATTTTTATACCCTTGCAGAGGGTATTATAATTTTGGTCAAAAGTGTGCAACACAGTGAATGAGACATCTCCGACCCTTTAAAGTATATATGCTTGATCAGGATCACCTCCTGAGTTCATATAAGCATGTCCGTCTGTCCGTCCGTCTGTTTCTACGCGAACTAGTCTCTCAGTTTTAAAGATATCGAATTGAAACTTTGCACACACCCTTATTTCCTTTGCACGCAGTATATAAGTCGGAACGGCCGGGATCGGACGACTATATCATATAGCTGCCATATAACTGATTGATCCGAAATGCCATAACTTTGGTGTTTGTAAAGTAAGGAAGTTGGGATTTTCTATGGGTTTTATATTTGGCCAATTTATCTGACCTACCAAATTTCATAAGGATCGGCCGGCTATATCCTATAGCCGCCATATAACTGATTGATCGGAAATGCCATAACCTTGGTGTTTGTTTAGTTAGGGAGTTGGGATTTTTGATGGGTTTTATTTTGGCCAATCAATCCAACCTACCAAATTTCATAAGGAACGGCCGACTATATTCTATAGCTGCCATATAACTGAACGATTGGAAATGTCATAACTTTGGTGTTTATACCCGTTACTCGTAGAGTAAAAGGGTATATTGTATTCGTGCAAAAGTATGTAACAGCTAGAAGGAAGCGTTTCCAACCCTATAAAGTATATATATTCTTGATCAGGGTCACTAGCCGAGTCGATATAGCCATGTCCGTCTGTCCGTCTGTCCGTCTGTCCGTCCGTATGAACGCTGAGATCTCGGAAACTATAAAAGCTAGAAGATTGGCATTTTGCAAGCAGATTCTAGGAGTTCCTACGCAGCGCAAGTTTGTTTCAAAATGGTGCCACGCCCCCTTTAACGCCCACAATCGCTTATATACGATTTTAAAAATTTAAATATTTCGGAAAAGTAAAAATGCAGTTTTATTGTGTTTATCAATACCTATCGAAATGTAGAAGAAACTTTTCAAATCGGACCATTCGTTAAAAAGTTATGCGTGATCAAAGTTTCTATCTCCATCTCCCTCGCACTCCCTTTACCTGAGTAACGGGTATCTGATAGTCGGGGCACCCGACAATAGCGTTCTCTCTTGTTTTTAATATGTTTGGTAATGTGGGGTTTGAGATGGATTCTAGTGGATTGGTGTTTTTAAATATTAATTGTCTTTGGCAGTTTAGTGACTTGCAGTAATTATTTAACTTTGTTAGGCCCGTAATTTTCTAAGCTAGTTTTAAAGTTAGGAAGTTGGGATTTTTATGAGTATTAAAATGCATCATATGAATAATTTTGGAGAATATAATTTACAGAGTATTCAACTTCGGCTCCGGCCGAAGTTAGCTTTCCTTTCTTGTTTACTACATTTTTATGTTGGAACTCAATATTAAGTCAACAAGTTATATACCTTTACTATAATCACACTATTCCTAAGTGCGTTTCATTACAAAAATATCATGTTCAACTATCTGATTTAGAAGGATCTTACGAAAATAATGTTCAAATAGATTTAACCAGACTGTGCTTTGAAATTTCAAAAAAGATGCGTAAGAAAATAAAAACCGATGTACTTGTATATAAGCAATCACTAATATCTAAACCCTCTTCAACACCTAATAAAAAATTACATCATGAGCAAACAGCAAGTTCTTAATGAAATTCATAAACAGGTTCGAAAAAACATTAATCGACGCAAATCTGTTCAAAAAGGAATAAATGATACCTGAAAATTGATTTAGTTGAAATGATTCCTTTTTGGAAAGAAAATAGCGGATATAGATATTTATTGACAGTTATTGACACATTCTCTAAATACGCGTACGCCGTACCTGTTAAAACCAAGTCTGCACAGGAGGTAGTAGAAGCAATGAACACAGTATTTAAAACAGCAAAAACTAACCCTAAGAATATTCAGTCAGATCAAGGTAAAGAATTTTTTAATTCTTCATTTGGTGTTTTAATGAAACAACATCATATACACATATTTAAAAGCATCCATATGCGAGCGTTTTAATAGAACATTAAAAAGTAACATGTGGAAAATGTTCAGTATGCAGGGAAAATATAGATGGATGCATAAAATCAATGAACTTGTCCATGAATATAATAATTCGTATCACAGAACCATTAAAATGAGTCCAGTTGATGTATGCACTCAAAATGAGGAGTTTATATTGAAATCAGTTTACAATATTCCAAAAATATATCCACAACACCAATTTTATGTAGGGGATTTCGTACGAATAAGTAAATATAAGGGCGTGTTTATGAAGGGGTATGAACCCAATTGGACAACAGAAGTTTTTAAAGTAATAAAGATTAAGTCTACTTACCCTGCAACGTATGAGTTGGAGGATTATAAGAGTGAACCTATTGAGGGATCATTTTATGAACAAGAACTTCAACGAGTCAAAGATCTTAATACGTTCTTTGTAGAGAACATATTAGAAAAACGAAAGAATCAACTCAACTTTGTTTTGATGAAAGTCACTCTTCGTGGATAGATAAACAAAGTTTGCTGAAATAGTAATTTGGAATAATAGACATACACACCCAGATTTTATTCAATAAATTCTTATTTATTTATTTTTTTATATTTACACAAATTTACAAATTATACATTTTAAATATATTAAATGCATTTTTGAATAATTTTACATTTTTTTGTTTAATTTTAACTATCAACTGAAATAATTCCTATTTCAAAATGTCCGTGAGCTAGTGTATGTATTTTATCAGGTAATATAAATTTTTTATCATCCTTATAATAAAGACTTATTTTATTAACTATTTCAGTATAAAGATTATGAGCTCTACTTTTAATTGTTCGCTGTTCGCCATAATAAGTTTTCTTTTGTTTAATACATTCTATATAATCATTATTCGATAGCTTATTTACAACCGATCTTTAAGCCCCCTTAACCTTTTTATACATACATGCGTAAGGACTTTAGTCTGAATTTTGATTACTGTCCTTCACAACTAAGATTGAGTAGGCTTTGTCCTTTAGTCTCGCGAAGGACTTCATTATTTGTCCAGCATTTTCGTCTTTCATTAAGCCCAGTTCTTTATAATTGACCTAAACTATATTACATTTTTATTATTTTCATTGTAGTTTGAAGTATCAAACCGACTAGGATTTTCTTTTATTATACCCTTATAGAGGGTAAAATAATTTCAGTCAGCATCACCAGGAGAGTCGATCTAGTCATGCCCGTCTGTCCGTCTTTCTGTCCGTCCGTCTGACCGTCCGTCTGACCGTCCGTCTGACCGTCCGTCTGTACGTCCGTCTGTCCGTTTCTACGCAAACTGGTCCCTCAGTATTAAAGCTATCTGCTTAAAACTTTTCCAAAAGTTGTCTTTCCATTGCAGGTAGTATATAAGTCGGAAGGAGTCGGATCGGGCGACTATATCATATAGCTGCCTTATAACTGAACGATCGGAAATGCCATAACTTTAGTGTTTTTGAAGCTAGGAAGTTGGGATTTTCTATGGGTTTTATTTTCGGCCAATCAATCCGACCTACCTTTCATAAGGATTGGCCGACTATATACTATAGCTGCCATATAACTGAACGATCGGAAATACCATAGCTTTTGTGTTTTTAAAGTTAGGAATTAGGGATTTTTTATGAGTATTAAGAATGCATCATATGAATAATTTTGGATAATATAATTAACAGAATATTCTGCAAGGGTATATCAACTTCGACAACGCCCGAAGTTTGCTTTCCTTTCTTGTTAATTTATAAAAGTCTTCTTTAGATGATATAATAAAGGAATCGGTATCCATATAAATAATACTTGACGAAGCACACTTTATAGAAAGAAAATTATAAAAGTAATCATACATTAACCATTTATACAATTCTAAAACACTGCATCCAGTATATATGGGCTTATCATTAAATATACAAGTTTGTGTGGAATCGATTGCAGCTAAATTAGGTCCAAAAGGTTTACACTATGAAAATTGTGACTGGCGATTCGTTGTCTAAAACCAGGTGAGTTTTGTTTTGATTGGTAATGAGACACCAGAGCCACTATTCTCCTTTTCTGGACATTTTCCAGCGTTATTAATTAATTAAAAAAAATGTTTTCAAATTCATTTTTAGCTAATTTTCTATGTTTTGTGTTTAAATCTACATAGGGTTTTAGCCAACATGATTGTTTAAAAGTTAGTACTCCATGAATTTTTTTTACTATAATCCCGTGTTGAATGCATAATTGCAGGTATTTTAAATGTATAATATAATTTTCTTTATCATTTAAATCAGCTATTAGCTAGGGTATTTTTGAACCTGGAGGCAATTTGCTTTCAGGACAGAAGGGCAATGAATTATGCGCGTTATGAAGTTCAACAGGATATTTAAGGTCTACTTCTAGCATGTACCCATAATCCCCGTTTGCTGGAATATTTGTATACCCTTGCAGAGGGTATTATAATTTCAGTCAAAAGTTTGCAACGCAGTCAAGGAAACATTTCCGACCCTATAAAGTATATATATATTCTTGATCAGCATCACCAGGAGAGTCGATCTAGCCATGTCCGTCTGTCCGTCCGTTCGTCCGTCTGTCCGTTCGTCTGTCTGTCCGTCCGTTTCTATGCAAACTAGTCCCTCAGTTTTAAAGCTATCTGCTTGAAACTTTCCCAAAAGTGGTCTTTCTATTGCAGGTAGTATATAAGTCGGAATGAGCCGGATCGGGCGACTATATCATATAGCTGTCAAATAACTGAACGATCGGAAATGCCATAACTTTGGTGGTTTTAACAAGAAAGGAAAGCTAACTTCGGGCGGAACCGAAGTTTATATACCCTTGCAGAATATTCTGCAAATTATATTGGTTGGCCAAAAATAAAACCAACAAAAAATCTCAACTACCAAAATTTAAAAACTCCAAAGTTATGGCATTTTCAATTGTTCAGTTATATGGCAGCTATAGGATATTGTCGGCCGATCCTGATGAAATTTTGTAGTTCGGATTGATTGGCCAAAAACATAGAAAAATCCCAACTTTCTAACTTTAGAAACACCAAAGTTATGGCATTTCCGATCAATCAGTTATATGGTGGCTATAGGATATAGTCGGCTGATCCTTGTGAAATTTGGTAGGTCGGATTTATTGGCCAAAAATACAACCCATAGAAAATCCCAACTTCCTAGCTTCAGAAACACTAAAGTTATGGCATTTCTGATCGTTCAGTAATAAGGCAGCTAAATGATATAGTCGCCCGATCCGACTCCTTCCGACTTATATACTACCTGCAATGGAAAGACAACTTTTGGGAAAGTTTTAAGCAGATAGCTTTAAAACTGAGAGACCAGTTTGCGTAGAAACGGACAGACGGACGGTCAGACGGACGGACAGACGGGCATGGCTAGATCGACTCTCCTGGTGATGCTGATCAAGTATATATTCTTCTTACTTTATAGGGTCGGAAATGTTTCCTTCACTGCGTTGCAAACTGTTGACTGAAATTATAATACCCTCTGCAAGGGTATAAAAATGGGATGTTGGGATTTTTTATGGGTTGTATTTTTGGCCAATCAATCCGACCTACCAAATTTCATAAGGATCAGCCGACTATATCCTATAGCCACCATATAATTGATTGATCGGAAATGCCATAACTTTGGTGTTTCTAAAGTTAGAAAGTTGGGATTTTTCTATGTTTTTGGCCAATCAATCCGAACTACAAAATTTCATCAGGATTGGCCGACAATATCCTATAGCTGCTATATAACTGAACGATTGAAAATACCATAACTTTTGGGTTTTTAAATTTAGGTAGTTGAGATTTTTTGTTGGTTTTATTTTTGGCCAACCAATATAATTTACAGAATATTCTGCAAGGGTATATCAACTTCGGTTCCGCCCGAAGTTAGCTTTCCTTTCTTGTTCTTATATCTAACTGCATTATTTCCTGATAATCTAAAAATTTAAATTCTGATAAGGGAAGGGGCTGACTCATGGCCTAACCATATAAATTATTAGCATCAATGTATGCTAAGAAATTAGTGGGTTTGCTATTATCGAAATCTTCCATGTATTTATTGTTAGCACTTGAAATTCGTTGAGTGCATTGAGTCAATCCTCCTCGTATACATCTTTTAAGAAAATTGTACATATCATAATCACTTATTAGAGTTAATTCTGTTCGCGTGAATTTTAACATTGCATCCCAGGAAATTGAGGGACTCGTTACATAATTGAAGGGGTCAAGTTTATAGATGTGTAGACAAATCTTTCTAAAATTTTCGAATACGTCGGCTAAAATCATCACATCGCTTTCTAAATATAATTGTAAATAGTCCCTTAGAGTTTTACAATTAAAGGTTGACCAAACCTTTTGAGCGAAATCATAATCTTCGACAGAACATGCTTGGTCTGTGAGGGAATTGAAAAAATATTCAATTGGAGGAAGTTCTGGTTCATTAAATTTTTTAAAGCTATGTAATCTATCTATCTATCTTTTTTAAAGCTAACATAAGGAAATACCCCCTTTCGCCTCATTTGGGTGAATTTCTCGCCCTGAAGTTTAGTTGTGAGCCGAACCACCGAACCACGTAGACGTGTCTTTCTGCTCGCTCTGCCGAAAGACTTCCAAAAATCTACAAAGTGACCACCAAAAATAAGAAAAATAGCGAAAAGACGCTGGCAGCAATGCCATATCCCAAGGTCAACACCTCCTTGTCATTAAAACTAAATTTAAAACAGATCTAGTTAATCAAAAACAATTAAAAATGTCGAACGCAAATAAAATATTAACAAGTGCAACCGGTAAAGCCACGAAGCCAAGTCGCGATCGGCAACAAATACAACTAGACGAACGACGGCTGTCTTCTGCACGGAACAATGCTTACATTTCAGTTGACTCATCGGAGGCAACAACAAAATCAACGTCACTGACCGCTACCGAAAGAGCCCGCTCACTGTCACCAGCGATTTTATGCTAACGCAGCGCTGCCGTTACTCAGTCGTGGAGTTCACAATGCCCGTCACCTCTCTCTCTCATCGACTACATCGGCTTGTGCGCCCACTAGCACTGTACCCTCTCTTACTACAGCAACGTCAACGACAACAACAACTTTAACTTCTGCGGCTACCCAGTGGCCTATCTCAACACCACAAGCAAAACTCAGCTCTACTGACCCTCTTACGAATAATACTCTCGTACAGACGGGGATCGATCGGTATGTACAAATTAAAAGAAAGCTTAGTCCACAAAAAAACGTAAACCCAAATTTGCCAAAAGTACCGAAAACTTTAGGCAACACACGAACATCCGAAAACAGATTTGCCATACTTGGCGAGACCGAAGAAGACAAGGGTCAGGCGCCTCAAGTCATGAAAGCTGTAAAGCCACCGCCAATATATATTAGGAAACACAACAGTGTCGATCTGATTAATAAGCTTAAACAAGTAATCGGGCCTAACCACTTCTATATCAATACCCTAAAAAGAGGAAACATATTAGAAACAAAACTCCAGGTTAACAACGAAGACAACTTCCGTTCTGTAACAAGATATCTCGACAATGAGCTTATAAATTACTACACTTACCAACTAAAAAGTAAGAAAGGCCTACAAGTTGTACTTAAAGGTATAGAATCGACTGTTGCGGTAGCAGAAATAGCTGAAGGCCTCACGGAAAAAGGCTTCGACGTTAAGCACATCGTGAACATAGTAAACAGGGATAAAATTCCTCAACCACTGTTTAAGATTGAGCTGGCCCCAGAGACGAAACCTCTAAAGAAAAATGCAGTGCATCCTATTTACAATCTGCAATATCTCCTTCACCGAAGAATCACCGTAGAGGAACCGCATAAGCGGAACGGCCCCGTACAGTGTAAAAACTGCCAGGAGTTCGGGCATACAAGAACCTACTGCACCCTGCGACCAGTTTGTGTCGCCTGTGGAGATTTGCATTGCATTGAAGCATGCCTGGGAAACAAAGAAGACCCTACTCTGAGGAAATGCAGTAACTGTGGGGGAAATCATACTGCCAACTACCGGGGCTGTCCCGTCTACAAAGAACTCAAGATCCGCCTAAATCAGAGACGCAGTAATCCATTCGCCGCTCAACACTCTGCCCAACCAAACATCTTCACCCCATCAACAACCACTTCTGGTGTCTCCTTTGCCAACGCACTCAGCTACCCTGGAATCTCACAAACATCTACCGCCCAGCCTGCAGCATTGCGTCCACAGCCACCCATATCAAATCTAAATGATTTTCCGCTCTTAAGCCAAAATGGCCAAACAACAAGTCAACCTTCTACGCAGCAAAACCAAACTCTTCCCCCACAAAGAAAGCGGTCTAGAATCTACACTAGCTACTCCTGCAAACGTCATGATGACGATTTAAAGTTCCCTTCAAGAACTACTGCGAAACCAGAGCCTTCTAATGGAACTGCTGATCAAACAAAAGTCTGTATAAATGGACTCCATAAGAATATGTTTCTGGAACGCAAACGGCGTTTCCCGGCTCAAAAACGAACTCCTACAGTTCCTAAACAGCCACAATATCGATATCATGCTACTTTCTGAAACCCATCTAACTAATAAAAACTACTTCCATATCATCGGATATATATTCCTCGCGACCAACCACCGGGACGGTAAAGCACATGGAGGTACCGGTATACTCATAAAACAACGCATAAAACATCATCCCTTGGAGAAATTCGCTACTAACTACCAGCAGGCCACATCCCTACGTATAAACCTAATTGGCGGCCCACTTACCCTATCCGCCATATATTGCCCCCACGCTTCAGTATTGCAGAAAATGAGTTTATGAATTTCTTCAACTCACTAGGACGCTGCTTTATAGCTGCCGGTGATTATAACGCAAAGCATCCCCACTGGGGATCTCGTCTTATCAACCCCAAAGGCCGCCAATTATACAACGCTATCATCACTCCTGGTAATAAGCTTGACTTTGTCTCACCAGCTAGGCCTACATACTTTATCGATTTCGCTGTTATTAGAAGAGTCTCGCACAGGCTGATAAACGTAAAAACCTTAGAAGAGCTTACATCGGACCATTCGCCAGTTCTCCTCTGTCTATCTGAACAGCCGCAGCTTCTGGAACGACCCCAACATCTGACATCAAACAAAACAAACTGGCTGAAGTACAAAAAATATGTAAGTGCACACATCGAACTTGATCCTGAAATTTCCTCTGAATCTGACATTGATAAGTCGCTTAAACACGTCACGGACGTAATGTCCTCTGCCGCCAAACATTCTACGCCAGAACCCTCATCCACAAGCCCGCTAAGAACTGGACGCTCAAGTATACAGATCGAGTGTCTCCTACTTGAAAAACGTAGACTTCGCAGAGACTGGCAGACTCATCGGTCCCCAGCTACTAAGAAAAGACTTAATAAAGCATCTCGAAAATTGTCGAAGGCCCTCTCTACCGAAAAGAACCAGGCCCAACGGGCCTACATTCCGAAACTATCTCCGACGGGTAATAAATTCCCACTATGGAGAGCTCACCCAAACATGCAACCACCAATAGATCCCGATTGGCCAATTCGATCACAAACAGGTGCCTGGGCGCGCAGTGCCGTAGAAAGAGCTAACACCTTTGCCTATCACTTGGAAAACGTCTTCAAGCCTCTCCCGCCATCCAACCAATTCACTCTACTGAATGTCTCGCTAGCGTCGCCGTCCTCCCCAGTTACCCTTGAAACCAACACAATACTTAAGGCCATTAAAGAACACATAAACCCAAAAAAGCTCCTGGTCACGATTTTATTTCTCCAAAAATGATAATTGAATTACTTGCATGCGCAGTCAGATGCATCGCATTTATATTTAACTCAATATTGAAATGGGGCTACTTTCCTGACCAATGGAAAAAGTCTGCCATTACAATGATCCCGAAGCCAGGAAAAGACAAATCCCAGCCTTCCTCGCACCGGCCCATCAGTCCCATGTCTATCAAAGCTATTTGAAAAACTGCTTCTTGTTTATCTAGTAACACATCTTCAAAGCAACAGAACGATCCCTCTGTACCTATTCGGATTTAGGGAAAAGCATGGAACTATCGAACAGGTAAACTGCTTAACATCTGAAATTCGCACGGCTTTCGAACACAAGCAATATTGCAGTGCCTTATTTCTGGACGTATCACAAGCATTTGATCGCGTCTGGATCGACGGTCTGGTATACAAAATCAAAACCCTCCTACCGGAAAACACCCACAAGTTGCTTGAGTCATACCTCAGAAACAGTGTTTTCACCGTGAGATGTAAAACCTTTACTTCAATCATCCGTAACATCCGCTGGAGTACCCCAAGGAAGTGTGCTTGGACCAATCTTATACATCATTTACACGGCAGACATTCCAACAAGCCGCCAGACCCTCATCTCAACCTTTGCTGACGACACTGCCATTGTCAGCCGCTCGAAATGCCCAAAAACAGCTACAGCCCAAAAGAACAACTGGTAGCTGTAGAAAAATGGCTCGCAGACTGGCGTATCAAAGTCAACGAGCAAAAGTGTAAGCACATTACGTTTACACTAAACTTGTCGAAATGCCCACCACTGGCGCTAAACAACAAGCCGGTTCCACAAGCAGACGAAGTCACCTATATCGGCATACACTTAGACAGGAGGCTTACCTGGAGAAAGCATATAGAAGCAAAGAAGACCCATTTAAAACTAAAGGCCAGCAGCCTTCACTGGCTCATGAACTACCGCTCCCTCCTTCCACTCGAATATAAAGTACTACTGTATAACTCGTGCTTAAAGCCGATCTGGACCTACGGTTCCGAGCTCTGGGGAAACGCAAGCAAAAGCAATATAAAAATTATTCAAAGATTACAATCAAAGACCCTACGAACAATAACTGGAGCCCCCTGGTACATCCGCAACGCAAACATCCAGAGAGACCTAAATATAAATCCCGTAAACGAAGAAATTGTTTCCAGAAAAATTAAATATGAAGCCAGATTATCAAATTACCCAAACCTGCTAGCCAGACAACTCAACCGGCTAAGCTTTCATTCCCGTCTACAGCGGAATGATTTCCCATCCCTCTTCAATAACATAAATTAACGTAACATAGATTAAGATTTGAAAACTTATTGTTAGTCTCTTAAGTAATAGAGAAGATCCAATAAATAAGAATAAAGTATAAAAAAAAAAAAAAAAAGTTTAGTTTTCAATAGACTGAAATTTGTATCGTCCAAATAACTAGCTAGTTTTTCTAAGCTTGGATTTAAAAACCTATTTGAGTCTATAAATTTAATTTTATATCGCCAACTAGCATTTATTCTAATGGTTTGGGTGAGGGCAATATATAATTCCTTATTGCAAGGTATTGCCTTTAAATTATCGCCTAATTCCTTAATAAATAAATGGGTGTCGAATCTTGAACGATCATGAAAAATTACTGGGAAAAACGCCTCTTTTGTTTATACTCTACTTTACAGTTTTTATGAATAGGACCTATATAGCTACCAGTAAATTGATTGAAGTATGAGTCGGCGGTCCCCCGAATTGGTAGCTACAGGCGCCGCAATCTTCATTTTCGTTCTGGTATTCCTCGCATGGATCCAATAGTCTGGTTGGATCTTAATGATGAGCCCAGGGCCTTACAAAATTGTTTGATACAATCAGGACCTTAAATAAATGAAAATATTATTATTAGTATGAATTTACTATTAGAATATAATATTGAGAATTACCTTCATATGTCCATTGTTCATTTAAAGTTGAATCGTATTTGTGCACCACACAAAATGAAACCGCGCAAGCAATATGCTTCTAGGCTTTGGTTGTTGATGAAATAGTCGGCCTATTTATCGTGGTATGAAAATTTTTTAATACCGCCTCGATGTATATATACAGTCATGGAAAAAATAATAGAAACGACAATTTTTTTTCGTATTTTTCAAACTTTTCTTCAGTCAATTTTTTTTTTTTTAAAGTTTAATAATTTTGATTAATAGTCGATTCAATTATGTGTCAAAATATACCAAAACAATAATTTTCAAAAAACGTTATGAACTAAAAAATAATTTTTTAAATTTTTAGGCCTGGAAAAAATAATAGAAACGACTGAGTTAATTCAATGAAAAACAGTTTTGTAGCTTCAAAGCCTATTAGTTTAGATGGTAACTTTAGTTGGACGCTGGACGACGATATCTCTTTGCCATTCTGAAGCGACCTTATATCATCCCAAAAATGCACCCGCTGTACCAACCGCAATAAAAGTTGAGTTCCAGACTTGATATCTCCTGCGGTGATTCCCTTGTGGCGTATTCGATGACAAAACTTGTGCACATAAGCAAATACCCGCTGCAGAGATGAGAAGGAATTAGCGTACTTGGAGGCAGCTATTATGTCCACATACGGCGACTGAATGAGCAAAACCTTTGCGCGCAGTTCCAGGGTCGGCCTCTCAGCTGGGACCGCAACTGGCCACTCATCTTGAGGACCAAGAAGAAACGTAGGACCGTGTGCCCACAGCTCATCAACGATCAACTCATTAGGAAGAGCACCACGGGACAGGATGTCCGCCGGATTCAAGGACGTGGGAACATAGCGCCACCCCATCCTTCTGGTTAACTCCTGGATCGTCGCAACTCGATTGGCAACGAAAACATTAAACCGGGTAGGCTCCTCTCGAATCCAGGACAGCGCCACTGCAGAATCGCACCAACAATAATGCTTCCCAGCGTACATCTTCAGATTAGCTACTTCTGACATAAGCCGCGCCAGCAATTCTGCTCCTGATAGTTCCAGTTTCGGCACCGTAACAGTCTTTAGCGGCGCCACTCGAGACTTCGAGCAAAGCGGGTGACTTCCCTCTCCTGTACCCCTTGAGACGACATAAATACAGGCACCATAAGCCTCGATGCTAGCGTCACAAAATCCATGAATCTCCAAATCGGTCGGTGATGATAGTGACCATCTGGGAAAATCGGCCCTCTGAGCCATAGCGAAGCTGCAGCAAATTTTTTCCCAATCAGTGTGAAGAGCCTGAGGAAGACTCTCATCCCAAGACAACTTCTCACGGCACAGCTTCTGAAGAAAGAAATTTGACCTTGTGATGACTGGCCCGACAAGTCCTAAAGGATCATACAACCGGGCGATTGAGGAAAGGACGATGCGCCTAGTTGGATTTAAGGTTGACTGAAGGCCCTCAAATGAAAATAGCAAGCGATCAGTAGCAGGATCCCAAGCGAGGCACAGAGTTTTCGTAAAGTTGCTGCCGTCATCAAATCTCAGAAACGACTCCCGATCCTCTTCCGGCACATCAGACAACACCGCAGCTACGTTGGAGCACCACTTTCTCAAGCGAAATTGACCCTTGGCAAGGATCCCTGATGTTTGCTGCCAGCTTCAGCCACAGAAGCACCTCCAGAAATTAAATCGTCCACGTAAAAGTCGCGTCGCAGAATCTCGGCCCCCTTTGGAAACATCGACTGCTCATCCTCGGCCAATTGATGCATTGCTCGCACTGGCAAAAATGACGCTGGTTTTGTTCCATAAGTTACAGTGTCAAGTTTAAAAACCTGCAACTCGTCCTGGGTGGAATCCCGCCAAAGGATACACTGCAAATGGCTGTCCTCAGGGAAAACTCTGACACATCGGTACATTTTGCAGATATCTCCTGTAATGGCCACCCGATGGTAACGGAACGTTAAACGGATGTGAAGCAACTTTGGCTGTATAACTGGGCCGGACAACAACACGTCATTCAACGAATACCCAGAAGTGGTAGCAGCAGATCCATCAAAAACAACCCTGAGCTTGGTTGTTGAACTGTCCTCTTTCAAAACACAGTGGTGAGGTAGGAAGTACTGAGGAGTGAGGCTCGCATTAGCAGGAACTGCAGACATATGGCCCAACTCCAAATACTCTTTTATAAACGCAGCATACTGATTCTTCAATTGAGGGTGACGACTGAGCTTCCTTTCTAGAGAGAGAAATCGACGCACGGCTTGGGGATACGATTCTCCCAGCAAATCAGAACTGCATTTCAACGGCTGCCTCACAGCATAAGCGCCTGACTTGAGCCAAGTAGAGTGTTGCACAAAATGCGCTTCGCAATCCAGCTCTTCCTTTGTCCACTTCACTATTGGTTCGGAGCAGTCCTCTATTTCCCAGAACTGGCGGAGCAGACAATCTAAACGTTCATCCGGCAGGCTTGGGCTCTTCGTGACATCCTTGCAGGCTGTGGCTACGAGTGACCTTCTCTCGACAGGTGAACCGCCTCCACACACAACCCATCCAAGTCGGGTTTTCTGCAGCAACGCTAGGCCAGCTGAGAGCTGAACTTGTCCAACACACAGCAATTCATAAAAGAGGCTGGCTCCGATGAGCAAATCGATACGCTGTGGTCGAAAGAATTCTGGATCAGCGAGATTAATATTCCAATTGGAGACATCTAAGCAGAAACTAGGCTGGAGATCCGTAATGTTGCCAGCGACGACTGCACTAATAAAAGACGAGTATTCTGAACAGAGAATACGTCCGTCGCATAGCCGGTATCGCCAATTCCAGACACCGACATGAATGATTTGCATTTACGCAACTGCAGCTGATTAGCCAATCGGGACGTAATCATGTGTACTTGAGATCCAGAATCCAGAAGCGCTCGGCAAGGAACAAAAATACCAGCGCGGCTCCTAACAAGTATGTTCGCTGTTGCAAGCAAAGCTATATCGCCGCTACGACCTTGGGCAATTAAGGCATTGACTGTGGATGGCGATGAGGCTAGAGGCTCAGAACCCTCGGATGAGGAGGAAATGGGTAAAGCAACTGGCAGATGACCGCTAGAAGACTGCGAGTCCAGAAAATGCAGCAAACTGTGATGCCGTCTCCCACAGCTGTGGCAATTATTAGCGACGCAGTCTCGCAGATGATGGCCGGTTCTGAGACATTTTAGACAAAGACCAAGTCGCCTAGCCTCGCCTAGGCGGCTCTCAGGGGACAACAGCAGAAACCTTGGACACGCAGGCACCTCATGGGACCTCCCACCGCATAATATACAGGTAGCGGGAGGGGCATTAGTAATAATGAAGGCGGATCTACTGTTATTAGCAACTCTACGTCTTCCCACCTGAGTGCCTGGCGCGTATGCGGCCATGGCCTGCATCGCTGCTCCAGGAATTCCGCCATCGAGTCCCACGTAGGAATAAGGTCTGAATTGATGGCAGTCTGGCCTTCCTCCCACTTCGCCTGGGTAGCTGGGTCCAATCTTTGAAGAAGCACCTGGACGATGATGCAGCCGGCAATTTGTTGCGTCGTTCCCAAATTCTTCAAGGCCCGCATATGGGCATTGAACTTATCTGAGAATCCTCGTAGACCTGCCACTGAGCCACCTTCCACGACACAGAGGCCTAGAATCTCGTTCACATGAGCCTGAAATATTAAACGACGGTTATTAAATCGCTTTTCCAAAAGACCCAATGCAACGTCATAATTTTCCTCGGAAGTTTCCAAGGACCGAACTGCTTCTAACGCTGAGTCGCGAAGACAGGATCGTAGCCTCTGCAGCTTTTCCACCTTGCTTATATGTGGATTTCCGCCTACCATAGTTGAGAAGATAGATTGGAACTCAGACCACTCGGAGTATCCTCCACTGAAGGTAGGGAGCGGAATAGGCGGCAGAGCTTGAAAGCTGCGACTGAGCCCTGGGTCTGGCATAGAGGAGATCCCGTTGGTGAGAGTTGAGTGGGCAGCCATTTGAGCAGAGCGTCGCAAGGTTTCGTGCTCTATTTCAGCGTGCATCGTCGCGACGAGCTCCGACACGGTCCATCGCAAGTCGCTGCCGATCTCCGAAATGTCTAATTCTTCAAGATTCCCGTGGATGGCCTTGAAGTCATCGTACACTGAGACTAACTGGCCATGACGCACGTGGAGCATGGCGTCCTCCACGCTTGAAATTGGGTGAAGGGCTCCTTGTATCCTCTTCAAATCCTGGAGGAGAGCATTGGCCTTGCATTTCAAAATAGCACTCCGAGGTAGAGTGGGTGAACTTGCGTCTGCCGCGCTGGCATCCATCGCCACTAGTCTCAAATTACGACCAATTTAACAAAGCTTAACTGCAGCGAAATTAGTATTATTATTTTTATTTATTTGTATTTTCGTATTATTTTATTATTTTTTTTTGTATTATTTATTATTTATTTTATTATTTAATAATAGTTTTAATTTGCTCGCGACGAATACAACCTGTCCACACTGTGCACGGCCGCTAAGCTGAAGCCAAATTTAATATTACAAATTGTTTAATAATATTATATAATAATATTTCGTATTTGACCACCGCGAACGCAATCTGTCCCACTGTGCACACAAGAACCGTACCCGAATGTTTGTATAACGGCTGTATGTTTGTATAACGGTTTGTGCGCCGGCGAATGCACTCGAAAACGGAATGCATGTATGCGTGTATGTATACGTAGGTAGCAGGTGCACTAAATAACGGACCGGATGGCAATTGACGACCAGCATGCACTTTATAACTATTTTTGGTTATGAAACTTTATATGTATGTTTATTTATTTTAAACAATGATATGCACTGTAGTGTATATATGTGTATATTTTAGAAACTTTATTTTACTTTCGCGAATTAATAATTGTTTCAAAATATCACGTCGGGGTCACCAATGTTCAGTCATTGAGATTTTTCAACGACTATCCTTTAAACTCGAAATAATAACGCCGATATAATTAGTTAAACGTTATAATAAGAATTTTTATTATTGCGGATAATATTGGAGGATACAGAAAATATATGCCAATATATTGAGTGCGCGCAATGAACGTACAGAAGAGAGTGATCCCGCTTTAGATAATTAGCGCAGATAAAGCTCTCTATCTGACGATGCAGCCGATAAGCGCTGAAGTCGAGCGGCCGAGAGAGAGAGAAAGAGAGTCGGCTTGCGACCAACGAAGGCGAGAACATAAGCAATTAGTATGTAATACGAAAGCTTTGTTTGAGTTTTATCTATAAATTAGGTGGCGGCTGCTGCTTGTCCCGACAAAGGGAGTACTTTAGTTATAGTTAGTTATAGCAACACATTATTGCATAAACATAAACCGAATATCGACTCTTGGTCGTTGTTTTCAAAATTCAAGTGGCCAGCACATGCTATGAAATATTATCCCACTTGTATGTAGCGGGCAACGGGCAGAAGCCTAGTCAGCACTTGTACAAGGCTCTAAATAAAACACTATGTGCATACATCTTCCTTGCTTTACATACCTACACAATTGCGTATTAAATGTAACTTTTGCTGCTCTGCCGGCCGGCCGCTCTGTCGCCGGCTTCGCTGGCCTAGCACCGGGCAGCCTTAGCCAAGTAAATTTAATAGCAAATTATACGAGTTCATTCAGAAATATATACCGCCGAGAGCGAACTTCTGTTGGCAAGCAGAGGACTTCAAGGAGCATCCTGGGGAAACATGTTCCTCTAGACAAATTTTGATTCCGGTTTGTCGGTACCTGCAAGAGCATTATGGCACGCCATGGGTAGAGCTTCTCCCATTTTTTTATTGGATCCACCCAGAAATTGGGTCGAACACAAGGATGCAATCGGGCGTTGACTCTGTGACATCAAAAGCGTCTAAGATATTTCCGTCCGGAAACCAGGGTAGATAACGAGTGGATAGCAAAGGCAGCTAAACGTAATCTTTCCGAGCCCATAAAACAATAGGTCGATCCGGTGAGTAAATATAGTGGGAACGTGCTTTTGATGCTAAATGGGGAGGAAAGTGGTCGCGAATTCCGATGGGCACGACCGGAAATACGATTCGGAAGAGGTCCTGGATCTGCAGCCAAGGCCAGACAGAATTCCAAATACGTTTAGGGATGTGAATGACGCTGACGAAGCAGTGTCCAGTGAAATAAAATAAACAAAATGTATCTACTGGAATTGCCAACAACAAGGGCATGGGATTAGAATGCGAATCTTTGCAAAAAAAAAACTGTTTTGCGAAAGGAGGAACCGCTCAAATGTGAGGTGGCCAAAGGGTCGAGTAAGCTATTTCTATCCCTGCAACTCCGAGTAAGCAAGTACAAGGGAGCAAGAAATAGAATAGGATAACGATGTCAACTAAGCGAATTAAAAAGGTGAGATATCGCAATATTGCGTAAAATGGAACGCAAGAAGGTGCAGCAAAAAGTGGTGACAATGCAAAAGCAAGGTTTTGGTAAGGGCCACCCTTGTCACGGTGCACTTAGCAGGATATAAATATTGCAAGGTAGCAGAAAGTCTATAGCGTAAACAAAAAATAATGTTTCTCGGCAGTATTCACCGACCATTCCAGCTTGAAGTGGCTATTGTCTTTAAAGGTGCCAGCCTTTCAGACGGAAACTCTGAGTAGGCTCACGTCCCAGCTTTAACGGTTGATGGGGGCATGGTGAAATCTTTGCATCGCCTAAGGCAGCGTCTTTAGCACAAGTGAGAACGTCCGTGAGGGACTGCGAAGTGCAGTAGGGGTGCTAAACTAGATATCGGAGTCGAAACGGTCACCTATCGACCATTTTAAAAGATATTCGTGGACTTTATGGGCAAGTACCCACGGTCATACGTGGGCATACACCACTTTTCAAAATTCGTTTCCCTTAAGGGGGGGGGTAAAGTTAATTCGGTGAAAAATCGAACACTTTTTAAAAATTTTAATTGGCGATACGGATAGTCTCAGCTCAATTTTGTTTTTTGCATGTGATTGGGCAATACTTAAACAATATGTGTGATTTTTTTCTTCCAAAAATATTAAAAATTGATTGAGATACAAGCAATCTCCGGCGGCGTCTCGAAGAAAAGATGTTTTGCGGTGTACAAGATAACCGGTCACAGAATCATTCGAAATGAAAAAATCCAATTGAACTAGTTAAAAAATAAGATTCCTCAGGTAACGCTGTCGAGTTTTTATTTTTTTTTTTCAATTTTTTAAGGCACTTGAAAGTTAAAAAAACAGATTTTCGCCTAAAACGTCGAGATATTTGTTGCTCTAAAAATAATAAACTTGCAAAAAAAAACTACGACAGCGTTACCTGAGGAATTTAGTTGAGAACAACTGTGCAAAATTTCAAAACGATCCGTCCGATAGATTTTGCAGGATCGTGTACACCGACTTTGAAAAGGGTCACTTTTCAGGAGAGCGTTTTAAAGTTTTGGACGCCCATACAAAACGTGCTAACTTACCTACGTTCAACTGCCCATAAGTTCGGAAGCTTTACTCGGATCGATCTAAAACTTTAACACAATATTCTCAAGATGTTGTGCATTCAGAAAAAAAATAAAAAAAAATGCAAAAAAAAATGTAAATACTATACCCCCCCTTAAGGCTGCGAAGAAAGCAATAGCTATGATCAATTTCCTGACCGAGAAATTCTTACACACTTTTGGGGTCCCTGAGGTGATCCTTTCAGATTATGGAAAACAGTTTGTTGCGAAAAGATTTGAGGAAATGATACAGGAGTATCAAATCCAACTTATAAAAACTGCAGCAAGCCAAATAAATAAATACTTAAATAAATAATTCAAAACGAATTAAAGCACATGATAAATTAAATCTTAAGTTAAAAATTGAATAAATGTTATACGTTATATTTGGAAGGGGCATCGGCAGATTTGTCCAAGCCTGATGCTGTGATGGGACGTCCAGCACGTAAGCTCAAGGAGTCATAATCCTAGGATGCGTAGTGAATATTTGAATTTAAATCAGTATATAAATGCAACTGTGCAGTTAATAGTGTTATTGTTCAATTGTTCAATTTTAATGTTGATTTATTGTTTTGTGTGCGAGGGCACACAATGTTTAATAATTGTTTTGTGTGTAAGGGCAGGGTTCGGGGAACCACGGCCCTAAAAACGCGAATCAGCCGAATTTCTTCGACGAACAAGAATTTCATTGGCCCACCAACGAGTGCAAACATTTTGGCGAACATTAATTCGCCGAAAATTTTCAGAGAAAGCATGTCAGCGGACGAAAGCAAAACAAAAAAATAAAACTTTTGTAATTTATGAAATAACATTAGCCATACCTTGTTACCCCTATTTTTGTTTTTATTCGTCTCACTTTTTGCCTGCCACAGTGCGGGCTCATTTTGCAGGGAATATATAAATTCTATCAAAAACTGTTTCGAAATTTAACTGAATGTTCGTGCGAGCAATACCATCCACTGTCGAATTTGTTCGCGCTAACACTGCAAAGCTAGCCCTTTCATCAGCAGCCGACTGCGACGCCAGCAGACCCAAAAGCAAAGACGACACTCTCAGTCGACAATCGTAGGAAACGCAGAAAACGTCATATAAAAATACAAAAAGACATATTTTCGCCGCCGTTAATAAATATTACTACGGAAGCTACTTCGGCAAGTGCTTTTACCCTGATCAATATATGCGTAGATAAATAAGACTGGAACAATTTATGTGAATAGCTTATACACTTCGCGAAATACTCTGAAAAACATCATATTTGGACAGATTTCACCCTTTTGTTCCTATGGGAGCTATAGGATATAGACATCCGATCGGCACGCGCTATTACCTTGATCAAGGTATGCATGAAATAATACGATTCATGTCAATCGGTTATATACTGTGCAAAATATCCTGAAAATCATAAAATTTTAACCGATTTCACCTTATTGTTCCTATGGGAGCTATAGGATATAGGCGTCCGATCGGCACGCGCTTTTACCCTGATCAGGGTATACATAAAAAAATACGATTTGGAAAGATTTGCGTCATCAATTCTTGCAAGGTATGTCCGATTGTTCCTATGGGAGCTATAGGATATAGACATCCGATCGGGGTGATTTTCAAACTTGATCTGCGAACATGTATTTAAGGACGACTTATTTAAAATGCTTTTAAACTGAGCTCCCAAACGGTATTGAAACAGACGGACAGACGGACTCGGCTATATCGACTCCCCTATTGATCCTGATCAAGAATATATATACTTTATGGGGTCGGAAACGTCTCCTTCACTGCGTTACAAACTTCTGACCAAAATTATAATACCCTCTGCAAGGGTATAAAAATAACATACAATATGATCGTTTATTAGGTTAATTTAAATTTCTATACCCTGCTTTGATGGGAAGCGAACCATGCTAACACAACTTTTGTCAAAGGAAAGAACAATACGTTCAATGGCGCCATTTTTCTTGTTCGAAGTTGTTTTCACGGTTTTTACATGCACTTGCATTTGAGAGATCGCAGAAAACTGATCGAAGCTGAGATTTTTTGTGGTGTATTTAGGTGTGTTATTCAAAATGTTTGGAATGTGACAGTTTACACAGTTAAACTTGCAATGCTCGCCCCCTTGGAACTTAAAAAAATATATTTTTTATCGCAGTAAATAGTATAAAAATAAACAACTAAGAATTATTAACACACCTGTTGTATATTGACAATGTTATTAGGGTGGAGAAATGCAATTTTATCTGTTTAATATAAATAAAACTTCTAAAAAAATAGCAGCAAATTGTAAAATTTTTTTTTTTCTGTTTTTCAATCGCTTAATCTTAGGTATAGTTACTGCTAGTATATTTTTTCATAATTTTAGGTGAAGCTTATAATTGATTGTTAGGCCAACATAAACTAAGCTGGACTTGTCCGGCGGCAAAACAAGAAACGCTTTTAATAAGTTTAGTTTAAGTTGGCCTAACATTTTTATTTGAATGCCTAACTTTTTCGTGCTCTACTGAGAAAGTTTTCATATTTTTAAAATTTATTTTTTCATTACAGATATAATTAAGATTTAGAATTATAATAATCAATAATGTTAAAAAATACGCTTGTGCATATGCATACAAGCAAATATACAAATATACAAATGTACAAAAAGACATTGATACACACACATCATTCCTAAGAAGCAAAAACTTCTCAGAAATCAACGGGACCTTCTTGGTCGTTGCTTTTTGAGTTTGCATTTCGTATAAACGAGTTCATAAAATCAATTAATGTGTTATTATTTATCTGATTGCTTGTTGGGATAATTATATTATAAATTTAATAAATAAAAGCCAATAAATTTATGAAAATTGTATAATTAAATAAATGGAAATATGGATAAAAATTATGTGTTTATCTGCTGATTAAAATGCTTTGAATTACTGATGAAAATGCGATGAATTCATCACATTTACATAAATCAGCAATTTATCACATTTTAAGCAGTAATTCATCGCATTTTAATCAACATTTACTGGTTTAAATGCGATGAATTGCTGATTATATTGACTTTTCGGTGTTTGTTTACAAGTTTCGTATAAGGTCGCCGACAAACATTTTTTTTTTTTTTTTCTGATGGTCGTTGATGCACTACGAGCAGTACAAACAAGTGGCCCAACGACACCAAGCACGTGCTTGTTACGCGCGGGCCCTATTATCAATTTGGGCAAAAAATGCGAGTTCGCGAGGAAAATACATAAATTAAATAGAGACAAGACACAAGCGAAAATAAAAGGCACAATTAAGAGTAAAGCAAATGAGTTAAAATATTAGTTTTTAATAACGGGATAGAAGTTGAAATGCAAATTAGATGATAAAGGTTGTTATAATTATTACATAGAAGGCGAAAGGGCTCGTGCAGACAAAAATTTGATGAACATCGTGGCAAATTTAGAGGGATATAATTTCGTGTTAGTCTAACAGGAACATTGAAAGTTAGGCGGTTTACAAGTTCTGCAGAATCAATATCACCTCTTATAAGATTTTGCATAAAAATAGTACCAACCATTGTTCTACGATTTACAAGTGTAGGTAAATTAAGCAACAGTAACCTACTCTGGTAGGAAGGTAGCCTTATGTTTTGATCCCAGTTCAAACTACGAAGGGCAAATAGAAGAAATTTTTTTTGTACCGACTCAATACGGTCAATGTGCACTTGATATTGTGGACTCCAAACCGACGAACAATAAATAATAATTTGGTCGTATAAGGGTCACCAAATTCTTTTGACCAACGCTTTATAAAGCCAAGAACACTCATGGCTTTGTTAACTGTGGACATTATGTGGCAGTCAAATTTAAGTTTAGGGTCCAGAAGAACACCTAAATCATTAACTGAATATATACGGTCGAGTGGCGTATTTTCAAGAAAGTAACTAATAAACGTAGGAGTACCTACGTTTAGTACCTTTTGTACCTTTTTTTTTTAGTACATTTTTGAACCAAAAAGGTTACATTTTGACTCGTCTGCAAATAAAACGTCATCCAAAAACGAAAGAAGAATAGGTTCCCTTGTTCCTAATACAGAGCTGGAAAACTAACAAACTAGCTACGATCAAGCATGGCGGGGGTCATGTTATGGTTTGGGCCTGTATGGCAGCTTCTGGTGGGGCAACCTCGTTTTTATTGACAGGATCATGGATGGCCAAAATTTACCTACAAAATTTAAAGGAAAACCTTCTGAAAAACTGGGCATCCGCGATCGATTTCGGTATTACCAGGATAACGATCCTTAACATTCAGCAGCAATTGTGAAGACATGGCTTGTCTGGAACTGCCCTCACGAAGTGAATCTACCTCCCCAGTCACCAGACCTTAACGTCATTGAAAATGTATGGGCAATTTTGTATTTGGCCATCCGCAAGAGGTCAATATCTAATAAAAATGATCTAAAAATCTTGGAAGAATAGGTCAAGATTCCTAAGAAAACAACAGAAAAGTTGGCTCCATCGATGCAAACTGCTTGTCATTAAGGGGTCTTGGAGCACGAAAAAAATCCTATTTTCGTGAATTTTTTTTCAAGATCTTATGACAATTTCACAAATTTCATTTATTGTACATTAATGTTTATGGTTTGACCAACATTGTGTAAAAATTTGAATCAAATATTTTTAAAATTGAGCCGTTGAGGCAGGCTTGAACTTGACCTCATAAAAAATTGTGTCCTTGCGGTAGGCAAAATATCTCCTCCAATTTTTGTCTGAAATCAAAAAACCAAAATTATTTTGATTGTGTATGTGTCTCGCTTGTCCTCTACGAGCCATTTTTTTTTTAAATTAAAAATTGAATTTTTTGTAGCGCTTTTCATAAAAAGTGTCATTTTTTACGTAAATTTTGGCCATATTTTGGCTTATAAAATGAGTTGTAATTAAAAATTAAAAAATCCCTCCGTTAAGGACAAGAGAATTATGTCTAAAAGAAGTGTGCAAAAGCAGAAGTTGATCGGTGCAATAGTTTTTGAGAAATCGTGACTACCGACTTCAAAAAGTGGTTTTGAGAAAAACGCGTTTAAAGTGCCGCATCTGGCCCGTTGTGACGTCCGACGCGCTGGGCTTTAAATTTCTCCCATTCCTACAGTTTTGCTTCGATCGACTTGAAATTTTCAGACAACATTCCTGAAACTTTGTACTATTATATAAAAAAATTTGAAAAAAATGAATTTTTTGAAGTGTCAAGACCCGGATAACCCCTTAAGCAGAATGAGGGCCACACAAGTATTAAGTTATTTAATAGTACATTTTCTTTAACATGAAGTGCCTTGCACGAAATAAGCTGTGACATTAGCAAAAGTCGGTATTTTTAGTTTTTCGTAGTTTTAAGTTTTATCTAATCGAGTTTAAAAATAATGAAGTGCCTTAATAATTGCCAAAATACTAGAAAATATAACTTCATTTAAATCTTTTTTATATTCCGTATAGTTTGCCAGCTATATGATTTTGAATTTAAAGTTTAAGTCTGCACGAAATAAACTGCCAGTGTTTTCCGCAAAATTTATTCGTCTAAATCGATGTCATCTTCTAACTTGATTTATACACGCAAGCCATGGTGTGGTTTTAATTTAAAAGATAAACAATCGCTTAGCAATATAGACTTTCACTTTGGCTGCATGAAGTCAATTTATTTTTAAAACACAAATTTCGGTTAACAAACTTTTAATGTGTTAAGTATAAATTGTGAAGATGGCGCCTCATTTAATTATGATGGTTTACTTCACCTCCTTGACTTGCAGTCCTGGTGGTAAAGACTGCTTAATTTTGTCGGCTTTTTCTTTATCCTGCACGACAAGAGTATAAAGAAACCGTGAACAACGGATCTTAAATTTAGTGTTTGTCAGATTCTTCTTTATTTTTACAGCACGAGCATCTGAACGACGTGCTTTATTAAGAAAGTCTTTAACTTCCTTAATTTCACGCGGCATCTGCATAATAAATAATAAATATGGGTTACAAACTGTTATTGTTGAAATGCAAAAACTTACATTGAATAAAATTCCGAAAATTCAACAATATCCACAAAAATAGCTTACTGTTCGATCTGAAACAGCAAAGGAAAGAGAAATATGTTTATTTCCGGTTGTCAAAGTGTATTATCTACTGTTGCATTCCATATGTCTATCGAATGGTGATGTGAACAAGCCAACAAATCGTCACACCAAAGTGTGATCTTATATACTATTCCCACAAAGCCCCATCTTTTGCAGTTTCTCAGTGTCATTGTTCAGATAGGTACGAAAATCATGTAAATTTAAAACTAGACTCAAGCTTAGTACTCAGATTGACAAACTAGTTCGCCAGCGGAAAAACTTTAATCTCTCCAGTGTGACTAAAATTTCAAGAGTTCATCCGAATTGAGCGTACTACGTTCTTAATGTCAACCAGCTGGGTTTGTTGACAAGCAGAAAACCAAACAAATTTAAATTAATCGAAAATGTCGAGTTCAAAGTATGTATTACTGTAAATCAGCTGGTTTTGTTGACAAACAGAAAACCAAACAAATTTAAATTAATCGAATATGTCCAGTTTAATGTGTACGTCAGCTGCTTGCCTCTCGCTCTCTCTCAAGACTGAGAAACAATTTTCGTGAATCTCAGTACTAGGCTTCAATAACAAGGCTTGCTCACTGACTGCATTTCATGTCCTTTTTCCAGCATGAACATATGTACAAATGACTTTTGAAGAAAATGGTCACTTTCGGTTTTTGAACAATTAAATAACATTCAATATTGAATGGCCACACGGCAGCATTTCCAAGACACTTAAGCCTAGTATTCAGATCGACAAACGAGTATGCTAGCGTAAAAACTTTAATCTTTCCAGTGTGACCAAAAGTTTGAGAGTTCATCAGATTTAAGCGTGCTACGGTCGTACTGTCAATCAGCTGGGTTTGTTGACATGCAGTTAAAATTCAAATATCGTAATTGCGGGAAAGAGCCTTTAAATAATATCTTTTAAAGGCTCTTTCAAATACCTTGGCAAGACAAGTCTGTCGGTGTACAAAGAAATTAAAAAACAATACAATTTAAATTTAACAGTTGTTTTTTTTAATATACTGATAATTATTTGCTAATTTAAAGTTCATAGCTGCACTTTTATTGTGTTTTTTCGTACATTCGGGACCTAAAAAACATTTTGCTTTGACAAGAGGCACCCCAGATAGTATTAATTTTATTTTGTCCTCAATTGTAAACTTTTTTGAGTTTTTCCCTCCATTTCTTATAATGTTCAGTGAGAAGCGCACGCCAAAAGATTACATTTTTTAATCTTTTCGCTAGGGTTCACCTAAAGTTCATTTCCGCAGACTGGCAACGCTATGGAATTTTCTGGTATTTTTTTCGTCGATCAGGGGACCGACGTGAAAAAAATGCCCGACGAAAAGTGAACGCCAGCTGTTCGCCTCTCGCTCTCTCTCATGACTGGCGTACGGTTTTCGTCGATCTGGATACTAGGCTTTAAGCACATCAGGCGCAGCAAATATTTAAAAAAACGATATCCTAGTAGGACAATTCTACGAGCGTATGAAAATCGAAATTATTCAACTGCAATATCCTCGGATGGGAATTTTTCACGTATGTATAAATTCGAAAACATCCTCAGATGTGGTATCTGGGGTGAATCTAAAAACAAATAATTGCTTCCTTTGTGGATCAGCTGAAAGTTTCTTTCGCCCCCCAGCAGCAGTCTGAACCTCACTGTTGGTTCATTTACCCCTGTGTCAACAGAAACTGCTCCTACCAAGTTCGGATTTGGGGAGGATTCCAAAATCGTATTAACGGCGGTTAAACTGGCTTTTTTTGCGTTTAGGCAACTCGTGCCCTCTTCCCACAGAGCTCCATCCACCATCCACCATCCGTTGAACGGATGGTCCATAAGGTTATGCCGTTCCGAAAATTCCCAGTTAGTTCCCCATCCAAATTTGACGGACTTTTTTATGCGATAGTTAGGCGATGTTTTTTTTGGTGCAACTCTGAGTTCTTCTTATTGACAGTGGAAATTGGAACATTCACTACGAAAATTTAAAAAAATAATGGCGGGCAACTTTTGAACAGGAAGGCGCCAATTCAAAAAATGCAGTTTATACTTGTAATAATTAATTAATTAATGCTCCATCCGTGTGGCAGCATTAGGTGTTGATCCACTCTTTCCTAGGCGCATACCTTACTCACAACATTGAGCAGAACATTTAAAATGATATAAAATATGAAATTATAATAAAACAAAAAACAAACATTTATATATAATGAACTTGATTTGTTACCATTTAGACAATATTGGGCAATAGCTGTTCATATTTTGTCTGCAGGCTGGCAAAAATCGGCAGACGTCTTAGTTCGATTTGATTGTTCGCGTAGATCACTTGCAGTCTGTTGCCAAGTATCATTTATAACGCTGAGCTCATTTTAAATGTTGTGCAAAATGCAACGGTCTAAAATAATGAGCCACAGCTGTTCAGATCAGCTGTTATCGGATGGTGGATGGTGGATGTGCTCTGTGGGAATCGGAGTTTCACATTTGTCAAAAATCCCAAACGTTTCAGACGGATGGACTCTATGGGAAGAGGGCATCGGTTAATAATTTTTTATTATTAAGCTGGGCACAGCCGGAATTGAAGCCCTCATTAAGTTGTTTAAAAGCTCCTGAGATATTCAATAGGCTGTCTCGAGTCTGCTTCATAAAGCCTGTTTCAAATGGTTCGGCCACCCACATTGGATGCACAACTCTTCAGCATCAAGGGTGTTCGATTTTAATTTTTAAAAAATTTGTTTTTTAAAGCCTAGTATCCAGTTCGACGAAAACCGTACGCCAGTCATGAGAGAGAGCGAAAAGCAAACAGCTGGCGTTCACTTTACGTCGGGCCTTTTTTTCACGTCGGTCCACAGATCGACGAAAAAAATTACAAGAAAATTCCATAGCGTTGCCAGTCTGCGAAAATGAACTTTGGGTGAACCCTAGCGAAAAGATTAAAAAATTTAATCTTTTGGCGTGCGCTTCTCACTGAACATTATAAGAAATGGAGGGAAAAACTCAAAAAACTCGCAAAAGTCGATTGCAGGTGTTTACATGTGAGGACAAAATAACATTAATACTATCTGGGGTGCCCTTGTCAGAGCAAAATGTTTTTTAAGTCCAGAATGTACGAAAAAACACAATAAAAGTGCAGCTATGAACTTTAAATTAACAAATAATTATCAGTAAATTAAAAAAAATGTTAAATTTAAATTGTTTTGTTTTTTTAATTTCTTTGTACTGCGGCAGACTTGTATTTCCAAGGTATTTGATAATATCTTCTAAAGGCTCTTTCCCGCAAATACGATATTTGAATTTTAACTGCTTGTCAACCAACCCAGCTGATTGACAGTACGACCGTAGCACGCTTAAATCTGATGAACTCTCAAACTTTTGGTGCACTGGAAAGATTAAAGTTTTTACGCTAGCGTAATCGTTTGTCGATCTGGATACTAGGCTTTAAGATCAATGATTTCTATTTACTTTTTAAATAAAAAATAGTCTATTGTGTCTCTAATTGCTCTTATTTGCAGTTCATGGTTGATTATACATATTCTTAGGCTTATAAAAGACCCAACAGGAAACCTTTATTAAAAATTAGCTGAACATTGAAAAATATCAAAAATACTCGATATATCGATATTTTTTTACGATATTTTTTAATATCATCGAGTGATATTTTTTAAACAGCAAATATCTTCAATACGATATTTTTTCAAAATCCAACAACACTATAAATCTTCTTTTACTTATGCGGCTTAGTATATTATTGTAATAATATATAAACATTTTCGCATTTTTGGTGTTTCCAAAAGGATCTAAGAATATAAATGTACAAAAAGGAACAATTAAATGGCGGCCTCCTTCTTCATAGGCTGATTTAATCATTTCTTCATTCTGGAATCCATAATCATTAATTTTACATGGAACATTTATTGATGTCACATCTTCATTATAAAAAACTAAAGCAGTTAAAGCGGCGTCTAAGATAAAGTTAGACAGCCACTTTTTATTCTGCAGTGTAAGTAAATCACTTAGTTCGATATGAAATATAAAACGGGTACTATTTGACGCATGTACACCCTCGAAGAGAGTCTTACATGATAGCATGTAAATATTAACATCTTTCGTAATGCTTTATTTATGTGAAAAAGTTGAAAGATAACCTTTTTGAATTTATCTTCCACTTTAAATTTTCTTTTTTCGAGTACGTAAGAGTGATTCAATTGAATTAATTCATTCGAATTTTTTAAGTGACGGGCTTTTATATGTTCTTCACGAACTTTATTTAGTCCGGAAAAATCCATTTTAAATAACCCTACTTTTAGCTTCTTTATTCCTTTTCTTTGCCAACTTTCTTCTATTGTTGACAGATTTTTATTGGAAATTTCATTTAAAACAAATTTTTTTTTTTGAAGGCAGGGTTTTTTGCCCTTGCTCTTATTAACTTACCATGAGTAAGAGGGGAACATGAATATTCACGGATTTTGAAAGATCGTCCAATTTTCGGATGAACTTTCCTAACTTTAATCCCTGCTTTGATTTAATGACATGTGCTTCAATGTCTTAAAGAATGACTCAATTGGACCGTTGCTGGTCCTTTTATTGCTCTCGTCAATTAAAATTCCTATACCATTAGTCCAAAACGGAGCAAAAACAATATATGTATTTCCCCAAAATAACATCTACCATTTCGGGATATACATACATATGTTAATTTGGACAGTTTCGGATCGCTTTGATTACATTTCAGTGATTTTCAGAGCAATAAAAGTGAATCGTTTTTTAAATTCACTCTGGCCTGCAATCGTATTCAATGCATCCTCGCGGTCTCTACGGACGCTTCATGCTGGCTCAAATCAAAAGTGGGTAAGCTATTACCTGATAAATAGGATATAGAATCTATAACATAACTATTTACAAATGGAGAAAGAAGAATGGTGATTACGTTGCAAAACCATTCCTCTAACTTCTTAATTTTAATAATATTATATCCGAGACCAAGAGCATTTCTAATAAAATCTCTTAACTCAATATTTGCCAGTCCTACGGTTTGGTCAATATACGCACACATTATTTTTGTATAATGACTTGTACAAAATTGAACGCATACACTAGGAAATACGTATCTTTCGCCATATAAAAAGCGGAAGCACATACTTGTTATGGTCTGCCAAAAATAAAGAAAATAAACCTATACAAAATCAAAACATACCAAACGACCGCGTACCTGGGTTAGAGAGGAGCAACAGATGCCGATACTAGGGATGGCCTGGGAATGGAGAACTGGTTCCGGAGTCGTGCTGGTTCGTGGCGGAACTAGTAGAATAGTGGGCTCAAGATAGTTTTAAATTCCGGAAAACTCTCTCTCGAAAAAGCAATTGAGCCGACTTACAAGAAGGGCAACTAAAGGGCAAATCAGAACCATCTAGAAGCTGAGAAAAAGTAGTCGTGTCTCTGGGAACAAAATTCCAAAGTGCAAGTTTTAGATAAAAAAAAAAATATAAATTAAAGTGCTTTTGTGTTTGCAGCTTCCGGCGCCAAATTCGAAACCTGGGAGTCTGCGAGGAAAGGAATTAAACTGGGAGAAAACTATTGGAAATTTGATTATCGCCGCCCACATCTGGGTGATGCCAGGTTTTTTTATTTTAAGTTTAGTTTTAAAGTGAATAAAAACCACGAAATAATCAACAATAACCACCCACTACAAACTACAAACTACAAATCTACTTATCTACTTCTACATAAATTAAAATACTCATGTAACCCTATATATTTATTATTTATTCATTTATTTATACTTATAACTATTTATTCATGTGTGATGTAATCGTCCCTATGGTACCCAGGTTAGGGAATTGTGAAGTTAAATGAATGTTATTTATAAGCATTTTGTGAATTAAAGTGGAAAAGAAAATGAGCGAGTAGAGTGTTAACAATGGGGTGAGGTGACGCATAACAGACCCAGTAGCCAGTGTCGGGGAGTTGCTTAAAAAAATACAGCAGCTCAAGGAAGGGGGGTATATTCCGCGGCCATTAACAGCAGGTCCGCAGTCCTTGTTTCCTTTCATTTTTTAAGTTGTCATCAAGTCTGAAGAAAATAAATTATTACTGTGTGCCGACAGATCCAACTATCGAGGTCAGACTCACGCTTGAGAAATCCGATTGCTAGCCGGAATCCGATGGTTGGATCACCAAAAATAAGTCGAGACATAACAGAGTGGCGCCCAAAGAAAACATAATAAAAAGACAACTAGTGGTGGTCCTGGATAATTGCTACCAAGAGCAAATCGTAGAAGTCCCACTAAGAGGCGAGAGACGCAGCCACGTAGGATGATCGCTGAGATGCCCACGACCGGGACCCCGACAGGAGACAGAAATATCCTGGTTCGGCGCGGCCCATCAAGGGCGTCGGAAGAAGAAGTCTAGGAACACCTATAAAGACGGCGAAAAGTCAGAATCAACCAAAAGGAGATCAGGATCGGTAGCTTACAACATCCAGCGGTCGTGGTCCTTGTGGAAAAGGTTGCTGGAAGCAACACACATGTAGTCCGGCCAAAGAAGATGAAAGCTGCTGAAAAGAAACAAGAAGGATTAGGAATATGAAAGTACAGTGGGCTGGGTAAAATATTCGTCACTCACCCTACCTAGCAGACAAAAGAGAAAAACAGAAAAGTTAAGAAAAAGAAGGGAAGAAAAGATATGTCAGAAGGCGAAAGAAACAGGCAGACATTCAATAGAAAAATTAGAAGAAGTTTAGAGTTTTTTTTGAACCGCGGATCCGAAATAATGACTCCGCCAGCTACACGTTCCCAAGCCAATCAGAAAGTGAACCGAGAGATAAAGGATATCACTACTCCCCAGGGGTTTATGATGGATGGTAGCGCAGCCTTTGAGATTAGCGACCAGCAGGATATGACGGGAGCAGTGGGGGGCGTGGAAGCACATACTAGCGACGGAGTTCCCCGCGGCGACCAACACAATCTCACTAGCGATGAGGAAGGGAAGCGTCCTGTGCATTTAGGTAAAGAAATAGAGTCAGCCATTAATTTAGCTCTATTACAAGCTCATGAAACTTACCGTAAAGCGGCGTCCATTGAGGTCTCTGCTTTCCAGAAGCAAATGCAACAGGATATGATGAATTTCATGAAGGAAATCAATCAGATCGTCCGCCCTACAGTGAAGGCACAGGCAGACACTCAGGAGCCTCCTCCTAGACCATCCATGGAAGCAGCCATGCCTAATCCAGCGCAGCAGCGAGCTGATGGCAGACTCTGGGAAGAGCAACAGAGGGTATGGGTGGGTATCCTTCGATGGCGGACCTAGGGGAATGCCAATTGGTGAATTTATATTCCGGATAGAGCATCTACAGATGGCTTACCAAGTCACGTGGGAAGAGGTTCTTCGATCTTTTCACTGCCTGGTAGATGGTCAGGCCAAGGAGTGGTTTTGGATGCACAACGGGATTGAGGGATTGGCCAAATCTAAAAAACGCGCTGCAACAACGTTTCCAAACGCTGCGTTCGAACTTCGAGCGTGAGCGAGAACTACGCGAGCGAAAGCAACGACCAGGAGAGAGCGTGGATGAGTATCTGCAGGCGATGCTGAGCCTCCGATCCCAGTTGGACATCAACATATCCGACCACGACCTAATAAGGACAATTAAAGTGAACATCAGAGACGGGATATCGAGGATAATATATCCGATGTGGTTAACTAACCTGGAACAACTGAGGGAGGAATGCCACGAAGCCGAGAGGGTTTTGGCCAATCGCTGGTCGCGCACATCCGGGATGCAAGAGCACCAGAGACCACCGAAGGAGAAGCACCAGGTTCACGAGGCGTATGTATCCCAGGAGCCAGACGAGGACTCCGAGTTTGTAGAGGCCATTTCCCGGGGCTGAGAAGGCGGAGCGCAAAGTACGTTGGTCTGCTACAATTGCTCCATGCCGGGACACACGTATTACACGTGCGACTCGGAGGTCCTTAATAAGTTCTGCTACAGATGCGGCCGACAGGGAGTACGTTTTACTCGGTGTCCGAAATGTCAGGCGGGAAACGCGAGATGGAGCTTGACGCAACCGGAGGAGTCCCGCTCCCATCCCAAGACGATGAATTAACTGCCTCCGAGGATCTGAAAGATATGTTAAAAGATAAATATAAGTCAGTGTTTAAGAAGATATTAATAAATAAAAACATAAACAAGGTAAATATAGGAACAAAATACGTGGCCAGACCTATGGAAGAGAGGGAACGCGACTATCAGCAGGCAAGGGAAAGGATATTTGGAGAACCAAGGGGAGATAGCCATTCCCGCAAGTCGTCGAGGATAATCCGAGCCCGGAGGCGTTACCAGCAACGAAAACAGGAACGAAGAGAGGTCTGCACAGCTATAATATCAGCAGCTACGACGGAAAACCGAGCGTTTGCCGAGGTATTGGTTGCAAATCATCCAATGCAGGGGCTACTTGACACGGGAGCATCGAAGAGCATCCTAGGAGACGGGTGTATGGACCTGGTAAAACGGCTGAAACTAGAAGTTTTGAAAGTGAGATCAACAGTACAGACAGCAGGCGGTGCAACACACCGGATAGCGGGTCGCATAGAGGTGGACGTTTGCTATAAACAGGAAACTCACCGCATATCATTGCTCCTATGTCCCTCACTGCGGCAAAAACAATATTTGGGAATAGACTTTTGGCGGAAATTTTCATTAGCTCCGGACGTCGTAGGGGTAGGTGAATTGTCGTCGATTGAGAATGAGTTCCATGTTACGAGCGAACCGGTAGAACCACACATCCTGTCTGAGGAAGAGAAAACACAGTTGGAGTTAGTGCAGGATAAGTTTCTAACTTACGAAAGACACGGCATGGGACTGACGGAACTGGAAACGCATTCCATACAACTGGAGGCGGGAACAGTCCCAGTAAAGGAAAGGTTCTATCCGGTGTCACCAAAAGTCCAGGAATTGCTCTATGCGGAAGTAGACGAAATGTTGCGATTAGGTGTAATCGAGACTAGTGAAAGCCCATGGAACAATAGAGTTACTCTGGTCCAAAAACCTGGGAAAAACCGGTTATGCTTAGATGCGAGGAAACTCAATAAGGTAACGATCAAGGATGCTTACCCATTGCAGAATATAGAGTCGATTCTGAGCCGTGTGGATGAAACCATTTACATTAGCAGTGTGGATTTAATGCATGCGTTCTGGCAAATTGAGCTGGACAAAAAAAGCAGGGAGTACACCGCATTCACCATCCCGGGAAGGCCGTTGTATCAATTTCGGAGGATGCCGTTTGGTTTATGTAACGCTGCTCAACGGCTATGTCGACTAATGGACCGGGTCATCCCTCAGAAGCTCAGGAGCAACGTCTTTGTGTACCTAGACGATCTGTTGATTATTTCGAAAACGTTCAAGGATCATATGCGGATACTTACCGAGGTTGCCAAGAGCTTACAAAACGCCAACCTCACGATCGGGCTACACAAATCAAGTTCTGCTTCCGATTCCTGAAGTATCTGGGTTTTGTAATCGGAGAGGGGTCCTTGAGGACGGATCCAGGGAAGATTCAGGCAATAGCCAAGATCCCAGTACCAAAGAATGCGAGACAGTTGAGGAGTTTCCTAGGAACAGCTGGATGGTACAGGCGATTCATTCGAGGTTTTTCAGATGTTTCGGCGCCTCTGACGGACTGTTTGAAGTCAAAGACCAAGTTAAAGTGGACACCTGCAGCAGAAGAGGCATTTGACAAACTGAAAACAGCACTCACCTCAGCTCCCGTGCTGATACATCCAGACTTTCAGAGCAGATTCTTCGTCCAATGCGACGCGAGCCATGTGGGTATTGGTGCGGTTCTCTTCCAAAGGGATATGGATGGAAATGAGAGACCGATAGCGTTTTACTCTCAGAAGCTGCGAGGAGCTCAATTGAACTACACGGTGACAGAGAAAGAGTGCTTAGCCGCAGTGAAAGCTGTGTATAGATTTCGCCCATATATAGAACTCTTACCCTTCACAGTCATCACCGATCATTCCAGTCTTCAATGGCTCATGACGCTAAAAGACCTAAACGGACGATTGGCGCGGTGGTCGTTGGCGTTACAGGCATATGATTTCCAAATAGAGCACCGGAAGGGGAAAGATAACGTGGTGGCAGACATGTTGTCCCGTATCCCGGAGGTAGAAGCCATTGAGGTGTTCGATTTTGAAACCATTGAATTTGAAAGTCCCGAGTATCTGGAAAGAATCCAAACGGTGAAGGAAAATGCGGAGCAGTTTCCAGATTTAGTGGTGGAAGACGGGCTCTTGCTCAAGAGAATACAATTTGTGACCGGGGACACACAGGAATTTCCGTGGAAGCTGTGGATTCCGGAAGCGTTAAACAATACTTTAATCCAGCAAGCACACGACAGCGATACCGCGATGCATGGAGGCATAGGTCGCACGCTTAACAGGCTTAGGCAGTTCTACTACTGGCCCAAGATGGCAATCCAGGTGAAAAACTACGTTAAAGACTGCAACATCTGCAAGGAAACCAAGCACACAACCCAGCTGACTAGGCCGAAAATGGGCAAACAAACAATCACCTCACGGCCCATGCAGCAGCTGTATATGGATTTCCTGGGAAAATATCCACGGTCAAAAAGGGGCAACTGCTACATATTGGTAGTGCTGGATCATCTGACGAAGTTTGTTTGGTTAAAAGCAATGCCAAAAGCGACAGCAGACGCAGTCGTCAGATATCTGGAGTCGGAAATATGGCATGAGTTTGGTGTTCCAGAGGTAATACTCACCGACAACGGAGTCCAGTTTGTAGCAAGCCGGTTTCAAAGTTTCCTGGAGAGGTATCAAATTCGTCATAAGAGGACCGGCAGGTATGCTCCACAGTCGAATGCCTCAGAGCGCGTGAACCAATCCGTACTTGCAGCTATTAGGATCCATGTAGGGGAAGACCACACACGTTGGGATGACAAGATAGTCGAGATTCAAGGTTCTCTGCGGAGTGCCGTCCACAACAGCACTGGTGTCTCCCCATACTTTGCCATGTTTGGCCAACACATGTTCCTGAGCGGGCAAGATTATAGGATAGCCCGAAAACTAGACGCCGTAAACGACGCCCAGATACAGAGTCTATCTCGAACGGATCGGCTTCAACTAATAAGAGAAAAGGTAACAGAACGCATTAATGAAACATATGAGAGATCAGCCAAACAATACAATAGAAGAGCTAAAGAAATCAAGTACCTACCTGGCCAAGAAATCTTTAAGCGAAACTTCATCCTCAGCGATTTCAAGAACAACATAAATGCCAAGTTTTGTCGCAAGTACTCCAAGTGCCGCATAGTAAGAAACCGTAGTGTGGTGTTATGGTCTGCCAAAAATAAAGAAAATAAACCTATACAAAATCAAAACATACCAAACGACCGCGTACCTGGGTTAGAGAGGAGCAACAGATGCCGATACTAGGGATGGCCTGGGAATGGAGAACTGGTTCCGGAGTCGTGCTGGTTCGTGGCGGAACTAGTAGAATAGTGGGCTCAAGATAGTTTTAAATTCCGGAAAACTCTCTCTCGAAAAAGCAATTGAGCCGACTTACAAGAAGGGCAACTAAAGGGCAAATCAGAACCATCTAGAAGCTGAGAAAAAGTAGTCGTGTCTCTGGGAAAAAAATTCCAAAGTGAGAGTGCAAGTTTTAGATAAAAAAAAAAATATAAATTAAAGTGCTTTTGTGTTTGCAGCTTCCGGCGCCAAATTCGAAATCTGGGAGTCTGCGAGGAAAGGAATTAAACTGGGAGAAAACTATTGGAAATTTGATTATCGCCGCCCACATCTGGGTGGTGCCAGGTTTTTTTATTTTAAGTTTAGTTTTAAAGTGAATAAAAACCACGAAATAATCAACAATAACCACCCACTACAAACTACAAACTACAAATCTACTTATCTACTTCTACATAAATTAAAATACTCATGTAACCCTATATATTTATTATTTATTCATTTATTTATACTTATAACTATTTATTCATGTGTGATGTAATCGTCCCTGTGGTACCCAGGTTAGGGAATTGTGAAGTTAAATGAATGTTATTTATAAGCATTTTGTGAATTAAAGTGGAAAAGAAAATGAGCGAGTAGAGTGTTAACAATGGGGTGAGGTGACGCATAACAGACCCAGTAGCCAGTGTCGGGGAGTTGCTTAAAAAAATACAGCAGCTCAAGGAAGGGGGGTATATTCCGCGGCCATTAACAGCAGGTCCGCAGTCCTTGTTTCCTTTCATTTTTAAAGTTGTCATCAAGTCTGAAGAAAATAAATTATTACTGTGTGCCGACAGATCCAACTATCGAGGTCAGACTCACGCTTGAGAAATCCGATTGCTAGCCGGAATCCGATGGTTGGATCACCAAAAATAAGTCGAGACATAACATACTATTGTATTGAACAATGTCTAAATGATTAAATTCACTTAAAATTGCTTGAATAATAGCAAAACTAACATCAGTTATAATGCCTTTGCATATTGGCAGCTTGAATTTAGCTCGCATAAAAAGCGACCAATATCATAGGCACAATGATTGGATAAAATGGCATGAGCCGGAGGGTAAACCAGGTGATACTCTGGAATATGTGCAACTAATGAGTAGAAATAATCCTTTTCTTCAAAAATTTTATTGGTCGCACTTCGCACCCTGCAGCGCCTATATCCAAGGTGTCTTTCTTGATATTATGGAAAAGAACACTTATTTTTTTTTTTTTTTTCTGACGTTGATGCACTACGATCAGCGTATACAAGTGGCCCTTACGACACCAAGCAGTGCTTGTTACGCGCGGAGCCTAATAGGCGTAAAAACGAGATCGCGAGAAGTTAAAAGCACAATGTAGAAGCGGACAGACTAAGATTACAAATACGTTCGAGACTAATACTAATACTAATTTTTGCTAAGTAAGATAAAATTAATGATTTTAGGCTTGGCAAAGAGTCGGTAGTAGAAATAATGTGGTATAGTCTATTATAGTCGTTACACAGTACTCTAAACGGGTCATGCATATCAAAGTTAGATCTACAAATATTTAATGTAAGAGGAACATAGTTCCTGGTAGTTCTATTAGGCACGAGGAAGGTTATGACCCAGTAACTCGGGACTCTCCACATCCCCGTGAATAAGTTTATAGATAAAAGTTGTGCCAAGCATCGTTCTACGGTTTACTTAGGATGGTAGATTAATTAGGAGAAGTCTACTAGAGTAGGATGGTAAAATAAGGCTTGCATTCCAGTTAAGGCCCCGTAGAGCAAATAATAAAAAGTTATCTTTTGCACAGACTCTATCCGGTCTATATGTACACCATACATAAAGTTTTTATTAAAGAACTGAATAAAGAGTGAAAAATTGTTGCATTTCATATCAAAGGCGTCTTTAAAGGGATTCTGTTCAAAATCGTCTTTCGTCTCCTCTGATATTAGGTTTCTATAATAAGATAAATGTTTATTGATCATTTGATCATTGCCAATAAGCCCCCTGTTTGTGTTTGCTTTATTGACCAATTTATTTCTAAAGTCAAACGCAGTGCAGCCTTCAATATCTTTTTTCGTAAGAAAACGATTTATGGCTCTGCATTGAGTAGTTGTTTTTGCATTAATGGAATGTTTGACCTAAATCCTGTTTGAATAAATTCGAACATTTCCATTATATAATCCCTGAAACTTGTAATAGTTGCAAGATGGATCTTGGCAATATCCATAAGCTCTATAAGAATCTTTATTCAGTCGAATAGACATAAAATTTATAGAACAAGCATTATTAACAGTGAAAAATTTTTCTCTAATTAAGCCTAGTACTCAGATCGACAAACGAGTACGCTAGCGTAAAAACTTTAATATTTCGAGTGTGACCAAAATTTCGAGAGTTCATCAGAGTTATGTGCGCTACGGTCGTACTGTCAATCAGATGGGTTTGTTGACAAGCAGTTAAAATTCAAATATCGTATATGTGGAAAAGATATTATCAACTATGTTGGCAATACAAGTCTGCCGCTGTACAGAGAAATTAAAAAACTATACAATTTAAATTTAACAGTTGTTTTGTTTCTTTATTTTACTGATAATTATTTCCTAATTTAAAGTTCATAGCTGCACTTTTATTGTGTTTTTTCGAACATTTTTGACCTAAAAAACATTTTGCTCTGACAAGAGGCACCCCAGATAGTATTAATGTTATTTTGTCCTCACATGTAAACTCCAGCAATAGACTTTTGCGAGTTTTTTGAGTTTTTCTTCGGTGAGAAGCGCACGCCAAAATATTACATTTTTTAATCTTTTCGCTAGGGTTCACCCAAAGTTCATTTCCGCAGACTGGCAACGCTATGCAATTTTCTGGTTTTTTTTCGTCGATCTGATGACCGATGTGAAAAAAAACGTTGACGAAAAGTGAACGCCAGCTGTTTGCCTCTCGCTATCTCTCATGACTGGCGGACAGTTTTTGTCGATCGGAATACTAGGCTTAAGTGGCCCCGATCTTGATGAAAAACTGTGCTAGCTTAAGAAAGCTAGATCCACGCACAGCTGTAAATGGTCGACAGTCTTGTCCTAAGCAGGTGATGTCTGCTTAGTTAATTTGCAGCAGATATGTATGTCTCTTTAAATTAGATGTTTGGCATGCGGTGTACTTTAGAACCTTGAAGCAAGTGCGGCAGAATACTAATCCGGTCAATATGGTGTTGTCTGGCCTTAAAATTTTTGCCAAGACATTCTCAATTAAACTGCAAAACTTTCAATGTCCATTTTATACAAACCTTACAAATTAACGCGTGCCAGCGAAAAAGTCTAACAACGCGTGCCACAAAACTCACAAAGTGGCATGAGCCAAAGTCGATCAAACCGATCTCAGACGAAAAGTACCGTACGGAAAAATCACTCATATAAACCATCTGAACACAACCGAACCCAAATATTTGATCACAACAATCATGTATGAGAAATGTTGCAATCACAAACGATCATGCCTGCGGTTGAGAACGATTACACACGGTCAATGATAAGCTTTGATCGTTTGATGCAACAGAAATGTTCAATTTGTTTGTAAAATTAAAAATCTTTATTTATTCTCCTAAATCAATTTCATCCCCTTCAAAGTAATCCCCTCACTTATGCCAATTTTTTTAAATCCTCGAAACATGTCAAATAGTCCCTTTCCGGTATAGCCATGATTGTAGGCCCAAATGGTCTTTCAAAATGGTTTTCACAGATCCCTCTGATATTCCGATCATATCAGTAAGGTCTCTAACAGTCAACCGACGGTTTTTTAGCACTAATTCCTTCACTTCATTGACGTGTTGGTCATCTGTTAACGTCGATGGTCGACCGGAGCGCTCCAATTCATCAACACGTTCCCGACCACCTTTGAAGCCTTTGTATAGTATATTTTTAATATTTCAGCATAAGTTTGGTTTACAAATTCATATCAGTAGTAGCAGTAAAATGTTTTGCATATATGTATGTATTCCAATTAATAGAAA
Source organism: Drosophila rhopaloa (assembly GCF_018152115.1). Classification (NCBI taxonomy): domain Eukaryota; kingdom Metazoa; phylum Arthropoda; class Insecta; order Diptera; family Drosophilidae; genus Drosophila; species Drosophila rhopaloa. The sequence goes on from NW_025335033.1 coordinate 743,037, forward strand.
TCAATCTACTGAGATAGGAAGGGGGCATATCGCAGTCGGTGTCACTTAAAACACCGACTGCTTTTAAATGGTTCAGAAAACTTCAAACCAAATCAGCTTTGGTTGTTGTTCTGCGAGCGGATGGTGCCTGCATAGCCTACCGACGATTGAATTTTAGGGGTGGTGACAGAAACAAGAACGGCTGTTTGGCTTTCGTTTTGTTTACATTTTTTAGGACACTTGTTTTGAATGTTATGTTTAATGAGCTTTGGTTGATTTTTTTTTTTGATTCGCAGTGTAATTTTGTTTAATGTTGTTATTTAATGATCTAGTTGTATATATTTTTATTGCTTGAATAATAGCAAAACTAACATCAGTTATAATGCCTTTGCATATTGGCAGCTTGAATTTAGCTCGCATAAAAAGCGACCAATATCATAGGCACAATGATTGGATAAAATGGCATGAGCCAGAGGGTAAACCAGGTGAAACTCTGGAATATGTGCAACTAATGAGTAGAAATAATCCTTTTCTTCAAAAATTTCATTGGTTGCACTTCGCACCCTGCAGCGCCTATATCCAAGGTGTCTTTCTTGATATTATGGAGAAGAACCCTTATGTGTTCCTTATTCCACAAGTACACTTCCTTTGTCGATAAAAAGTTTTTATTAAAAACTGAATAAAGTGTGAAAAATTGTTGCATTTCATATCAAAGGCGTCTTTAAAGGGATTCTTTTCAAAATCGTCTTTCGTCTCCTCTGATATTAGGTTTCTATAATAAGATAAATGTTTATTGATCATTTGATCATTGCCAATAAACGCCCTGTTTGTGTTGGCTTTATTGACCAAATTATTTCTAAATTCAAACGCAGTGCAGCCTTTAATATCTTTTTTCGTAAGAAAACGATTTATGGCTCTGCATTGAGTAGTTGTTTTTGCATTAATGGAATGTTTGACCTAAATCCTGTTTGAATAAATTCGAACATTTCCATTATATAATCCCTGAAACTTGTAGTAGTTGCAAGATGGATCTCGGCAATATCCATAAGCTCTATAAGAATCTTTATTCAGTCGAATAGACTTAAAATTTATAGAACAAGCATTATTAACAGTGAAAAATTTTTCTCTAATTAAGCCTAGTACTCAGGTCGACAAACGAGTACGCTAGCGTAAAAACTTTAATATTTCCAGTGTGACCAAAATTTCGAGAGTTCATCAGAGTTATGCGCGCTACGGTCGTACTGTCAATCAGATGGGTTTGTTGACAAGCAGTTAAAATTCAAATATCGAATATGTGGAAAAGATATTATCAACTATGTTGGCAATACAAGTCTGCCGCTGTACAGAGAAATTAAAAAACAATACAATTTAAATTTAACAGTTGTTTTTTTTTTTATTTAACTGATAATTATTTCCTAATTTAAAGTTCATAGCTGCACTTTTATTGTGTTTTTTCGAACATTTTTGACCTAAGAAACACTTTGCTCTGACAAGAGGCACTCCAGATAGTATTAATGTTATTTTGTCCTCTCATGTAAACTCCTGCATTTGACTTTGGCAGGTTCTTTGATTTTTTCCCTCCATTTTTTAAAATGTTCAGTGAGAAGCGCACGCCAAAAGCTTAAATTTTGTATTCTTTTTGCTAGGGTTCACCCAAAGTTCATTTCAGCAGACTGGCAACTCTATGAAATTTTCTGGTATTTTTTAGTGGGATCCGGTAATAAATCTTCCAAATCGATGTGTTCACCATAAAGCCTAGTACTCAGATCGACAAACGAGTATGCTAGCGTAAAAACTTTAATCTTTCCAGTGTGACCAAAATTTCGAGAGTTCATCAGATTTAAGCGTGCTACGCCGTACTGTCAATCAGCTGGGTTTGTTGACAAGCAGTTATAATTCAAATATCGTATATGTGGGAAAGATATTATCAAATACCTTGGCAAGGCAAGTCTGCCGCTGTACAAAGATATTAAAAAACAATGCAATTTAAATTGAACAGTTGTTTTTCTTAATTAACTGATATTTATTTGCTAATTTAAAGTTCATAGCTGCACTTTTATTGTGTTTTTTGTACATTCTTGACCTAAAAAACATTTTGCTCTGACAAGAGGCACCCCAGATAGTATTAATGTTATTTTGTCCTCACATGTAAACTCCAGCAATAGACTTTTGCGAGTTTTTTGAGTTTTTCTTCGGTGAGAAGCGCACGCCAAAATATTACATTTTTTAATCTTTTCGCTAGGGTTCACCCAAAGTTCATTTCCGCAGACTGGCAACGCTATGCAATTTTCTGGTTTTTTTTTTCGTCGATCTGATGACCGATGTGAAAAAAAACGTTGACGAAAAGTGAACGCCAGCTGTTTGCCTCTCGCTATCTCTCATGACTGGCGGACAGTTTTTGTCGATCGGAATACTAGGCTTAAGTGGCCCCGATCTTGATGAAAAACTGTGCTAGCTTAAGAAAGCTAGATCCACGCACAGCTGTAAATGGTCGACAGTCTTGTCCTAAGCAGGTGATGTCTGCTTAGTTAATTTGCAGCAGATATGTATGTCTCTTTAAATTAGATGTTTGGCATGCGGTGTACTTTAGAACCTTGAAGCAAGTGCGGCAGAATACTAATCCGGTCAATATGGTGTTGTCTGGCCTTAAAATTTTTGCCAAGACATTCTCAATTAAACTGCAAAACTTTCAATGTCCATTTTATACAAACCTTACAAATTAACGCGTGCCAGCGAAAAAGTCTAACAACGCGTGCCACAAAACTCACAAAGTGGCATGAGCCAAAGTCGATCAAACCGATCTCAGACGAAAAGTACCGTACGGAAAAATCACTCATATAAACCATCTGAACACAACCGAACCCAAATATTTGATCACAACAATCATGTATGAGAAATGTTGCAATCACAAACGATCATGCCTGCGGTTGAGAACGATTACACACGGTCAATGATAAGCTTTGATCGTTTGATGCAACAGAAATGTTCAATTTGTTTGTAAAATTAAAAATCTTTATTTATTCTCCTAAATCAATTTCATCCCCTTCAAAGTAATCCCCTCACTTATGCCAATTTTTTTTAAATCCTCGAAACATGTCAAATAGTCCCTTTCCGGTATAGCCATGATTGTAGGCCCAAATGGTCTTTCAAAATGGTTTTCACAGATCCCTCTGATATTCCGATCATATCAGTAAGGTCTCTAACAGTCAACCGACGGTTTTTTAGCACTAATTCCTTCACTTCATTGACGTGTTGGTCATCTGTTAACGTCGATGGTCGACCGGAGCGCTCCAATTCATCAACACGTTCCCGACCACCTTTGAAGCCTTTGTATAGTATATTTTTAATATTTCAGCATAAGTTTGGTTTACAAATTCATATCAGTAGTAGCAGTAAAATGTTTTGCATATATGTATGTATTCCAATTAATAGAAATCAATCTACTGAGATAGGAAGGGGGCATATCGCAGTCGGTGTCACTTAAAACACCGACTGCTTTTAAATGGTTCAGAAAACTTCAAACCAAATCAGCTTTGGTTGTTGTTCTGCGAGCGGATGGTGCCTGCATAGCCTACCGACGATTGAATTTTAGGGGTGGTGACAGAAACAAGAACGGCTGTTTGGCTTTCGTTTTGTTTACATTTTTTAGGACACTTGTTTTGAATGTTATGTTTAATGAGCTTTGGTTGATTTTTTTTTGATTCGCAGTGTAATTTTGTTTAATGTTGTTATTTAATGATCTAGTTGTATATATTTTTATTGCTTGAATAATAGCAAAACTAACATCAGTTATAATGCCTTTGCATATTGGCAGCTTGAATTTAGCTCGCATAAAAAGCGACCAATATCATAGGCACAATGATTGGATAAAATGGCATGAGCCAGAGGGTAAACCAGGTGAAACTCTGGAATATGTGCAACTAATGAGTAGAAATAATCCTTTTCTTCAAAAATTTCATTGGTTGCACTTCGCACCCTGCAGCGCCTATATCCAAGGTGTCTTTCTTGATATTATGGAGAAGAACCCTTATGTGTTCCTTATTCCACAAGTACACTTCCTTTGTCGATAAAAAGTTTTTATTAAAAACTGAATAAAGTGTGAAAAATTGTTGCATTTCATATCAAAGGCGTCTTTAAAGGGATTCTTTTCAAAATCGTCTTTCGTCTCCTCTGATATTAGGTTTCTATAATAAGATAAATGTTTATTGATCATTTGATCATTGCCAATAAACGCCCTGTTTGTGTTGGCTTTATTGACCAAATTATTTCTAAATTCAAACGCAGTGCAGCCTTTAATATCTTTTTTCGTAAGAAAACGATTTATGGCTCTGCATTGAGTAGTTGTTTTTGCATTAATGGAATGTTTGACCTAAATCCTGTTTGAATAAATTCGAACATTTCCATTATATAATCCCTGAAACTTGTAGTAGTTGCAAGATGGATCTCGGCAATATCCATAAGCTCTATAAGAATCTTTATTCAGTCGAATAGACTTAAAATTTATAGAACAAGCATTATTAACAGTGAAAAATTTTTCTCTAATTAAGCCTAGTACTCAGGTCGACAAACGAGTACGCTAGCGTAAAAACTTTAATATTTCCAGTGTGACCAAAATTTCGAGAGTTCATCAGAGTTATGCGCGCTACGGTCGTACTGTCAATCAGATGGGTTTGTTGACAAGCAGTTAAAATTCAAATATCGAATATGTGGAAAAGATATTATCAACTATGTTGGCAATACAAGTCTGCCGCTGTACAGAGAAATTAAAAAACAATACAATTTAAATTTAACAGTTGTTTTTTTTTTTATTTAACTGATAATTATTTCCTAATTTAAAGTTCATAGCTGCACTTTTATTGTGTTTTTTCGAACATTTTTGACCTAAGAAACACTTTGCTCTGACAAGAGGCACTCCAGATAGTATTAATGTTATTTTGTCCTCTCATGTAAACTCCTGCATTTGACTTTGGCAGGTTCTTTGATTTTTCCCTCCATTTTTTAAAATGTTCAGGCCAAAAGCTTAAATTTTGTATTCTTTTTGCTAGGGTTCACCCAAAGTTCATTTCAGCAGACTGGCAACTCTATGAAATTTTCTGGTATTTTTTAGTGGGATCCGGTAATAAATCTTCCAAATCGATGTGTTCACCATAAAGCCTAGTACTCAGATCGACAAACGAGTATGCTAGCGTAAAAACTTTAATCTTTCCAGTGTGACCAAAATTTCGAGAGTTCATCAGATTTAAGCGTGCTACGCCGTACTGTCAATCAGCTGGGTTTGTTGACAAGCAGTTATAATTCAAATATCGTATATGTGGGAAAGATATTATCAAATACCTTGGCAAGGCAAGTCTGCCGCTGTACAAAGATATTAAAAAACAATGCAATTTAAATTGAACAGTTGTTTTTCTTAATTAACTGATATTTATTTGCTAATTTAAAGTTCATAGCTGCACTTTTATTGTGTTTTTTGTACATTCTTGACCTAAAAAACATTTTGCTCTGACAAGAGGCACCCCAGATAGTATTAATGTTATTTTGTCCTCACATGTAAACTCCAGCAATAGACTTTTGCGAGTTTTTTGAGTTTTTCTTCGGTGAGAAGCGCACGCCAAAATATTACATTTTTTAATCTTTTCGCTAGGGTTCACCCAAAGTTCATTTCCGCAGACTGGCAACGCTATGCTATTTTCTGGTTTTTTTTTCGTCGATCTGATGACCGATGTGAAAAAAAACGTTGACGAAAAGTGAACGCCAGCTGTTTGCCTCTCGCTATCTCTCATGACTGGCGGACAGTTTTTGTCGATCGGAATACTAGGCTTAAGTGGCCCCGATCTTGATGAAAAACTGTGCTAGCTTAAGAAAGCTAGATCCACGCACAGCTGTAAATGGTCGACAGTCTTGTCCTAAGCAGGTGATGTCTGCTTAGTTAATTTGCAGCAGATATGTATGTCTCTTTAAATTAGATGTTTGGCATGCGGTGTACTTTAGAACCTTGAAGCAAGTGCGGCAGAATACTAATCCGGTCAATATGGTGTTGTCTGGCCTTAAAATTTTTGCCAAGACATTCTCAATTAAACTGCAAAACTTTCAATGTCCATTTTATACAAACCTTACAAATTAACGCGTGCCAGCGAAAAAGTCTAACAACGCGTGCCACAAAACTCACAAAGTGGCATGAGCCAAAGTCGATCAAACCGATCTCAGACGAAAAGTACCGTACGGAAAAATCACTCATATAAACCACCTGAACACAACCGAACCCAAATATTTGATCACAACAATCATGTATGAGAAATGTTGCAATCACAAACGATCATGCCTGCGGTTGAGAACGATTACACACGGTCAATGATAAGCTTTGATCGTTTGATGCAACAGAAATGTTCGTTGAATTTCAATTTGTTTGTAAAATTAAAAATCTTTATTTATTCTCCTAAATCAATTTCATCCCCTTCAAAGTAATCCCCTCACTTATGCCAATTTTTTTTAAATCCTCGAAACATGTCAAATAGTCCCTTTCCGGTATAGCCATGATTGTAGGCCCAAATGGTCTTTCAAAATGGTTTTCACAGATCCCTCTGATATTCCGATCATATCAGTAAGGTCTCTAACAGTCAACCGACGGTTTTTTAGCACTAATTCCTTCACTTCATTGACGTGTTGGTCATCTGTTAACGTCGATGGTCGACCGGAGCGCTCCAATTCATCAACACGTTCCCGACCACCTTTGAAGCCTTTGTATAGTATATTTTTAATATTTCAGCATAAGTTTGGTTTACAAATTCATATCAGTAGTAGCAGTAAAATGTTTTGCATATATGTATGTATTCCAATTAATAGAAATCAATCTACTGAGATAGGAAGGGGCATATCGCAGTCGGTGTCACTTAAAACACCGACTGCTTTTAAATGGTTCAGAAAACTTCAAACCAAATCAGCTTTGGTTGTTGTTCTGCGAGCGGATGGTGCCTGCATAGCCTACCGACGATTGAATTTTAGGGGTGGTGACAGAAACAAGAACGGCTGTTTGGCTTTCGTTTTGTTTACATTTTTTAGGACACTTGTTTTGAATGTTATGTTTAATGAGCTTTGGTTGATTTTTTTTTTGATTCGCAGTGTAATTTTGTTTAATGTTGTTATTTAATGATCTAGTTGTATATATTTTTATTGCTTGAATAATAGCAAAACTAACATCAGTTATAATGCCTTTGCATATTGGCAGCTTGAATTTAGCTCGCATAAAAAGCGACCAATATCATAGGCACAATGATTGGATAAAATGGCATGAGCCAGAGGGTAAACCAGGTGAAACTCTGGAATATGTGCAACTAATGAGTAGAAATAATCCTTTTCTTCAAAAATTTCATTGGTTGCACTTCGCACCCTGCAGCGCCTATATCCAAGGTGTCTTTCTTGATATTATGGAGAAGAACCCTTATGTGTTCCTTATTCCACAAGTACACTTCCTTTGTCGATAAAAAGTTTTTATTAAAAACTGAATAAAGTGTGAAAAATTGTTGCATTTCATATCAAAGGCGTCTTTAAAGGGATTCTTTTCAAAATCGTCTTTCGTCTCCTCTGATATTAGGTTTCTATAATAAGATAAATGTTTATTGATCATTTGATCATTGCCAATAAACGCCCTGTTTGTGTTGGCTTTATTGACCAAATTATTTCTAAATTCAAACGCAGTGCAGCCTTTAATATCTTTTTTCGTAAGAAAACGATTTATGGCTCTGCATTGAGTAGTTGTTTTTGCATTAATGGAATGTTTGACCTAAATCCTGTTTGAATAAATTCGAACATTTCCATTATATAATCCCTGAAACTTGTAGTAGTTGCAAGATGGATCTCGGCAATATCCATAAGCTCTATAAGAATCTTTATTCAGTCGAATAGACTTAAAATTTATAGAACAAGCATTATTAACAGTGAAAAATTTTTCTCTAATTAAGCCTAGTACTCAGGTCGACAAACGAGTACGCTAGCGTAAAAACTTTAATATTTCCAGTGTGACCAAAATTTCGAGAGTTCATCAGAGTTATGCGCGCTACGGTCGTACTGTCAATCAGATGGGTTTGTTGACAAGCAGTTAAAATTCAAATATCGAATATGTGGAAAAGATATTATCAACTATGTTGGCAATACAAGTCTGCCGCTGTACAGAGAAATTAAAAAACAATACAATTTAAATTTAACAGTTGTTTTTTTTTTATTTAACTGATAATTATTTCCTAATTTAAAGTTCATAGCTGCACTTTTATTGTGTTTTTTCGAACATTTTTGACCTAAGAAACACTTTGCTCTGACAAGAGGCACTCCAGATAGTATTAATGTTATTTTGTCCTCTCATGTAAACTCCTGCATTTGACTTTGGCAGGTTCTTTGATTTTTTCCCTCCATTTTTTAAAAAGCCAAAAGCTTAAATTTTGTATTCTTTTTGCTAGGGTTCACCCAAAGTTCATTTCAGCAGACTGGCAACTCTATGAAATTTTCTGGTATTTTTTAGTGGGATCCGGTAATAAATCTTCCAAATCGATGTGTTCACCATAAAGCCTAGTACTCAGATCGACAAACGAGTATGCTAGCGTAAAAACTTTAATCTTTCCAGTGTGACCAAAATTTCGAGAGTTCATCAGATTTAAGCGTGCTACGCCGTACTGTCAATCAGCTGGGTTTGTTGACAAGCAGTTATAATTCAAATATCGTATATGTGGGAAAGATATTATCAAATACCTTGGCAAGGCAAGTCTGCCGCTGTACAAAGATATTAAAAAACAATGCAATTTAAATTGAACAGTTGTTTTTCTTAATTAACTGATATTTATTTGCTAATTTAAAGTTCATAGCTGCACTTTTATTGTGTTTTTTGTACATTCTTGACCTAAAAAACATTTTGCTCTGACAAGAGGCACCCCAGATAGTATTAATGTTATTTTGTCCTCACATGTAAACTCCAGCAATAGACTTTTGCGAGTTTTTTGAGTTTTTCTTCGGTGAGAAGCGCACGCCAAAATATTACATTTTTTAATCTTTTCGCTAGGGTTCACCCAAAGTTCATTTCCGCAGACTGGCAACGCTATGCAATTTTCTGGTTTTTTTTTTCGTCGATCTGATGACCGATGTGAAAAAAAACGTTGACGAAAAGTGAACGCCAGCTGTTTGCCTCTCGCTATCTCTCATGACTGGCGGACAGTTTTTGTCGATCGGAATACTAGGCTTAAGTGGCCCCGATCTTGATGAAAAACTGTGCTAGCTTAAGAAAGCTAGATCCACGCACAGCTGTAAATGGTCGACAGTCTTGTCCTAAGCAGGTGATGTCTGCTTAGTTAATTTGCAGCAGATATGTATGTCTCTTTAAATTAGATGTTTGGCATGCGGTGTACTTTAGAACCTTGAAGCAAGTGCGGCAGAATACTAATCCGGTCAATATGGTGTTGTCTGGCCTTAAAATTTTTGCCAAGACATTCTCAATTAAACTGCAAAACTTTCAATGTCCATTTTATACAAACCTTACAAATTAACGCGTGCCAGCGAAAAAGTCTAACAACGCGTGCCACAAAACTCACAAAGTGGCATGAGCCAAAGTCGATCAAACCGATCTCAGACGAAAAGTACCGTACGGAAAAATCACTCATATAAACCACCTGAACACAACCGAACCCAAATATTTGATCACAACAATCATGTATGAGAAATGTTGCACTCACAAACGATCATGCCTGCGGTTGAGAACGACTACACACGGTCAATGATAAGCTTTGATCGTTTGATGCAACAGAAATGTTCGTTCAGAACGTTCGCTCAATTTGTTTGTAAAATTAAAAATCTTTATTTATTCTCCTAAATCAATTTCATCCCCTTCAAAGTAATCCCCTCACTTATGCCAATTTTTTTTAAATCCTCGAAACATGTCAAATAGTCCCTTTCCGGTATAGCCATGATTGTAGGCCCAAATGGTCTTTCAAAATGGTTTTCACAGATCCCTCTGATATTCCGATCATATCAGTAAGGTCTCTAACAGTCAACCGACGGTTTTTTAGCACTAATTCCTTCACTTCATTGACGTGTTGGTCATCTGTTAACGTCGATGGTCGACCGGAGCGCTCCAATTCATCAACACATTCCCGACCACCTTTGAAGCCTTTGTATAGTATATTTTTAATATTTCAGCATAAGTTTGGTTTACAAATTCATATCAGTAGTAGCAGTAAAATGTTTTGCATATATGTATGTATTCCAATTAATAGAAATCAATCTACTGAGATAGGAAGAGGGCATATCGCAGTCGGTGTCACTTAAAACACCGACTGCTTTTAAATGGTTCAGAAAACTTCAAACCAAATCAGCTTTGGCTGTTGTTCTGCGAGCGGATGGTGCCTGCATACCCTACCGTTATGTTATGTTTAATGAGCTTTGGTTGATTTTTTTTTTGATTTGCAGTGTAATTTTGTTTAATGTTGTTATTTAATGATCTAGTTGTATATATTTTTATGTTTGCTTATTCTTGAAAGTCGCCGCTCGAATTAGTTACCGATAAAATTTAAAATATTAAAAATATATTAAAAATCATTAAAAGTTTACTTCTTGATTTAAAATAGTAATATAAATTGAAGAAAATCACTGCGAATATTTTTGTCTGTTATTTTCCTAAATTTAAAATTATAAATTTATTATATGTACATATGTATAATAACAACATTAAACAAAACAAGAAAGAACGCTATAGTCGAGTGCCTCGACTATTAGATACCCGTTACTCAGCTAAACAACTTAATATAAATATGCCTTCTTGTATGTTTTTCGCCGCTCGAATTAGCACCTTGGCCGGCTGTTCCAAGTCATCCGTTAGATGACGATATTGTACCACGGGCCATAAAAGGCGGAAATGTAGGCGCTAGCCAGGCTTAAGCGTTTAATGGGTTTTTGGGCGTTAGAGTGGGCGTGGCAAACTTTTATTAGGCTAATCGATAGGTATTGACGAAACAAATACATATCAATTAAAATTTTCATAATATCATCAAAACTGTGGTCACAGCTTGTGGCTTGTGGGCGTCAGAGGGGGCGTGGCACCATTTTGAAACAAACTTGCGCTGCGTCGGAACTCCTAAAATCTACATGCAAAATGCCAATCTTCTAGCTTTTATAGTTTCCGAGATCTCAGCGTTCATACGGACAGACAGACAGATGGACAGACAGACGGACAGACAGACGGACAGACAGACGGACAGACGAACATGGCTAGATCGACTCGGCTAGTGATCCTGAACAAGAATATATATACTTTATAGGGTCGGAAACGCTTCCTTCTACCTGTTACATACTTTTGCACGAATACAATATACCCTTTTACTCTACGAGTAACGGGTATAATAAATATAGGAACGAGATAAATTTATAAATTAGAATATAACGATCGAATCTCGGTAAGAATAGATATGAAAGGACTTAATTTAAATTATGTAGCTGAAAGTTTACTATTAGCCAAAATAGGGCTAATCTTAAAATTCATATTTAATAAGGAAGAAATATTGTCAAAGGAACACATGAACGAATTTTTAGAGTTAAAAGCCATAATGAATAAGACAGACATTATATTTTCAGTAAAATTACCAATTTTTAAGAAGGAAATGTATTCCACACAGAATTGTACCATTACCTATGAAGAAGACAGAATTTGTAAACACACCCATTTATGTTGCATTAAATAACGAAGAACTGTATTATTATAAGAACAAATGTCAAAAAATAAGAAATGTATATAGATTAGTAAATTAGTATATTTGTCTAATACAATTATGTACGACTTGCCGTCGGTGGACCGCAGCCGTTAGTCGCTTAGAGTGGTCCCGCGCAGCTGTCATAACTTAGTGTGACTGGAAAATGATGGTCCAGCGGGTAGCGGTGGCCGGTTGGCCAGTATTCTCCCAAAGTGGAATTAGGTTGATAACGATGCCCTTCTTCACCTGCTGGCCTAGAGACTCAGACAGTATAAAAATGATAAGAAGTTATGGGCGGATTGCCAGAGTAGACTCCATGAGCATAAGCTCTTTATTATTTGAATATCAAATCAGAACTGAAACTTAAAGCTAACATAAATGAATCTCTTAGCGGCCACTCCAATGGGCAGTGTTTTGCCGCCAGCAGTTTGGCCGGAGCGGGTTTTTAGACGAGCGTTCATTGCCGTCGCCCGGTTAACTTAGTTAACTTATATATGTAAGAACGATACAATTGTACAAAATTAAAATTAAAATTAACGAGAGTTTTCTAAAAAGGCTGTTGAACAGAGAGGAGGTGGAGTGCGAAACAAGGGACACCGGGTTCCGCACCGAGATATTTAAACCAGAAGGGCAGTCAGCCGGAGAAGAGACTCCCTGTACCCCGTCAACCAAGAAGTCCAGACGGCCACATCGGCGATGACGTTACCTCCGGGCCAATTGAAAGTGATAGTGAAGAAGAGTTAGTCCGTAGATATCTACCAGCACGGGCATTGGCAGAAAAAAACACAGACACCATAAACGCGGCACAAATAGAGGCATTAATCCAGGCCGCATTAACTAATCAAGAACAGAAGCTCAGAGCCGAATTCGCGGGTCAGACCAGTGCCGTTAATCAACAGCTTCAGAGTTTGCGCATAGAAGCGCCAGAGGTAGAATCCCACCAGAGAGTAGCGGTAGTACCGGGAGCACCACAGTGCGATATAACATTAGACATAGAGAAGTCGATTCCAGATTTTACTGGTGTACAGGATAAGTACGTGGCATGGAGGCAATCCACCACCGATGCATTATTCGAATCTTACCAGGCAGTAGCGCGCATTACCAAGCCGTTACTATTATTAGGAATAAAATTAAGGGACCAGCGCGAGCGCTGCTGGTTTCGTACAATACAGTACTTTTAAAGCCATTTTAGCTAGATTAGACTGCTCCTACGCAGATAAAACATCTTTGCGCCTATTACGGCAGGGACTTGAGTCGGTCCGTCAGGGTGACCAAACCCTAAAGAAATCGCTAAGGGCTGTTGTGTTTCCAGCACAGCCAAAAGATCTGCCGGCAGAACTGGCATTAGCTAGAGAGGCAGAGGCCAGTATTGAACGAAGTATGTTAGGTAGATCAGGGTAAACAAAATCAGTACCTGGAACCAATGGACATACACTCATGGACAAAATAATAGGTGTGTGTTTTTTTTTCTTTTTTAACTTTCTGTTTCTAACTCATATCTTCTCTAATCTCAACAAATTCAATTTTTCTCATAACTTCTATTAAATGTCTTTAAAAAAAAAATAAACCGATTCACAAATCTTTTAATATAACACTTATTTATTATGGCGAACAGCGAACAATTAAAAGTAGAGCTCATAATCTTTATACTGAAATAGTTAATAAAATAAGTCTTTATTATAAGGATGATAAAAAATTTATATTACCTGATAAAATACATACACTAGCTCACGGACATTTTGAAATAGGAATTATTTCAGTTGATAGTTAAAATTAAACAAAAAAATGTAAAATTATTCAAAAATGCATTTAATATATTTAAAATGTATAATTTGTAAATTTGTGTAAATATAAAAAAATAAATAAATAAGAATTTATTGAATAAAATCTGGGTGTGTATGTCTATTATTCCAAATTACTATTTCAGCAAACTTTGTTTATCTATCCACGAAGAGTGACTTTCATCAAAACAAAGTTGAGTTGATTCTTTCGTTTTTCTAATATGTTCTCTACAAAGAACGTATTAGGATCTTTGACTCGTTGAAGTTCTTGTTCATAAAATGATCCCTCAATAGGTTCACTCTTATAATCCTCCAACTCATACGTTGCAGGGTAAGTAGACTTAATCTTTATTACTTTAAAAACTTCTGTTGTCCAATTGGGTTCATACCCCTTCATAAACACGCCCTTATATTTACTTATTCGTACGAAATCCCCTACATAAAATTGGTGTTGTGGATATATTTTTGGAATATTGTAAACTGATTTCAATATAAACTCCTCATTTTGAGTGCATACATCAACTGGACTCATTTTAATGGTTCTGTGATACGAATTATTATATTCATGGACAAGTTCATTGATTTTATGCATCCATCTATATTTTCCCTGCATACTGAACATTTTCCACATGTTACTTTTTAATGTTCTATTAAAACGCTCGCATATGGATGCTTTTAAATATGTGTATATGATGTTGTTTCATTAAAACACCAAATGAAGAATTAAAAAATTCTTTACCTTGATCTGACGGAATATTCTTAGGGTTAGTTTTTGCTGTTTTAAATACTGTGTTCATTGCTTCTACTACCTCCTGTGCAGACTTGGTTTTAACAGGTACGGCGTACGCGTATTTAGAGAATGTGTCAATAACTGTCAGTAAATATCTATATCCGCTATTTTCATTCAGGTATCATTTATTCCTTTTTGAACAGATTTGCGTCGATTAATGTTTTTTCGAACCTGTTTATGAATTTCATTAAGAACTTGCTGTTTGCTCATGATGTAATTTTTTATTAGGTGTTGAAGAGGGTTTAGATATTAGTGATTGCTTATATACAAGTACATCGGTTTTTATTTTCTTACGCATCTTTTTTGAAATTTCAAAGCACAGTCTGGTTAAATCTATTTGAACATTATTTTCGTAAGATCCTTCTAAATCAGATAGTTGAACATGATATTTTTGTAATGAAACGCACTTAGGAATAGTGTGATTATAGTAAAGGTATATAACTTGTTGACTTAATATTGAGTTCCAACATAAAAATGTAGTAAACAAGAAAGGAAAGCTAACTTCGGCCGGAGCCGAAGTTGATATACCCTGGCAGAATACTCTGTAAATTATATTCTCCAAAATTATTCATATGATGCATTTTAATACTCATAAAAATCCCAACTTCCTAACTTTAAAACTAGCTTAGAAAATTACGGGCCTAACAAAGTTAAATAATTACTGCAAGTCACTAAACTGCCAAAGACAATTAATATTTAAAAACACCAATCCACTAGAATCCATCTCAAACCCCACATTACCAAACATATTAAAAACAAGAGAGAACGCTATTGTCGGGTGCCCCGACTATCAGATACCCGTTACTCAGGTAAAGGGAGTGCGAGGGAGATGGAGATAGAAACTTTGATCACGCATAACTTTTTAACGAATGGTCCGATTTGAAAAGTTTCTTCTACATTTCGATAGGTATTGATAAACACAATAAAACTGCATTTTTACTTTTCCGAAATATTTAAATTTTTAAAATCGTATATAAGCGATTGTGGGCGTTAAAGGGGGCGTGGCACCATTTTGAAACAAACTTGCGCTGCGTAGGAACTCCTAGAATCTGCTTGCAAAATGCCAATCTTCTAGCTTTTATAGTTTCCGAGATCTCAGCGTTCATACGGACGGACAGACGGACAGACGGACATGGCTATATCGACTCGGCTAGTGACCCTGATCAAGAATATATATACTTTATAGGGTTGGAAACGCTTCCTTCTAGCTGTTACATACTTTTGCACGAATACAATATACCCTTTTACTCTACGAGTAACGGGTATAAGCACCAAAGTTATGACATTTCCAATCGTTCAGTTATATGGCAGCTATAGAATATAGTCGGCCGTTCCTTATGAAATTTGGTAGGTTGGATTGATTGGCCAAAATAAAACCCATCAAAAATCCCAACTCCCTAACTAAACAAACACCAAGGTTATGGCATTTCCGATCAATCAGTTATATGGCGGCTATAGGATATAGCCGGCCGATCCTTATGAAATTTGGTAGGTCGTATTAGTTGGCCAAAAATATAACCCATAGGAAATTCCAGCTTCCCAACTTTTCAAACACTAAAGTTATGGCATTTCCGATCAATCAGTTATATGGCAGCTATAGGATATAGTCGGCCGATCCCGGCCGTTCCGACATATATACTGCGTGCAAAGGAAAGAAGGGTGTGTGCAAAGTTTCAATTCGATAGCTTTAAAACTGAGAGACTAGTTTGCGTAGAAACAGACTATTAGATACCCGTTACTCAGCTAAACAACTTAATATAAATATGCCTTCTTGTATGTTTTTCGCCGCTCGAATTAGCACCTTGGCCAGCTGTTTCAAAGTCATCCGTTAGATGGCGCTGGTACCACGGGCCATGAAAGGCGGAAATGTAGGCGCTAGCCAGGCTTAAGCGTTTAATGGTTTTTTGGGCGTTAGAGTGGGCGTGGCAAACTTTTATTAGGCCAATCGATAGGTATTGACGAAACAAATACATATCAATTAAAATTTTCATAATAGCATTAAAACCGTGGCTACAGCTTGTGGCTTGTGGGCGTCAGAGGGGGCGTGGCACCATTTTGAAGCAAACTTGCGCTGCGTAGGAACTCCTAAAATCTACATGCAAAATGCCAATCTTCTAGCTTTTATAGTTTCCGAGATCTCAGCGTTCATACGGACAGACAGATAGACGGACAGACAGACGGACAGATCGACTCGGCTAGTGATCATGAACAAGAATATATATACTTTATAGGGTCGGGAACGCTTTCTTCTACCTGTTACATACTTTTGCACGAATACAATATACCCTTTTACTCTACGAGTAACGGGTATAATTACACTGCGAATCAAAAAAAAAAAATCAACCACAGTAGTATCTCAGTGTTTTTTGTTCAAAATATGTGTTAAAACTTATCAAAATTAACATTTTTTTCTTTATGATTTCGAATATTATATTCACAGAAAACACAAAAATGGCTATAATCCCACCAAAAAAGTTTACGTTCACTCGTCTTCTTTCTGTTTCCTTGGAATTTCCCTTCCAAATCTAACGGTGATCGCGAATTCTTCCTTCAGTCTACTTCTGATGCTTGCCTTTTTATGCATTTTAACTTCTATTCATTTGATTTCGCTGGAGTGAGAGGTCAAGATGGGTCGAGGAAGCGAAATTCTAATAAATAATTTTAAAACATTATTGGGAAGGAAAAGGAGATGGTGCTATTGGCAAGATGCTTGAGAGTCCTCCATCCAGCGTGCAAACTATTATTAATTCGGTTGGGATTTTTGACAACTGTGAAACTCAGATTCCCACAGAGCGCATCCAACATCCACCATCGGATAACAGCTGATCTGAACAGCTGTGGTTCATCATTTTAGCCCGTTGCATTTTTCACAACATTTAAAATGAGCACAACAGCGTTATAAATGATACTTGGTAACAAACTGCAAGTGATCTACGCGAACAAACAAATCGAACTAATATATCTGCAGGAAAAATATGCATCCAGAAAAAATATGATTATAAACCAGAAAGGAAAGCTAACTTCGGGCGGAGCCGAAGTTGAAATACCCTTGCAGAATATTCTGTAAATTATATTCTCCAAAATTATTCATATGATGGAGTCTTACCACTCATAAAAATCCCAACTTCCTAACATTAAAAACACCAAAGTTATGGCATTTCCAATCGTTCAGTTATATGGCAGCTATAGAATATAGTCGGCCGATCCCTTTGAAATTTGGTATGTCGGATTGATTGGCCAAAAATAAAATCCATAATAAAACCCAACTTCCTAACTTAACAACCAGCAAAGTTATGGCATTTTCGATCAATCAGTTATATGGCGGCTATAGGATATAGTCGGCTGATCCTTATGAAATTATGGTAGGTCGGATTGATTGACCAAATATAAAACCCACAGAAAATCCCAACTTCCTAACTTAACAAACACCAAAGTTATGGCATTCCCGATCAATCAGTTATATGGCAGCTATAGGATATATGCAAAGTTTCAATTCGATATCTTTAAAACTGAGAGTTCGCGTAGAAACAGACAGACTCTACCATGTAAGCCAGCCTTGTGCAGGTAGTTTCGGATGGTTTACCGAAACGTTTCAATTGATGAAACACATCATCTACGGAGCTATAGCGTGGACGCTGCTAAATCTGTTTTATCCGAAGAGAAGTCGATGAACTGGATTTCTGCAAAACTGGCCTTAATAAGAGCATTCAAGGGCCATAGGCCATACGAAGACCTCGTTGAGAACAAAGGACTTACAAAGGAAGCATCAGAAAGTTCGTAGACAACATTATAATTTTTATACCCTTTCAGAGGGTATTATAATTTTGGTCAAAAGTGTGCAACGCAGTGAAGGAGACATCTCCGACCCTATAAAGTATAAATATTCTTGATCAGGATCGCGTCCTGAGTTGATATAAGCATGTCCGTCTGTCTGTCTGCCCGTCTGTCTGTTTCTACGCGAACTAGTCTCTCAGTTTTAAAGATATCGAATTGAAACCCCACACACCCTCCATTCCTTTGCACGCAGTAAATAAGTCGGAACGGCCGGGATCGGCCGACTATATCCAATAGCTGCCATATAACTGAACGATCGAAATTGTCATAACTTTGGTGTTTATACCCGTTACTCGTAGAGTAAAAGGGTATATTGTATTCGTGCAAAAGTATGTAACAGCTAGAAGGAAGCGTTTCCGACCCTATAAAGTATATATATTCTTGATCAGGGTCACTAGCCGAGTCGATCTAGCCATGTCCGTCTGTCCGTCTGTCTGTCCGTATGAACGCTGAGATCTCGGAAACTATAAAAGCTAGAAGATTGGCATTTTGCATGCAGATTCTAGGAGTTCCTACGCAGCGCAAGTTTGTTTCAAAATGGTGCCACGCCCCCTTTAACGCCCACAATCGCCCCCTTTAACGCCCACATACGATTTTAAAAATTTAAATATTTCGGAAAAGTAAAAATGCAGTTTTATTGTGTTTATCAATACCTATCGAAATGTAGAAGAAATTTTTCAAATCGGACCATTCGTTAAAAAGTTATGCGTGATCAAAGTTTCTATCTCCATCTCCCTCGCACTCCCTTTACCTGAGTAACGGGTATCTGATAGTCGGGGCACACGACTATAGCGTTCTCTCTTGTTATTTTATGCGAAGCATACAGAGTTGCCAGATTCTTCAAGTACTAACAGAGTATAGAATGGAGGAATAGAAAACAGATGTACTGTTGACAATATATAACATGTGTGGTTATAGGAGACGCCCGAGTCTGTCACGTCCGAGAATCCATTAGTCTGCCTAGTGTCGTTTGCGGAGACGCCATCGACCCAGACAGTTTGTATGTGTGAGCAGACGTTCCCGGTATCGACTTGAGGATTTACAAATCGTCTCCGTTACCGTCGGTACTCCACTTCACCCCCAGCATCCTTCTGAGAGCCTTTGTAATGCACTTTTGCACCCAGTTTAATGTCGGAAGAGCAATGGCCTTAAAGAGCCGCACCTTAGTTTGAAGAATATAATGCGTACACTCCCTGACAGGTTGTATATGACGTTAGCCAAACAAGATATTTTATTCACTAAATTAAAACAAGTAGCCCAAGATCAAGATTGCTACGACTTTACTTATACTGAAAATAAAAAAATCAAAAGATAAGGTGTATCTTTAATCATAATCATAATCAGGGAAATAACAAAAATAGACCAAGTACTTTAAATAATTCAAAAAATGTAAATAATTGGCAACCAAAGAAGCAGTCACATACCGAGTGTCAGCAACAATATCTGATGATTTTGCAGATTTAAATGAATTGTCTGCAACAAGGCAGGTCTGATAATCGATCAAATAATAATCAGCAACAACCCCAAAGGCTGAGGCGGAGTCTGTAATTTAGGATGGACGTAGAGGTCACCGAAGTACTTCAAAGTCGGGAGCTAAATAAACAGTAAAATTTGCTAAAAGTAAACTTTATCTTTATATATTTATGATTTCTCAGAAAATTACGATATGTTGATAGGTACAGATCACCTAAAAGCATGTATTTCCATCATTGATAACAGATCACAAATTGTGACCTTAAGCCTAGTATCCAGATCGACAAACGATTACGCTAGCGTAAAAATTTTAATCTTTCCAGTGTGACCAAAAGTTTGAGAGTTCATCAGATTTAAGCGTGCTATGGTCGTACTGTCAATCAGCTGGGTTTGTTGACAAGCAGTTAAAATTCAAATATCGTATTTGCGGGAAAGAGCCTTTAAAAGATATTATCAAATACCTTGGCAAGAGAAGTCTGCCGCTGTACAAAGAAACTGAAAAACAATACAATTTAAATTTAACAGTTGTTTTTTTTAATTTACTGATAATTATTTGCTAATTTAAAGTTCATAGCTGCACTTTTATTGTGTTTTTTCGTACATTCTTGACCTAAAAAACATTTTGCTCTGACAAGAGTCACCCCAGATAGTATTAATGTTATTTTGTCCTCACATGTAAACACCTGCAATCGACTTTTGTGAGTTTTTTTAGTTTTTCCCTCCATTTCTTATAATGTTCAGTGAGAAGCGCACGCCAAAAGATTAAATTTTTTAATCTTTTCGCTAGGGTTCACCCAAAGTTTATTTCCGCAGACTGGCAACGCTATGGAATTTTCTGGTATTTTTTTCGTCGATCAGGAGACCGACGTGAAAAAAAGGCCCGACGAAAAGTGAACGCCAGCTGTTTGCCTCTCGCTCTCTCTCATGACTGGCGTACGGTTTACGTCGAAGTGGATACTAGGCTTTAAGAGTTTATAAGTTCGACATGAGGTATGATAATGACGATTTCAAACCAAATGAAATCAAGGAACAAACAGATTGTTGCGATCTTCCAAAAACAGATGATTCAGTAATTTATAGAACAAGGAAATTGTCGAGTTGACTTTCACTAGTGCTTACGCGGACTTTACATTTGATGTGAACTTAAGGGGGTCCTCTAGTCTAGAGGCTTGAATTTCCAGCTTTTTTTTAACAATTAATAAAAAAAGCAATATAGATATATATAGATATAGATATTTTTACCATCCTTTTTTTCATATTTGTTTATTAAACTTAAGGAGTACATAAAATAAATTTAAAAACAAAATGTGTTTTCATTAACTTATTCTTTCTTGAAGAAGAGGGAAAAAAAAGAGGCCGTGTCTTCGTCGCCATGATTTCTATGCTTGTCGTTATTTGAAAAATAAAACATTGATAGATTCTTAATGAGTACGAATGTCGCTATGGCATGAAGCACCAAAAAAAACATTCTTTTTCATGAAATGGGTAGCCGTACTCAAAGAAAAAAGGCGATTTTTTTCACTAATTTTTTCATTTTGTCGAATTTTTAAAAATATTATAAATGTAAAATTTCTATTTTTTGTTGGTTCCGGCGATAGAGATATATTTAAAGAATATTCATGCCAAATTCCAAGTAAATCGACTGATTATGTCTTGAGATATAGTGGCGACCGCATAAAAAAAAAGAAGTAGTTTCGAGAAAAACGCGTTTAAAGTTTTACGTTAAGTTTCGGGCAGCGTAACTGATATAATATTACGTATAAAGAACATTCCCTTAATCAACTATCCCAGCTCCATGCAATGATCTTCAAACGATTAGTGTAGTATATTGAAAATAAGGGTATTGTTATAGAAAGAAGGAGAGAAAGCCATTTATTGTTCCAGTCGTTCGCTCAACCGGTTTAGTGGCCACGTCACTAAAACGGCTTTAACTTTGAAAATAATTTGAGTTTTGAAAAATCCTTTTAGGGAGATATTTTTTAATGTCAAAACTATCGAATTATGATAAAATTTTTTTTCGATATATAACCGTTGGCAGCGTCGTCACGAGACTTAGCCCTTTTTGGCTCCTAAGATATAATTGTAAAACCAGAAACTCTTAAGAGCTTGAAGCGCCTCTTTCGCTGCTCTAATTAAAATATATATTTTAAATAAAAACCAAAGACTTATATATTCTGATGGGAGGACCAATCTACACTCTATTATAAATTCTTACACCCCAACCGCGAATCGTCCTCGGATTCACCGTAGAATTGGAGCCTTATTAACTTCGATGCTGGTCGGTGTAGAACATTATCCACAGTCTTCACATAGGCTTTGTTTATACAGATACATAAATTAATAATTTGTGCTGTGTTTTGTGTACAGAAGTGTAAATAACACGTGAGTGTTATTTAGTTCGTAAATGTTGTGCATTACAATGTTTACCTAAACATGCTAAATGCTTCCGTCCGGTTCCCCCTAATGATGTTTATATACTGTTATTTTTTTTATATTTCAAGATTGTAAAAATGTTTTTTTCAGCTGCCGAAACTTGCCGATGCACTAGTGCCAGTAAAAAATGCAACCTAACCCCATATATTTTAGCAGGTCTATCTAGAAGGAAGAACTTTTTTGTTCTGTGTCTGTGTGTGTTTAGTTGTAGTTCTAGCTAGAATTAAGGACATTAAAAAATTCCGACTCTAACATACACGCAAAATTTTAAGGATCTCCTCAAATACACATTTATTTAATAAGCTGCTTTTAAGTATTGACCCATTTATTAATGGACAAAGTAAAAATAAATTATAAGAAAAAGTCAACTCTACTAGAGTCAACCATTGGTTTTTTGGTTGTTTTACATTTTTTGGCAAGGTGGGCGTGGGAGGTGAAGTGATTAATCACTCCCACACTTTTATATTAAAGTTCCAAGTTTGTGAATAACGTACAATGAAAAGTTCAGCCTGTTATGATTGAATGAAATGAATTTATGACTGCTCTCTCATGTGAACGCAACCACTGATTATATGGAAGATATAGGATATACTGGTGTGATCTGGCCAATTTTTGTAACATATATTTATAAAAAATTTTTAGATTTTTTTGTAAAAGTTTCATGGCGATAGCACATCTATAAGTATTTATGGCGCTTTTCATGACGATGACCTACAGTTACGGTAAGTGGGACAAAGAAATCCGCTCCCATATAAGTGAATGGTCTCACATTCGGTGTTAATCGGTCGGTCGGCAATTGACCCATACGTGGAGTCTTAGGTAAACCTTTGACTATGATGCAACTATTGCATTCAAATGTTGTTGGCTCTCATTTATGACGACAGGTTCTGGTGGTAATATTTTGTATAAAAATATCTCATAAGCAAGTAAGAAACCTTGTGGTCCTTCGAAAGAAGAATAGGGCGACGTCAAGACTGTGGTAAATATGATGCTTTACCTATTAGTCCCGATAGATGTAAGAGTCCATCTGTTTCAATGTAGGGCGAAAGTTCATACATTTGGCTGTGTTTGGTAATCATCTGCTGATTCCGTAAGGTCTTAATTTCGTCTGGGAAGGCTTATTGTTGCACCATTCGACAAATTTCAGTTTCGGCAAAAGCTAACTCTTCGACAGTTAAAGGTCCTTTGTTGTTCGACAGTTTAAGCCAGGATCCTTTGGCCCGCATTAGCCAAGCTACCACTCGCTTAAGGTTGCTGTAACAAGAAAATCAGTTAAATTTGTATTACTGGTATACCTACCTGTCATCTCAACACTGGACATTCGGATATTTCTTTCTACAACACATCTGGGTAGGATCAGTCATTCGTGACCAGTCACAGTACGGCAGCTTCAAGAAACTCGGGCCGAGTCTCCACGGAAATATTCGGCGAATTGGATAGACGAGTGGCGGCATCAGCAGTGTTGCAGGACGAAGGTACACAATTCCATTGTGACTCTGTTGAACTTGAAAGTATTTCGGTTATCCAGTGACCCACAAACGGTTTGAATCTTCTTGACTTGGAATGAACCCACTGTAGAACGGTTTTGGAGTCGCTTCAAAAAAAACGTTTCCTGAATTGGTAGTCTATAATTTTCCTGAAAAAAACGATTCAATCGAATGCCAAGGACCGCAGCTTAAAGCTTAAGTCTAGGAATAGACAAGAGTTTCTTCGGGGCTACACGTGTTTTTCCCATAACAAAGGCAATGTCAACCACTGTGGGTCAAATTACGCAACAACTGCAAATGCATTTCCAATCTTTCGCAACAACTTAAATTTGGAGAATACATTCGGGGAACCTTAAAGTTGTGCATATTGTGTTTTTCAGCCATCCAACGTTTCCAGTTTGGATACAGTTCTGACGGTATTGATTCATCCCAATTTGTACCAAGGCTCCAAGTACTCTGAACTATGATCTTGGCAGAAATTGCCATTGCCAAACCCAATAGCTCCCTTTTTGTTGGGACTCGGATTCCATTTATTACGCCTTGCGGGATGAGATGAAATTTGGTCTCGAATTGAAAAACATCAAGCTGTGTATTTCAAAACATACCAAAGACCTTCTCACTTGCAAACTGACTTAAAAGATGGCTGTACATTTTTGGCTCCTGATGATTATTCATTATATTCTGCAATTTATCCGAGTTTGAGGAAAAACTACATAGTTCAAATCCTCCTTCCGCGTGTACCCTTACAACTTGTTGGCATATCTCTATGTCTTCTTCTTCAAACGTTAAACTATAACAAGGTCGTCTACGTAATGGTGTTCAACTATGGCATGCCTTTGGATATTGATCTTTAAAGTCTTCGGCGTTTAGATTCTTGACATAATTTGCGCGGAATGGCGAACATATTGATCCGAAAATTAAGCACGTCATGGCGAAGTGTCTGATTGGTTGACTTGTATCTCCTTCTCGCCACAAGAACTGAGAAAACATATCTGCAGTTACACCTACTTTATTTTGCCTAAACTGCATAAGAATCTATATTGTAGTCTTTAAGTTGTGAGTACCTTTAAGTAGTGCTTTGTTAAGCGACATACCTTCGACTTCAGCAGCAGCGTCGAACACGACTCGCATTTTATCTGGTTTATGAACTGACTGTACTGCAATATGGGGAATGTCCCAGACAGGATTAGAAACATCATTAATTTTCGACCGACTTAGTTCGCGGGAATAACTCTTTTCGACATATTTGGCCATTTCTGTCTTGTATTTCTTAGCATCTTAGATTCGATACAATCTTTTTTCTTCTATTTTAAAATTATGTGGCACTGTTACGTTTTTCTTCCACGGCAATCCGATTTTGAACTGTTTCCCAATAGTGATGGTTCTTTCCCCCTTCAGAGCTTTTGCATCATCAATGGATTCTATGGGTGGTAAGTTACTCAAACCGAAATTCTCAGATTCTACAAACTCTGTCACCATATCTTGCCATTTAGTCTCATCCGCTATGAAATGCACAAGAAATCTTGTTGAGATTTTAAATTTTTCTATCTCTGAATTTTGACCTTATGCTAGCCATCCCATTATTGTATCAATAGCTAAAGGTTGCAAGTTTCCTCTTGGGCAGTCAAGGCCAGTATGATCGTGTTGATCCCATGAAAACGACTGACTTTGTAAATCTAGGCTCTTCACAGTTTGTATATTTTTTAGGTCGTATCCCATCGTTTATGCCTGTAATATTAAGTCGTACAACTGCAAAGTTGATGGAGTCCTTTCAACTTGTAGTCCTAATTTGTCAGCATAGCTTCCTCCATCAAGGTAACTGAACTTCCGTCGTCAAACATTGCATATGTTTTTATATTACCGTTTTGTCCATATAATACAACTGAAATAGCTAGAGCTAGTAATTCCGGATTTACAATTGAGTAATGGATTGGGATCTGTTTTCTGTAGAGTTTGTATCTGAGAAACAGTATGTAGACTGCTGTGATGCGTATATTGGCAACCCTCGAATGGGCAGGCTTGTTTAATTCGGAAATTTTGAGAATTATGCCCCTTTCGGAGACATGCGAAACATAACGATGTTCTTTGACAAAATTCCAGCGGGATCTCGTATCGCTTTCTTTCCACATTTAGCAGTATTCCAGATCATGGCATTCTTTGCATAGAATGCATTCCACGACTGTCTATGTGTTCGCAATAAATATTGGCTTTGTGTTTCGAGCGATGAATTGTTTCCCTAAAGTGTCTACTACAGCTGGTAAACTTTCGACGACTCTTGCAATTGAACTCAGCCATTCAGAAAATTTGGTAATGGTCGGAGACACATGTTTCCCTTCATCGACTTGAAGCCAGTCCATCTGTAAATGAGTGGACAGTTTTGTTAAAAGTTATTTTAATAAGATCGGATTATTTAAATGTTGTGGTCTTGTGATTGGCCGCTGACAGAAAATTAACCACCCTCCGAACATTTGTTGCAAAGGTGACAATCTGCTCAGGTTTGTTATATGCAACTTTCGGAAAGTCTCTAATCTTGGCCAATTACGTACGAATCAGCAACTCTAGGCGACCGAACCTGAACTCTAACTTTAACTCTGCGTAAACGCATCAGATTCTTTAAACTATTATAACAGAAAAGGTTAGTAGAATCGTCATAGGTTATTTTACGGAGCGACCAGTCCTCCGTATTTCCAGAAAATGTTGGTAAGTTATGTAGCTGCATGTTGTTTTGAGATGATTGCGCGACGACTTCTAGAACGTTGGCATGTTCTTGTGAGTTAACACAGCCCTGATCTTGAGGAAGACCATTTGTATTGGCCTCGCCTGCATCCAGAATTTACATAACCAAATTTGTATTTTCCAGGGAATCATTTTTAAATTACACTCAAACTGTTTTAATTGACGATCGGCAAAAGATTTGATTTCAATCTGATTATTTTTAATACCCACATGTGTATATCCCGCTGAATACCCTTTATGTCTGAGCGTCGGGCCTGTAACATGTTTATCAAATCACATATGTTTTCACTGGCATCTCGTTCTTTAATTTCACATACTTTTGTGTTTAAACTTTCCTAATCGGACTACATTTGGCGGCTTCTAAATTATATTGACGCAGCTTCTTAAATTGCTACGGGACACGGTGGGGGTTTTTACCCTGCTATTCTACTGCTCATAGCCGTCTGATTGTAGGGGGAGTGATCCTACCACTAAAAAACTCCTTGTAGTACACCACAAAAATCCCACGGCGCGAACGCAAAAGTAAAAAAATGAAGAAATCCGGGGTGTCGTGGTAACTTTAATGATGGTCAGCTTTATTTCGCTGCATACATGAGACTTACTTAACTTAAACATAAAAACGCACCCTCGCCTTACTCCGCTAAAGCGAGAGCGGGAGATCGGCAGCGGCCGACCGAGGAGTTCGGATCCGAAACCCGAGGCTCGCGCTCCGAAGCGCGGAAGTTGCGAGAAAGCGAGCGAGGGAGAGCAAGAGGGGAGAGAGCGAAAGCTCGGAGAGCTCAGTGAGCAGCGGCTGTGCAGTGGGCCACTGACCTAAACATTCCGCCCCCCTTACAGCTACTCGGTTTGCAACATAGCCTGGTTGCTATTTGTACAGCTGGTGGCAGGCTCCAGACACGACCCACCCAAACACGGTGGTCTGAGTGTTCCATACTGTATTTTAAGCAAGCTCGGCCGCATCACACTCGGATACATATCCGCGCCCAGGATGATGGAGATCGTAGAAACGCTCGTCTGCCAGGGTAATATCCCGGAAGTGTATCCGCACCGCGTCGCTCAGCTCACGGATTGACGTGCGGATGCGCACAGCGTTGTTGATCTTAGACCTCACGGTTGCCGAACAAATCTGTTCGCTTCCAACGTTGGTAGTAGGCCAGCGGAAACTCGCCGCCGCGTACAAGAGTCGATGAGCGCCGCAGTGTCGAAGACTCGAGTCCCGGTATCTAACCGCACCGAAGCAGTCGGAAGGAGGTTGACGCTGTGCCGCTGGAGAACGGACGTTGGGGCCGGATCGGCGACCGCGGTCTGCATGTCACCCCGACGAGTGGCATACAATTGCTGAGAAGCGGCTGAAGAATTCCGCGGAGTGGCGGAAGAGGAGGACTGAAAAATGCCGTGGAGTGGCGGACAAGGGCCAAGGAGCGGCTCAAGAGTGTCGTGCTCGAAGCTCTGCGGCCGGCGTGCCAAGGAGGATAGACTAAAGAATGTCGGCTCCTATCAAGACATCGATTTGGGAACTCTCGAAGAACTTGGGGTCCTCAAAAGGGGTGCCAGCAATTCCCTTAAAAAGATCTCGAGGGACTGGATACGAAGGCATATTCCCGGCCAGCTGCAAAAGAAAATAAGCTGCAGTTTCTAATTGCAGCCCGGGTCTGGATAGTCTTGAATGGAAGTTTGACGGAGGTTGAAAAGTCTCTTCGTAATAAAGGTTGACCCGTTGCAGGTGACCTCGTGCAAAACAGTTCAGGCAAAGCTACTTTTTCTTAGTGTAGTCGGAGCGACCATTTTAATCCATTTCAAGGAAGAGCGGACATAGGCGAACAGGATGATTCTCCCTTGAGCAGATCGCACCCTCTTGGGGCTGGAGCCACTCTGGCCTCGCACTGGGGCGCTCGCAGGTGTCGACCTTGGCGGAAGCTGCCCGAACTGCTAGGCCTGATTTCGTCGCCTCCTGAGTACGTTGACGCTCCGTCAAGAACGAGTAAGCTCATTCCATGTTGAAATCTCAGCCTTGTTATGAATGGATTGTTCCGCTAGCGTGATTTTGGGAAGGTTTAAAGAAACGAACTACACCTGGAGACAATCCCAAGTCTAGACTTGAATAGACGACATCTCTAAGGCTGTCAGGCAACTTTGCATTGAGCCTTGCAGCACTTTCAGAGCGGTAATGCCTGAATGTTGAAAGGGATTTTCAACTGGCTATTGACTAATAACCGCCGATTCTCGAAGCGGTCGGTGAGGCTTCGCCACGTGGAGATAAACCCTTCATTGGTCAGCGGGGCTTTGGAAACAATGGCGTGCGCATCGGCACTTGTTTTGGATAATAGGTGGAACAACTTCTCTACCGGTGTGAGACGCGAGGCATACTGACGGAAGCCTGAATGAGCTGGAAGGTGGCCTTGTCTATTATGTCATGAAGCTGGACACCTCGAATAGACGGAGTAGCAGTAACTGTACTTGGATTCAAGCACTTTCGAGGTGGCCGTACTGTCGGTGGACGCGGAAAGAAGATCGGAGCAACTTTCATAGCTCTTCTCCACCTTTTCCCACAGGGCCCGGATTCGGTCCCGATGGACTTGGCACATGCCAGGGGAAAGTCGTTCAGGTTCAGCGGAGCTCGAAGTATGCATATCCGCTTTGGCTAACTCGGTCTGTTGTGACAATAAACTTTTTGAGGGCGATGTCTATCGCATTTTGAGCCATCTTGGACACCGACCGAGAAAGCCTTGACGGGGGACCGGGGATAGTCTCGACGGACTCTTGCCCTTGGAATGGCAGTGGCCGCCTTTGGCGTTAATTGAGACGGCCGTGGAGACACGGATTTGGATTTGGATTTGGCCAAACGGATTGATGGGATCGACCGCGGTTTCTTGTCGCCTCCCGTGGCATTCTCGGACTCGAACTCTGCTCTTGTCGACTGACCTGAGCAAGGGGCATCTCGTTCGTACCGTGAGGATGTTGACAGTTAAGCTCTCGGTGCAATCTGGGTCGCCAACGTGTTGGTCGTCGCTGCAAATGAACGAACAAGAAAAAAAACCCAAGTCGAATGCTGCCACAGGAGGAGCTATTCGGCGTATTTGACGCCGGTTGAATTATTTTTTTTTTAGTACGAAAACAGGACGTAAAACGCAACCAGAGATTGAAAAAAAACACATAGAACGGTCACAATGTGTATTTATGCGGAGTAGGGGGCACAGTTCCTTAAAAACAAGCAGAATCGGAAGAAATATTTGGAACTCGATGAAAATGTATTTATTTAATCTTGTTACTCCCTTTGTTCACTTCTAGTTTTTTTGTTCATTTGAATTATTACCTTTGTTATTGTTGGCCAAATAATTTAATGGTATTTATTTATTTTTTTGGGGGTTGGGAAATATTTTCGGTCTCAAAACAATCAGGAAGACCAGCATTAAAAAATAAATCAATTAATTACTAATCATTGCCCGTAAAGAACTAGAAAATATTTATAATTAAATAATATTTATAATTAAATAATAAATATTAAATAATAGCCGGAACGGTGGAATTAAGACCTTGGCTTTGGTTCGGGAGAAATGCTCACTGGGTTATGCCGTCGGCAGCGCAGTGCATGCGTGAGGAACCCGGGAGAGAGAGAGACAATCAAAAAACAGCAACAATAACAACACGGCCGCTGCGACGGTTAATGCGGCAATTTGAAAAAAAAACAATCGCGATCGCACCCGTGTGGATTTGAATCGACGTTAATTATACCCGTTACTCGTAGAGTAAAAGGGTATATTGTATTCGTGCAAAAGTATGTATCAGGTAGAAGGAAGCATTTCCGACCCTATAAAGTATATATATTCTTGTTCAGGATCACTAGCCGAGTCGATCTAGCCATGTCCGTCTGTCCGTCTGCCTGTCTGTCCGTATGAACGCTGAGATCTCGGAAACTATAAAAGCTAGAAGATTGGCATTTTGCATGTAGATTTTAGGAGTTCCTACTCAGCGCAAGTTTGTCTCAAAATGGTGCCACGCTGTGGCCACAGTTTTGTTGATATTATGAAAATTTTAATTGATATGTATTTGTTTCGTCAATAAATATCGATTGGCCTAATAAAAGTTTGCCACTAAACGCTTAAGCCTGGCTAGCGCCTACATTTCCGCCTTTCATGGCGCCATCTAACGGATGACTTTGGAACAGCTGGCCGAGGTGCTCAACAGAGTCAACGTTAAGTCTCGATAAGGATTTCTATTAAAGGAAATTGCGATGGTTTTCATTTGTCAATACCGAACTATATCCCAAGAACTATGCAAATCAAATCTAGTTAGCCAAATTGGAGGTGTGAGACAAACAATGACGTATGTGTGTATGTATGTAAGCATATACATATGTATGTATTTACATTGTACACAGTTGCAATTGCCCGGCAAAGATAACTCCTTTCAAAGAAAGCTATTCGCTATGCCCGTTACTCGTGTTGTGCAAACATTTAGACTTTAATATACATAATACTATTTAAGAATGTATGTGTTTAGCCAATATAAGTATGTATGTTTAATATTTTTAGTCAATTTATTGCACTCAAAAACATAAACATAAACACAGCTGCTGGTGCAGGACAAAAGCTGCCTGCGCTAAAGCAGCGCTGGTGCTGATGCTCGTGCTGTAAAGCTGCCAGCACTAAGAGATCGCCGAATTCAAATTGATAATTTTAACTTTTTGTCCTTTTTTCCTGTGGTCACTATAATTCACATTATGTTAAAAAGCAATTTGAGCGTTTTCTGACTGTTTTCTGATACTTTTTTCTGATTATTTACAGTCATAAAGTGTGTAAAAAAGAGTCCGGAAAGTGTTTTTTTCTTTGAAAACGGTCGCACTTTAAGAGGAAGATTTCTGAGTCCGATCTGACTCTTTTCTGACACAGATATAAGTGCTTTCACCCTCCGATGGAAGCATAGAAAACCCTCAGAAAAGGCACAAAAACGCCAGGTAACAATACAGGGGAAGTTTTATAAATATTTATTAATATCGGCCATTGGTGCATATTGGAGCTTTTAAATAGTGGCAGGGTATCAATATTTATATTGATAAATATTGTCTTTTCTTTAATAGTATATTTTTCAAACTCAAGGTTACTTTCATCACTTAAATATCCATCGTTTTCAATATGGTTTTGCTCCAAATAAGGCCCTGAATCCAAAATTGGTTCATTGACTTCGCCGAGCACCGGTGGCAGAGACTCACAGCAACATCGATTTCTGGTCTTCAGGGCATTTAATATTTTTTACATTCATTTCGGCTTGATCTTTGTACACTCATAATTAAAAATTTATCAAATTTAAAATTATATTTACACATTTTTTTTGTACTCACTGAACACGTTCGACATGCACTTGCGTATTGCACAAACTAAGTAAATTTGTGCATTTGAAATCATCTTGCTTATCGCAGGAATCTACATTCCATTATTTTAATCGCGATTTTTACTTTGATTTTACTTACCATCGTTCAGAATATGCTTAGAAATAATAGCTTTTTATGAGCCTATGCTTAGAGAGCACCAAATGTGCTCCGAAAACGCTCTTATTTATGTGCCGACTCAGAAAACACTCTGAAACGAGGCTCTTTTCAGACACACAATTAAGACCGCTCCTAACTTTGCTTGCTGGGTCTTTGTCATACAGTGGAAACCCGATAAGTGGACTGTAGTTGTTAGGGCATACAAAACATTTATGAAGGCTGAAAATATATTTATGTATATATGGGCATGCATGCAATTATGTGTGTATGTGTAAGGGCATATATTGGTACAGTAGAGCGTCGAGGAGTGGATTGTATTTGAAGTGACGGAACATAGAAAATTATGTTTCTTCGCAAACTAGTCCCTCAGTTTTAAAGCTATCTGCTTGAAACTTTCCCAAAAGTTGTATTTCTATTGCAGGCGTAAATCCCTGGCGTAAATCCCCAATTAAAATTACGTCTATACCTCCAAAATCTTGATTACGATTTCCCGTAATTTGCTCAGGCGCAAATCAATTTTAGCCAACAATTCTGCACCTAACATGCTTATTTCATCTATAATCAGTACACTGATGTATCGAAAAAGCGATCTATATAGATGCTCTGTTGATAGAGGCAACAATTTGGAAATTGAAATTTTTAGAGCAGTATGCACTTTTGTACCATCAATCGCCACAGCAGCTTTACCAGTAGAAGCGCAAGTTATGTAGGCATTACAGTACACGTCCGTATCACTAAATCGGTTATAGATTTCCATCATAAGTTTGATCACAAAAGTCTTTCCACTTCTAGCTGGACCAGTCAAAAAAATTTGAAATGGTGAATCATTTGGAGTTTGAAGATCACAGTTAGCCGACCTCATCAGTTCGTTGAAGAGTTGAGTTTTCATTAAATTTTCCTTTTTCTTCGCTATGGCTTCAAGTTTGTTGAACGTTGCGTATTGTATATCAGCATTAATGGCAAAATGAGGATCATTCACTAATCGCTCATAAGGATCAGCTTCAAAGATGACGTTGGCTTCTTTCCTCAACTGCTGCTCTTCTTCTTCATCTTCTTTACCTAACGCTCTGCAAATTCCAAGAGTGTTCTCAATGTCTAAATTCGATTCAAACTCTTTCCTACGCTCTAAAATCAATTTCTTGTTGTCTTCGTATATTTGAATAAACTTATTTTCAGCAAGTACGTCGTTATCTTCGCTTCTAAAAGGAATATGCAATAATACCATCTCTCTTCTGTAATCGTTGAAATTATTGGCCATTTCATAATTACGATATCTAACAATTCTGGGAATTTTCCGTTGATAGTACTCTCCTTTAGTGTTCATGGTGTAATTAGCAACGAACTGGATCAATGTCACATGAAAAATTCTAATTCTAATTCTAATTTATTCAAACCGAAAAACTGCGGTGGCTAAAATTATTAATAGCGAAAATAAAAGAAAACGAAAAGAGGTATCGACGGCTCAAATCAATTTCAACGAATGCTTATGCTATATTTCGACAAAGTACTTAGAGCCTAGCTTAACGAAGGTTGGCAAAGACGGGGTGACTTCGCCGAGAGCGAGAGAGAACTTTATTGTGCTCCCGCCTTCGCACTTAACTAACTTACACTAAACTTTTACAATTCCATAACAAATTCAAATTTTAGCCATCACCGGCCCCGTTGAACACCCATCGGTCTTCAACATAACATAACGGAAGCGGCGCCAACTTATGAATGGCCCGCCGGAAAAGGCCTCCTCCACTAGTCCGCACGTCGACGACCCTGACCATGCCGTCCTCCCCTGCGTGCTTGGCGACTATTCTGCCGAGGAGCCATTGTTGGGGCGGCAGGTTGTCCTCGGCTACGAGGACGAGATCTCCCTCGCTGATGTTGGGCTGCTGCTGGTGCCACTTGCCCCGAATTTGGAGGCCCAGGATATTCCCGGGACCATCGCCGCCAGAACATTTGCCTGACTGACGAGACAAGCCGCCATCGCCGCAAGCAGTTGAGACCCTCCTGTTCCGGGGTCCAGAGTGCTGGTGTGCCGAGTAGCGGCCCGCCTGTCAGTAGGTGCCCGGGAGTCAGCGCCTCTCCTTCGCTTGGGTCGCTGCTGATTGCTCCGAGCGGCCGGGAGTTCATCACTGCCTCGATTCCCACGAGGACTGTCCCCAGCTCTTCTGCGCTTAGGAGCGCGCTGCCTACCGCCCGTAGGAGTAGGCTCTTGGTAGTTTTGACACCTGCCTCCTATAGTTCGCACATGTGCGGAGCCCGCGGTGGTGTGAACACAAACTCGCATCCGCTTTTTGATGCGAATTCGCGTATCGCGTCGACTTCGTCCTCTATCCTCTCTCGACGGGCCCGGAAGTGGAGACTCGCTCCGACGAAGTTCGTCCCGTTGTCCCAATGGACGACTTGGGGACATCCTTGGCGCCCAACGAACCTTTGAAAAGCCAATAAAAAGGAATCTGTGGTTAAATCCTAAACAACTTCTAGATGAACCGCTTTGGACGCAAAACAAACGAAGAGCGCAATGTAGGACTTATACGGAGGCCTACCACGAATTTTCAATGTCGTCTAGACAGGGCCACAAAAATCAACGCCACATATAGCAAATGGGCGAAGAGCACGGAGACGATCTGCGGGTAAATTTCCCATAATTTGTGTCATTAGTCGAGGCTTACACTTAAAGCAGCGGATGCATGATCGAACTATCTGACTGCAGACCTCCTGAGCGTTTACGATCTAAATACGCTGTAGAAGGAGACTCACATGGGCTCGTGGACTAACATGAAAATTGGAATGGTGAAGATGCCGAACATGGAAACTTGGCATCGTAAGATATAGGAGCATTAGCTAGTCGCCCCCCAACTTTCAACAAAGAAAAGTGACACCAAGTCCCCTTGTCTTTATGGATGAATGGATTCAATCGCTGAAGACTTGGGCCAACTCTGGTTCCTTTACGAACTTTTTCCCTTTCTTCGTGATACTCGTGCTTCTGTAATATTTCGACAATTTTTAGAAAAGCTTCATTATATTCAGTCGGCGACAATCTTTTTTCAAATACCATACTTTTATCTTTGCATTTTCTTATGAAGCGGAACATATAAACGAATACCCGAAGCAGTTTAAGGTGTGACGAAAATCCCTCGATGACATCTACCATATCCAAATTTCTTACAGCAGCGGTCAGTCCGACCGCAGTCTTCCTCGATTCTTCTTTTTTTTATAGTTTATTGAACACGCCACACAAGGATGGACCTTGTTTTCGTGTATAGACTAATTATTTCTAAAGATCCCAAAAAAAGCGGGTAACGGGTGCTCCATTCTTGAGCAAATCAGGTGTGGTCATAGCCGGTCAAAAGTTAATCAAGATGTGCTATTACAGAAGGCGACCGTGTCTGTCACGGCCGAGAATCCATAAGTCTGCCGGGTGTCGTCTGCGGAGACGCCGTCGACCCAGTGGTGTTGCAAGATGTCTTGCCAGACAGTTTGCATGTGTGAGCAAACGTTCCCGGTATCGACTTGAGGATTTGCAAATCGTCTCTGTTACCGTCGGCACTCCCGTGTCCTGGAACATAACTCGGTTTTCTACATAATGGTGCCACTTCACCCCTAGCATCCTCCTGAGAGCCTTTGTAATGCATGTTTGCACCCTTTTTAGTGACGAATCACAGGCCGTGCCCCAGCAAGTGATTCCCCAGTTTAAGGTTGGGAGGACAATGGCCTTAAAAAGCCGCACCTTAGCTTCAAGGGATAGGCCGCTGCCTGGACGAAGGAGCCAGTCCATTTTGTCAAGTTTTGTTCTAGCTGATCCACAAACTCGATCAATTTGTCCCTTCCAACAAAGGCGACGGTCTAAGGTAACTCCGAGGTACGTCACCTTATCTTCGTGCTTGAGCCTATTCCCATCAATGTAAAGGCTACGCGAACGGCCAGGGCGGAGAGCAAAAGTGGCATGTTGCGTTTTGTCAACATTAAGCGCAATGTTCCATCGAGAGGCCCAGCACTCAAATTCGTCCAAGAATGTCTGGACACGTCGGGAGGCAGACGTAGTGGTGCTACCAGCTGCAAGAAATGCAGTGTCATCTGCATATGTGGCCAGGAGTGTACCACGAGCAACTGGGTTTGGAAGATCCGAAGTGTAAATTGTATACAGGACCGGGCCAAGGACGCTTCCCTGCGGGACACCAGCACGAATTGGGCGAAGTCCAGAACGGTGTCCACGAATGTCTACAGCAAACTCCCTTTTATCTAAAAACGATACAACGAGATTCCAGAGCCTTTCAGGCAAAAGCGGCATAAGCTTGTAGAACAGTCCTTCGTGCCAAACCCTGTCAAAGGCCTGTCGAACATCGAGAAAAACGGCTGAGCAGTATTTGTGGTCTTCGAAAGCCCCCAGGACATGGTTAATTACTCTGTGCACTTGCTCGATAGCACTATGGCGACTACGGAAACCAAACTGGTGGTTCGGAAGTGCGTCTTCAAAGGCGTTAATAGCTAGAAGTCTACCAAGCATGATCCGCTCAAAAATCTTGGAGAAAGTGGACAGCAAACTAATCGGCCTATAAGATTCCGGGCAACATGGGTCTTTTCCTTTTTTTGCCACCATTGTAACTAATGCTCGTTTCCAAGGTGATGGGAAATAACCAAGGTCCAGGCAAGCATTAAAGAGGAGACAGAGCTGTGCAATGACAGAGCTAGGCAGAGCCTTTGCTACTTTTCCATCAATCGCGTCCATGCCAGGAGCTTTAGTAGTAACCAGACGCTTTATATGACCACGTACTTCATCTTCGTCTACTGGACGGACAGTAACAGGAGGACCAAATGAAAGTCCTAGCCTAGAGATTGTTGTCTGGACTTCATCGCTTGTTGCAAATTCAAATGGAGTAAAGCGATTTTCAAGATCATCAGCAAATACTTCAGCAATCTCGGAATCACTGTGGGCCCAAGTCCCATCACCACGTTTAAGGGAAAACCTCTGAAGCGGCTGTCTTTTAAGGTTGCGGGTGCATTTCCAGAGCGCAAATCCGTGATTCTGGTTAGGATCAATTGCACTGAGCTTGTCTATAAAAAATTCTGACTTGGCCGAACGGAGGACTTTCCTTAGCTCTGATACAGTAGCCTTCCACCTTGCCATATCGATGGTATGCCTCGTCCTCATCCAGACACGGCGAAGTGCATGACCTTTTCTGGCCAAGGCAGCAATTTCTGGCTTTGAATAAGCCCAAGATGGAGGAGGAATAGGTATGCTTCTAGGAGGAGGGGCAGCTTGATGGATCTGTTCAACTAAGACCTCAGCAAAGGAATCTACGTCGTCCACAGAAAGAAGAGAAGGTTGCTCCTGAGTCAGAGCAGTAAGTTGCGCACTGAATCTTTTAAGATCCGAGCCCCGGGGAAGAAGCCTGGATTTGGTGACGATCGTATAGGCAGCCACGCAAAAATATATCAGGAGCGGAATATGATCAGAGGAAAGTCCCGGACACTCTGAGATTGTAAGGTGGTTGCACGGGATGCCTTTGTACACAGCAAAATCAATGGCCGTCGGGAGGTGGTCATTGATCCAAGGAAAATGAGTGGGTCCGCCAGTAGCCAAAATCTGCATATTTGAGTCAGCAATAACTGACATCAGGGTGTTTCCCCGAGGGCATGATCGCCTGCACCCCCAGAAACTGTGGTGCGCATTCCAATCACCTCCAATGAGAAAGCGGCTACCTACAGAGCCAAACAGACGCAGATATTCCTCAGTCGTCCAAGAAAGGCGGTGACCAGGTGGACAGTAGACAGCACCAAATGAAATTCTGCCAAACCCAGTGACCAAACTTATGGCAACTGCTTGCAGGTGAGGCTCCGATATTGTGGCACTTAGGTGATAATCTAAACAGGATTTGATGATGACAGCAGCACCACCACGATGTCGATCATCAGGGTGGTTGGCAGAGTGAACAGCATATCCATTAATGTGGAAGAATGAACGGCTGGTAAAATGTGTCTCTGAGATCAATAAAATGTCAATGTTGCGTTCCTGGAGGAGATGCTCAATCTCGAGTGATTTGCCAACTAAGTTGTTGGCGTTCCAAATAACGATATTTATACCGTAATTAGTCATCGCATTGCGTTGACCCTGATAGATTGGCGTGCTTAGAAATCACGCTCTGTAACATTTGTAGTGTGGTCGTCATTACTGACATCATTTGATCAAAGCGTAACATCAACTTATCAATTGCAGCCGCTTGGGCTATCGCAGCAGCCTCTTGTTGCTTCCTTAATCCATTAATAAATTCCAGAAGCCTGTCCTGAGAAGGTTGTTCAATCAAGGAGGTCTTTTCACTTGGATGTGAATTTGCCGTTGGCGAAGTCTGACTTAAGGATGCAGGAAGACGCGTAGAAAACCAAGCATTTTGAGCCGGGGGCATGGCAGGCTTAAAAATACGTTTTTCAGTGGGTCTACGCCCTACAGAACCAGTGGGCTTACGTCTTTCAATAGCCTCTAAATAGGCAGGACATCGACGGGAAGACGCACTATGATTAGAACCACAGTTAATGCACTTGAGTTGTTCCTCATTTATGGCCAAGCACCGCTCCTTGTCTTTTGTTTCATGGTCACCAGCG
Organism: Drosophila rhopaloa; assembly: GCF_018152115.1. Lineage (NCBI taxonomy): Eukaryota > Metazoa > Arthropoda > Insecta > Diptera > Drosophilidae > Drosophila > Drosophila rhopaloa. Next base: position 781,346 of record NW_025335033.1, read on the forward strand.
CATCTGGCACACTTTGGCAAGAGTGAACAAAAATTTTTAGAATGTCCAAATTCTTGACATCAGAAACACCTTAAAGGACCCTTTCTCTGAAGCTGCGGTTCTACTTTAACCACCTGGTAGTCAATTGTCTGGATATCATACACATTTTTGTTGTTTCTAGCTGGTTCCAGCTCCACAAAGAATATATCCCGGTTCGCTTTCCCATTTTCACCAGGGGGTTGAATACATTCCGAGGGTTGTGTCCCAGAGCTTTCAGTTTTGCAGTGATTTCGGCTATTTCAGTGGAAGCGTGAAGTCCCTTGATGACGACTCGAAAGGCTCGTTCATTTTTAAACTGAAAAGTGCTGACAGGAATTCCATTATCCTTGAAAAGCTTCTGGACTACACGGTAAACATTGCCGTCATCCACAGTAATCCTACAGGAAGATTTACCAGTTGTCTTGAGGCGAAAACCATTGGTCACAGAAGATAGTAATGAAATTAGTTGCCTAAAATCAGTGATTCCCCTCAAAAGGAAGGGTGGCGGACGGGGATCACGTTTCTTGGTTTTAGCTTGAGTAGAGGCATTGCGTGGGGACACCGAATGCAAGTTAGCTTCAACAGGCTCAGACAATCCATGACCAAGTTTAGAGGTGCTGATTGATTCATTATTATGAGTGGAAGTCATTGTATCATCATCATCATCGTCAGACAAAATAGCAAAGCTATTGTTGTTTCCTAAGTAGGTAGAGCCTTCTTGACTTGAAGAATGTGATTGTATGGTCATGCCAGAGGATGGAGCTTGAGGACGTTTATGGTCGCCAACAGGGTTTGGCAGCGATGATTTGTTGATATTACTACCTCCGAGTATGTCAAGATTTCGTCTTTTCCTTAGGTTATTTACCTGAGTAAAGCGTTCATCATCGGCAGCATTTTTACTAATCCACTTGGGGGTAAAAATGGTCATAGTCGGGACAGATGAGGTGTCTGAATAATTGGAATCATCAAATTCATCAGAAGTATCAGAGAGGCACCTATTGGCATCAAAGGCAGTCGCCTTGGCATTCCTAGAGGCATTCATAACAGCTACTTTAGCAGCTTCATCTGTATTGACTGGTGGTCGCGTAACTTGGTCCTTAGCAAAGACCGAGTGCTTAGCCACATGAGAGTCATGATTGATTTCACGACAACCTTTCGTCGAGACGGCTTGAAATTGAAAGACATCTTTTTTGGGAACTGCACCAGCATCTGACATTGTACTTGCGTAAAGAACTAAGAAAACAAAGAAAAAGAAAGTTAACCGCAGCAGCCGGCCTGCCAACCGAAGGCAAGGCCGGCAAATGTTTTGTTAAGAAAGTCTAAAGAAAAATCGTAAAGACACAGGAAAACAGAATTTTGTATAAAACTTTTCTTTTTTTTTTTTTTTAATACGGGAGCTCTGAAATAAACACAACCGGTTAGCCTGACACATAAGTCGAGACTCCCCTCGATTCTTCTAGTAAGAGTTCTTTATCTTGGTCAAAGTGTACATTCTGGGGCCAGTTTGCATCTTCCTCTTTTAAAAACGCAGGTCCAGTAAACCATATTGACTGTATGATTTCGTCGATGTCACAACCTCTTGATACAATATCTGCTGGATTCTGTTTCGTTAGAACATGCCGCCATGTAGCTTCACCTGACCACTCTTGAACCTCCGCAACTCTATTCGATACGAATGTGGATAATGAAGATGGATGAGACCGGATCCAATGAAGCGTAACTTCAGAATCCGACCAATAATCAATTCGTTCGATAGGTACCTTTAATAGGGGCTTGATTCTGTGGCAGAGATCTGCGAGAAGGTGAGCGGCACATAACTCAAGCCTTGGGAGTGTCTTAGTCTTGAGCGGCGCTACTTTAGACTTCGTAGTCAACAGCGATATTTTATAACTTTCTGCAGTTTTGCTACGAATGTAGACGCAAGCTCCATAAGCTCTTAAGGATGCGTCGGCAAAGGCAAGTATAGATAGATATTTCCTCTAATTTAGACAATGTCATTTTTATCATATTCTAAGCTGTTTCCAAATGAATAGGAATCGACTCATCCCAATCTAACTTATTTAGCCAAAGTTCCTGCAATAGGATCTTTCCTCTAATTACAATAGGACTTAATAAGCCGAGGGAGTCAAACAGCTTCGATGTCACCGATAGTATGTTCCGTTTTGTCGCTCGGAGACCCATGACAGTAGTTTCAATTTGGTTAGCTTTCCTTTCTTGTTTTTCATCAGTTTTCTACCGACTTTTGGTGAACCATAAAATTCCATCCAGACTCCGCAAATGTTGTTGTCTTCATTGAAGTCCAGATGAATAAATTTGCCAACTGCCCCATTCATAATTCCATCAGTCACATCAATGTTCGTCGTAACTAAATAATATTTTCCTTTTACGAAAGTTACTTGGTACGGTAGTCTACCGGTATCGATAACACTCTTTTTATGCAATCTGTCGCGACAACTAGCTTCTTGTTCAGCCGTGTTAGTTCCCGTGATGATGTCAGTCGCTGTTTAAATAACTTTATCGGGATCTCCTTGCAAAATTTCATTGTTGTAGGTATCGACCGCGTGATTTGTGTGGAATAAACGAATACCGTTAGGGCACAATCTTAGAGCATCTTCTTTCGTGTAAAATCTTGATTCGATTAGCTGCAGTTCTGATGGCAATTTCTTGTTGTCTTCGTAAATTTGAATAAACTTATTTTCAGCAAGTACGTCGTTATCTTCGCTTCCAAAAGGAATATGCAATAATACCATCTCCCGCCTGTAATCGTTGAAATTATTGGCCATTTCATAATTACGATATCTAACAATTCTGGGAATTTTCCGTTGATAGTACTCTCCTTTTGTGTTCATGGTGTAATTAGCAACGAACTGGATCAATGTCACATCTTCCATAATGGCGGGCCTTTCGACGGCTTGTAGGAGATCAACGCTCATTTTCTTTGTTATATCTACTATATCAAACTTTGGATTTTCGTCCATAACCTGAATAATCTGTCGTTGTAAATTGATGATGCCTCGATTATGTTTGTTTACGTATTTGACGACAATGGAACACAAATGGATTGAAAGGATTATGCCATTTTTCAGCTGGTATTCGACGGTAAAAGATTATATTGTAATAATGTTCATCAGAAACAATATTAATCTTAGCATACAAATCATCAAATCCATCGTAATCAAAGTTCTCTAAATTGTTTCTCAGTAATTGGTTTTTTTCCTAATGCTCTTTAAAACTCACCGCATCAAAATCGGAATCCATATCTTTCATTGGCATCAATGTTATTGTACTACGCGATGGTAAAAAGGGTGCGCCAAATCGACAATTATCTTTGTTCCCAGGATCCAATTTTTTGTAACACGTGAAGGTGTGTTTATGTGTTATGAGTTTGATATTTACAGAAGCTTCTGATTCTGATACTGAAACTAACTTATCGACCATATCTATGACTCTTGTGCTGTTACTTAATAGATTATCTGGAGCATTTTCCAACCAAAAAAGTATGTGGGCATGGGGACTTCCACGGTGCTGGAATTATATTCGTTTGAAATAATGTTTCACTCGATATTTGCCAAATGGATTGTCTCGTTTTGACTGCAAAATCTTCAACAAACAATTCACCAATTGGTTGAAGTAAATTGCACATGTGATTGCATTCTCGTTGAAAAGTTCAGCTTTCTGTACATATGACATTTTCGATAGAAATTCATCAGAAACATTTGATCCATGATTTTTCAGCCTGTACAATAATTTGAGCAAATCAGTCCACCCAGTTTCATTTGCACCGAGTGTCATGCCGTTTAACGTTACGTTTTTTTACGGTTTTACGGTTTTTGTCGGCTAGCCCTCCTCCGCCAAACTCATACCGCGACATAAGAAACTTCGTTCCAAAAAAAAAAGTTTTTAATAACTTTTATTTGTTTTCAAAATTTTAATTATTTTTTTTTAGTATGTCACTGCATACACATACAAATTTTGCATTTTATTTTTATTTTGAAACATATTTTTATAATAATTGTTTTCACTTATTAATTTAGATGTTATCCAGATCGTTAGCCTGGCTTCTGTTTACCGCCCTCTTTGATACACACTTATTGTGGTACACATAGGTTTTATACAAAATGTATGCCAGTTATATGACACATTATTTAGGGGCTCTTACCATATTTATAAACAACTTTGAGCCGAGAGCCAATTTTCAATTAACTATGACAAGACCCGAGATAAATCCGTGTTCAGCTATTTCTGTCAACAAATTATTCCCACCCAGATCAATTTCACGCAGTCCGCATCAAACGGATGCTGTAAACATCCAAGCCGATGTAGATCGGAGCCCCAAAGCAAGCCCTGAGGCCGCTAACGTAAACAAAAGATTTCCAAAGCGATCCCTAAAGTCCGCTAATGTAAAAACCAATTTCCGGCCGAATTTAGATTTCAAATTTACGCTACTTAATTAGAAATGACACAAAAATAAATAAAAAATTAAAAATATTAATTGACACTGAAGCAACCGCGTGTTAAATTAGAACAGGAATTTAGAAAAATATGAATGAGCTTCCAATATATAAAAGAGTATCCACAGTGAATGATATTCAATAATTAAATATTATCACATGATAACTATTTTTGATACGCGATATACCTTTTATGAAATAGAAGGCCTAGACTCAGATTTACTGGTCGGCTATAACCTTTAAACAAGAAAGGAAAGCTAACTTCGGGCGTAGCCGAAGTTGATATACCCTTGCAGAATATTTTGTAAATTATATTCATATGCTGTATTCTTAATACTCATAAAAAATCCGAACTTCCTAACTTGAAAAACACCAAAGTTACGGCATTCAAATCGTTCAGTTATATGGCAGCTATAGGATATAGGCGGCCGATCCTTATGAAATTTGGTAGGTCGGATTGATTGGACAAAAATAAAGCCCATATAAAATCCCAACTTCCTAACTTTAAAACAAGAGAGAACGCTATAGTCGGGTGCCCCGACTATCAGATACCCGTTACTCAGGTAAAGGGAGTGCGAGGGAGATGGAGATAGAAACTTTGATCACGCATAACTTTTTAACGAATGGTCCGATTTGAAAAATTTCTTCTACATTTCGATAGGTATTGATAAACACAATAAAACTGCATTTTTACTTTTCCGAAATATTTAAATTTTTAAAATCGTATATTTTCGATTGTGGGCGTTAAAGGGGGCGTGGCACCTTTTTGAAACAAACTTGCGCTGCGTAGGAACTCCTAGAATCTGCATGCAAAATGCCAATCTTCTAGCTTTTATAGTTTCCGAGATCTCAGCGTTCATACGGACAGACAGACAGACGGACAGACAGACGGACAGAAAGACGGACAGACAGACGGACGGACGGACATGGCTAGATCGACTCGGCTAGTGATCCTGAACAAGAATATATATACTTTATAGGGTCGGAAACGCTTCCTTCTACCTGTTACATACTTTTGCACGAATACAATATACCCTTTTACTCTACGAGTAACGGGTATAAAAAGCAGTCTGAAATGGAACTCAACGAGAACACAACATATTGGCGACGAGGAAAAAAGTGAAAAATTTTGTCGAAAGATAGAAACAGTTAAATCGCATAAATCGTGTCGAATAGTCGTTGATTTTCATAAAGATGCCGGCAGATGATGATTTGATCTAAGCAATACTTGCTCAACAGCAAGCATTTACAAAAGACATTATGGAACAGCAACAAAAATGGATGCAAGCAATGATGGATAGAAACGCTTCTCCAGGGCAGGGTGATTCAAGCCACACGGTTGAATTATCTTCGTGACCTCCATTCCACAAAGACAATCAAAACTGAGAGTCTTACCTTGAACAGTTAACCCAGCATTTTAACGCGTATTCGGTTAGTGCAGAAATTAAGCAAAGGGCTTCGTGGTGTGGCATAAACATATTCGAACTATTGAAAAATATGTTCGGGAGCAACAATTTGAACACGTATACATACATGCAACTCACAGACAAGTTAACGGAACATTTCGCAACAAAACGACAAGTTGTTGCTGCTCGCTATGATGAAACATTCATGCTTCATCTTTTGGTATCGGTGTAGTCCTTTCGCATATACAACAAGATGGCAAGGAGAGACCTATTGTTTTCGCATGACGCTTGACAAACATCAGGTAAAACGTTTTCACCAATATTTGTACGGCCGAAAGTTTACCCTTATAACGGATCACAAGCCACTTGTAACGATTTCCAATCCAGGCAAGCATCTTCCTTTAATGACGTCAAACAGGCTACAGCGCTGGGTCATCATTCTATAACTTTGAAATTCAGTATCGATCTACATCTGCTCATGGCAACGCAGATGCCCTATCGCGCCTTTTCGTGGGCATGGATCCGGATTTCGACAGAGAAGAAGAAGCCTGCCACATCGTAATGGAACTGTCACCACCGATCAATTCTGAGATCATTCGCAACCACATCGAAAAGGACAAACTTCTCAAACAAGTCTTACGGTATGTTACTGTAGGATGGCCAGAAAAACTTCAGCAAGGCGAGAAAGCATTATCACCATACTTTAATCAAAAATTTTGCCCTCACGATCAACAAAAAATTGCTTTGTCTACACACAGATGACAGTCGTGTAGTAATCCAAGTTACTCTTTAAGCGCATATCCTGAAGCTGTTTCACGACGGACATTGTGGCATTGTTCGAATGAAGCAGAGTTCTGGTGGATTCCCGATATTCCGCAAACATTTTCAAATCAACCACCACTACAAGAAGATCAACTGGTAACTCCGCCAGCCGTTCAGCAACGTGATCCTGAACCTGAGCCACCCGAGAGCTCCACATCATCTATCCAACAACCAAGGCAAAAACAACCAGCACGGCTTTCATCCGGCATACCTGTCCGCCAAAGTTTTCGTGTTCGCCAAGAAGTAAATCGTTTTAAGCCCAAGGATTTCCGAAAACCTAAAAATACTATTCGTTCTTAATTAAAGGATGAGCTGTGTTATATATTGTCAACAGTACATCTGTCGATGAACTTATTAGACAATACACGAAAACATGGTCCAAAATAAAAATATTTTCCATTGAAAGTGTTTTTATTAATAACAAGAAAGGAAAGCTAACTTCGGGCGGAGCCGGAGTTGATATACCCTTGCAGAATATTATGTACATTATATTCTTCAAAATTATTCATATGATGCATTCTTAATACTCAAAAAAAATCCCAACTTCCTAATTTTAAAAACACCAAAGTTATGGCATTTCCAATGGTTCAGCTATATGGCAGCTATAGGATATAGTCGGCCGATCCTTATGAAATTTGATAGGTTGGATTGATTGTCCAAAAATAAAACCCATAGAAAATCCCAACTTCCTAACTTAACAAATACCAAAGTTATGGTGTTATATGGCAGCTATAGGATATAGTCGGCCGATCCTTATGAAATTTGGTAAGTCGGATTGACTAACCAAATACAAAACCCATAGAAAATCACAGCTTCCTAACTGTACAAACATTAAAGTTATGGCATTTCCGATCAATCAGTTATATGGCAGCTATAGGATATAGTCGGCCGATCCCGGCCGTTCCGACATATATACTGCGTGCAAAGATAAGAAGGGTGTGTGCAAAGTTTCAGTTCGATATCTTTAAAACTGAGAGACTAGTTTGCGTAGAAACAGACAGACGGACAGACGGACATGGCTATATCAACTCAGGAGGTGATCCTGATCAAGAATTTATATACTTAATAGGGTCGGAAATGTCTCCTTCACTGCGTTGCAAACTTTTGACTGAAATTATAATACCCTCTGCAAGGGTATAAAAATATGTGGATATTTCTTAATATTACACAAATGTCTCGATTATAGTCGAAGACCAGGCTTGATCCGTGTTAAGAAAAAACTCGTTTTTTTTAAGGAGGAAATGATCCATCAAACCTCGTCTTATTTGTTTATGTCTAACTCTTTGGTTTTATGAAGGGAAAAATGTTTACAATATTTTTTGTATCGTAGGACCGTTCAAGTGATTAGGATCTAATTGTTTGAATATGTTACTAGATATGGTGAAATAGTTATTTTTGAACAGAAAAAAAATTGAATCCAAAATTATTATAAACTATAAAAATCAAATCTTATATTCATAAAAGAGTTGATCTAAAAAAATGTATGCCCACATATATATGTAAACAAGAGTTAGTTATGAGCCAAAAACGTTTATTCCTGAATCGCTTTGACATTTTTATAAATCCAGCGATGAGAGAGAGCTGAGCTTCTGTAGGAAAACATATGTAAAATTATATGAGCACTTGCTAGAGCTTTTATAAGACCTTGATTTGTCACAGCAAACAATAGATAACGTGTCCCTACACAACAACATAACAGCCTTTAAACAAAAAGAAAAATAAAATGAAGATTGTGACGGCGGTAAATCTCGGCGGAGGCGGTATAGTTTTTTGCACATGTTCACATTTCGTGTGTTTTTAATGTGGTTATTAAAACAAATTCTTTTTGGCATTTAAAGCTGCAGGAGCTAGTGCTTTATAGTTGAATAGATAGAATTTAAAATCAGGATTAAGGAAGAAGATTTGGTCTTCTTCAAAAATGAACCAAAAATGAAAACAAAGGCGTTAAAATATTACGGCACCACGTCGCAATCATGCTACCCCTGCGGTACCAAAACTTTGATATAACGGGCTAGGTGTTTTTCTATGCCTCCTTCTACTATGAAGTTTGGGCCTGTGGATTCGCATGCGGGTCATAGGATAAGTGTATCAGTTAGTACGGCATTTCCCAATATCTTAAACTTAGTAAGCGCGGTTAAGTTAAGCTGGGTTTCAAAATTCACTGGCATATGATCATTCCGCTTGTGGCTTGAACATTATTTTTCGTTAAAATCAGCATATTCTCCTCTCTTCTTTGTAAAATCCGCACGTCCAATACAGTCGGTACCTGCTCCCGTATCAAGAACTTTTCTAGTTTTGACTTGACGATTGTTACTTTTCAGGTTGACTAATCATGCGGTAGCATTTCGTTTTAATTTCCGTGCAGTCTTCATGTCTCTCTGATGCATGTGCTGAAACTGTTTAGCTTTTGGGTAGATTACCTTTTTGAAAAGCTTTAATCCTGCAATAACCGGTCTCTCTTTCTCCTTCAAAATCGTTTGCCACTTTTCCATACGAATGCTCGGACACTTCTCATATCAATGAAGCTGTAGAGCTTGAACTTTTTAAAATTCCAACCCTTTCCTCAACCGGATCAACTGCAATTTGGATTGAAACTAGCGTCAGATTTCTAGCTGCGAATATTTATTTTTTTATTTTTAGCCTTTCGATGAATCTGCATCGTGCTGCCAGCAGCGTTCAACGAAACGATATGAATACCTAGTTACCTCTATAAGATAGGTAATTTGTCGATATATTCATCAATAAATCTGTGTATTGGTGTAAGTATGTCTGAGCTTTAATCGGTACTGACATACAGATTCGTAGAAATTTGAAACTGGCTAGTCGACGACGGCCAGTCGTATAGATGGGCCCTTCAACAAATTTCATGATCGAGAAGCTTGGATGGATGAAGGTTTCTATATGCGAAGTCGAGGTAATATTAAACCTGTCTGCAATTGCAACACGATTGTCTCCGGTGAATCCGTGCAATTGGATGTATTGGCAATGGTGGAGAAATTATTCGGGGTACTTAACCATGTGTTAGCGAGGGAATGTCTTCAAATAATGCTCCGCTGCATCAGTTCAGGGTTTCGGGATTGGGTCGTTTCAATGTAGTAGGTTGTCAAATAACTCCCTTCCGCTTTTTTGATCTTTATTTAATGCTTTATAAAAATTGATTCGGATTTAGCTAAAATATGCGCCGTTTTGTTCGATAATGTGTTCCCACTTAGACGGCTACTTCATAATACCCCCTTGTAGAAACTTCCCTCCTTATTTGTGAAAAACTCTGACTGCCCCTTTTCACAACCCTCTTTTGAGCCCAACTTTAGACCAGTAAGGGCATTCGCCATGGCCAGGAACAGGTGGTAGTCACTTGGTGGATGCGATAAAATCTCCCATCCGAGCTCCTGTAGCTTCTGACGAGTCATCAAAGAAGTGTGTGGTTTGGCGTTGTCCTGGTGAAACACTACACCCTGCCTGTCGGCCAATTCTGGTCGCTTCTGGTCGATCGCCAGCTTCAATCGGTCCAGTTGCTCGCAGTAGATGGTAAAATTAAGCGTCTGGCCACTGTTTTAGACCGGCCTTTAACCACGACAGTTTTCGCTTGATCCATTTTTCGTCGCCAGTCACCATCCGCTTCAAAAATGGGTCGAGTTCATTCCGTTTCAGAAGCATATCGCAGGCGTTGATTCTGCCCAACAGGTTTTTTTGCGTCAAATCAAGAGGCACCCAAACATTCAGCTTTTTTTTGTATCCAACCACTCCTCTGCGGTTCGAAGTGATAGAGTACTATCCCATAAAACACCATTAATCTCACGAAATGTTTCTCGAGCGGATTTAACTTTTACGAAGATAAACTTTAAAACAGAGCGAATTTCGGCGTTAGCGAACTCGATGTTTGCACATGTATATCTTTTCAACGCAACCAAACTTGTTAGGAATACCGTCGTTTTGTAGGTTATGTCAAGACCTTTCAATCGATATATAACATTGCCCGATACCGATATGTAGCGCTTTGCACACAGCCGCTAAATTCAAAAACCAAAAAAAGGGGAAGGGAGATATTTGACAACCTGATGATTTTAAGAGCCGCCTTTTGTGAGCGCTGTAATCCCGAGTTCATCATCTGGACAGTTGAGATAATAATTCTAGTTTTGTGGGAAGAACGCTGAAATAAAAATCGGTTGTTTTAATTAATATCACATCGTGTCATGGATTCCACTGAGTTCCGACGATCTTGACCTGCGATCCCACGGTTCAACCCTTGCTATGTTGTACAAGGTCATAACATCGATCTGTTCCAGGCAGTGATTGCCGGTGGCGCCAACAGTTGAAACTCCATTTCGTAGTTTCAATTTCGCTCCTTAAAAGTCTAAAGGTGTGGGGTCACTGGAGTCTAAGAGACTCTGTCTAGGGTGAAGACTGTTATCTCTATAACAGATCGGACCATCGTGTCAAGATACGCGTGATGTGTCAGAGCGGGAGTTTTGTGATTATGATTACGAGCCTGCAACAATCCTACCAAAAATTGTATTAATAGCTACTCATTACTTTAATGTTTTCTTTCTCTGGTATAACTATAGATATTGGCGTGAAAACATAGAATCTGAATTTGTTTCCACGTTAAGGATGTGGTTCCAATAGCTTTAGTTGCTTTCTATATGAGGAACGCTCCCCGCTGGTTGCCTTTCTTGAGTGAGATTTTTATTGCTTACAATCTTAAGCCTAGTACTCCGATCGACAAAAACTGTCCGCCAGTCATGAGAGAGAGCGAGAGGCAAACAGCTGGTGTTCACTTTTCGTCGGGCCTTTTTTTTACGTCGCTACTCAGATCGACGAAAAAAATACCAGAAAATTGCATAGCGTTGCCAGTCTGCGGAAATGAACTTTGGGTGAACCCTAGCGAAAAGATTTAAGAATTTAATCTTTTGGCGTGCGCTTCTCACTGAACATTATAAGAAATGGAGGGAAAAACTCAAAAAACTCGCAAAAGTTGATTGAAGGAGTTTACATGTGAGGACAAAATAACATTAATACTATCTGGGGTGCCCCTTGTCAGAGCAAACTGTTTTTTAGGTCAAGAATGTACCAAAAAACACAATAAATGTGCAGCTATGAACTTTAAATTAGCAAATAATTTTCAGTAAATGAAAAAAAACAACTGTTAAATTTAAATTTTATTGTTTTTTAATAATCTTTGTAGAGCGGCAGACTTGTCTTGCCAAGTTATTTGATAATACCTTTTAAAGGCTCTTTCCCGCAAATACGATATTTGAATTTTAACTGCTTGTCAACAAACCCAGCTGATTGACAGTACGACCGTAGCACAATTAAATCTGATGAGCTCTCGAAATTTTGGTCACACTGGAAAGATTAAAGTTTTTACGCTAGCGTACTCGTTTGTCGATCTGAAAACTAGGCTTTACTCTAATCTGCTGCTGAGAAGCCACCGAGGCATCTAATGATTGCGCTATAATAATATATAAATGATGCTTGGTAACAGACTGCAAGTGATCTACGCGAATAACCAAATCGGATTAATATGTCTGCCAGCCTGCAAATGAACAGCTATTGCCCAATATTGTCTAAATGGTAACAAATATGTTTGTTTTTTGTTTTATTACAATTTCATATTTCATTTCCTTTTTATTGTCAAGCATCCTTGAGACAGCTCCACTCTTTTTTTATATATAGACTTATATTTGTGGTTTACAATTAACTAATAAAATACATTTATTGCAAGTACTAGGGAATACTTTGTGAAGGTCTAAAATGTGGACCCCGATGACATGAAAGACTCTGCAGCAGAAGTCAATGCTCTGACACCTCTGCGCCCCCTGCAAAGCGCGCAAAGGTGGACCAGAAGGCAGAGCTTGTGGAGATAGCGCTCGAGAAAGGCTGCCGGAGCAGCGAGCGCAGACCGAGATCCTGTCATTGAATTGAGTCCAGCTGTCTGCCATCCTTGACATTAAAAAAAAATATATACAAAATTTTAATTAAACAAACATATTTATATTTAATAAACTTGATTTAATACCATTTAGACAATATTGGGCAATAGCTGTTCATATTTTTTCTACTGACTGGCAAAAATCTGTAGACATATTAGTCTCATTGTGCTGTTCGCGTATGTCACTTGCCGTCTTTTACTAAGTTGTGCAAAACAGTCTATAATGAGTAGGGACAGCTGTTCAGATCAACTGTTATCGGATGGTGGATGTGCTCTGTGGAAATCGGAGTGCTCAAAAATCCCAACCGTTTCGAACGGATGGACTCTATTGGAAGGGGGAATTACAGTCTAGAAAACCAGAAACGCTCTGGTCCATGGAAGGGCTTTGTGGGAATAGGCTATAAGATTTTCCTTACAAGTTATCTTAATATTTTTTAAATCATCTCAGGCCATTGCAATAAATAAAACGAGAGCAGAGATTGAGCCTTCGCTCCCCGTCTAAAAAGTAAGTAGTAGGATACGTAGTTTCACATCAAAATTTCCAACCGTTCCACTGGAATGTGCTCTGTGAGATTTAGGTATAACTTTGTTTCGAGGTGCCAGTTTTCCAACTTTCCAGTTGGCCATATTCCTAAACTTACTATTTGTGAAGTTAAATAAATAAAACTAAATAGAAATTGAGGGTGTTTTTATTTTGCTAACAAATGTGCAAAAGTGTTATTAACTGATGTTAATCTGTAAAAATGTTGTACATATAATAAGGTCATTATAACGACGGCTTGATTGGGATGTGAAGTTTTTCACCTTCTAAAGTATTTGTTATTATTTTTTAACTAAACTTACTATTATTAACTATCTTTAAATTTTTAAAAGTGAAAATTTAAATATAAAACGTAAAAAATGTAATTGGATACAAAAAATGCCACAAAAATACAGTGTAGGATAATGTAGATACTTATGTACATACATATACATAGTCGAAATTGAACAATGCAAATAAATGTAGTTTAATTACATTACCATTGTTCTTTAGCTTTACTTGTCGTTTCTGCATCAAAGCCTTTTTTGCCAACAATAAAATATGTAATATACATTTTTGTGTATATATACATGTTCTATTTTATGTACACTAATGTATGTGTAACCTACATATTGTAACCAATAAATAGAACTTAAAAAAATACCACAAAAAGAATTAAAATCTAATCGAATCAGATTGTAATTAAAGATGGGGGACCGTGACATCCCGACCGTACCTGTAACAACGTTATCAGGTTTAACCAGCACTTCTGATCGTAAGTCATATTTTGGTCACAAGGTGATTCCCATTCATCCAGAACATATTATTTTTACAAACTTTGTTTCTTTCATTTTAAAATCAAGTGCTGAGCGAGTTGCCAGTATCGGATTCGCTCCAGAGTGCAGCGTCCTTAAATAAGTCTCTACTATTCCATGCGTTAGTGGCCAGTGAATCCAACAATTTACTTTCTGTGCGTGATGAAAATCTGGTGCGGCAATTAGTAAAGGCAATTGAAAGAACAAACTCTGACAATATGTAAGTAGAGTTAATTCAACTGAAATATAAAACTATTTTAATATACTTTTTAGCGAGCTAAGATCACATTACGCTAATGAAGAACAAGGAGCTAACTCTAGTACTCATCCAGAGCTACTCCAGGGCATTTATAATTTTCGCCCAGCGGTTTTCGAAACATCAATTAGGACACGTAAGTTTTCATAAAAAAAAGTCTGCGTGTATTAAATAAAACCCACCCACAGTCTCTCCTGACAAACGTACTGTAAATGTTCGACTCGATGAAACAAAAATTCAACTAGATTCCTTCTTAACACCGAAATGTTGTACATCAACTACAAGAGAAGAATTACTGCAAGACCAACAATCGCAGACATGTAGTGATCAGTTTACCAGGTGCGTGATACACTTTACCATTTCTGACAATACTAATATTAAAATATTTTAGAATTGCATCAAGAGAAATGTCAGAAGAATTTTCACAAATAAATATTAAGGAAACGACAATAGAGAACAGAAAAAAAAAAGACATTCAAAATTCTGATGAAAATCCATTTGAAATATCAAAATCAAATTCTCAAATGAAAATCCTTGATAAATCAGAAAATAATTCTATGCAAACATTACTACAAAACCAACAAGTACTCAATTATAATTCAAAATTCGATTTTGATCAAACAACATCAGTAGATCACCAATCCGTTCAAAACATTTGTGATGTCTTTCCACATGCTTTAGAGAATCCCAATTTTCAAATAAATTCTCTGAATAATCAAAATGTATTGTATTTACCAAGTCAACCAATGACTGAAACTCAATCACAAAACTCTCCAATACAATATATTACAAAAAAATCACCAAACCAAGTCATATACATTTCGGATTCGAACCCCCAAGAATTGGAAGAAGGTACGAACTCACTTGTAATTAATAAAAGTAGCCTTCAACATCAACAAAACCATATTGCATCAACAACTACATCGACTTCTACTTCATCAAGTGGCAAGTCTCAGGTTCGGGTATGTATAAATCGTCTTAATATTGAGGATAGTCGCCTTATGCAAAAAAGTATTAAAAAGTTTGTACAAAAGTCACCAGAATTGGCTAGAAGTATGGGGTTACTACAAGAATCGGATTTAGTAACAGTGAGTGGTGCCACTACTACTTCTAATAAAGACAACATTCCAATCGACACGTTTTCGACTATAAAAGCCGATGAAAAACGATTTTCTGCAAAACGAAAACTGGCTATATCAATTGGTGACATTCCACCTGAGCAAATATGTAAGTATAGTTAATTAATTTATTATTATTTTTTTTATATAAAAATTCATAATTCTCATTAATTTAAATTTTGTAGTTTCTAAACCTAAAATGCGTCGGGTCGAAAGAATAATTCCTATATCGAATACAAAATGTTATAAGGATGAAGTCACTCGTTCGCAAACATATCAACAATTTATGCGCAATATGGATCAAATAATTGAAATATTAGACGATAGTGAATCTCCTAACTTTGAATCAGGTATGTAAACCCATTTTTAATGAATTCGAAGTTCCAATAGAGTCTATAATTCTTTTGGTTTTACCGAAATTTATGCTCTCCAAACTATATTAAGTCCTTATAAAAATAATATCAAATTTTATATAGAATGTAAATATGTTACCTATGTAACTTTAAATGTAAGCCAACTTCGACAAGCCAAATTTTTAATACTCGTGCACTTCGTACGATAGCATCTATATGATATGGACGTTCAATTGAAAAAAAAAAATTGCGAAAGTTTAAAATCTCTAGCCCTTACACGCAAACGGTATAAAATCTGTCGAACATGGCTATATTATCTCGCCTAGTTGCTGTATACTCTTTTGAGAGGCGGAAATTTCTCCTTCAATGCGTTACTAACATTTGACAAAATTAATAATACCCTTAGCAAGGGTCTAACAATATTCCCCATTCGTGTTGAGACTTAGAAGTTAACATGGGCGAGTGCGTGGGTATTTCAACTAATTAAAAAGCATCTCTGTAGCAGCGCGCGCGGCTACAAAATATGTTGAAGTTGTTCCGGCTCACGTGCCCACAGAGTTTCCGCCCGCACTGCATGGTCCTGCAACTGCTGTTGTAGCTTATTTCTAGTTTATTGTTAATTTGCGCCAAGAAAGCTTATGCTGCAAACAGCAATTATCTCAGGTTTTTTTTCTCCTATATATGATTTTTCAGGTCTAAATTATCGACTGGAAGCTATTGTTGGATTAGGTTTTTTAGGTAATAGCCTATACGATTTACATACTGCTTTGGTTATATGGTCATTTCAGGTTAGAGTGTTGTTTAAAGTCACACCTAGGTTAACTGCTTGGCTCGCACATGGGGTTTTGTCGATCAACATAATAAATCATGATGTGTTTTGATTTTCTCAAGGTCAAAGCAAGGGCATTTGCACGTGCCCATTGGCTTATACTTGAGAGATCAGAATTTTACGCACGAATAATGTCATACGATGTAAAAGAGCACCAACCATGTAATTCCACAACATTAGCATACATGTTAATTTTACTATGTGACACTACAGTCTAAAGGTTATTAACGTACATTAAAAGCAAGACTGGTTCAAGGGCACGCTAATTCATTCGGTGTAACTATTGAATTTGTTTTTTGTTTGAATTCTAAATCCGTAGAAGCGACAACAAAAATTTATTTTTATAGCGATCGGATAAACTTTTACACTTGTTAACGATTGCAGAAACCTAACACACTAACCCTTTGCAGATTTTACTGCTGCCTCCCATAAACCATTAATATAAGGCAATCAAGGAGGAATAAAGCGCCAATTGATATTGTCAGAACAAATTGGCTTACAGCAGCAGAATGAGCGCCGCTCAACATCAATCGAAATTACTCGTGAAGTTCATTTTTTGAGACTCAGAGTTGTGTGAGCAACGTTATGACTCCAAACTTGATCAAGCTTTCCTTGCCATGCAATGAGTTGCTTTAGCGCACCGAGTTTTTGTTTTACGTTCTGAACAAGGTCTAAATGCCTTGGTTGTAAAGCAAAAAAAGACCGAGATGAAGTACTTTATTTATTGGAGGCCTGTTGCGAATCGACATAGTCACGCTGACAAAGTCGAATAAGATGTTACGTCGGTGTATTAGTGGCCAGTCCAAAGGAAGCGTGTCAGACCCTATGAAGTATATATATTCCTGATCAGGATCAATAGCCGAGTCGATTAAGCCTTGTCTGTCTGACCGTTCGTATGAACGTCAAGATCTCGGAAACTACAAGAGCTAGAGATTTGGGATTTAGCATGAACATTTTAGGTTTTCTTTCAAAATTTTCCAACGCCCACTCCAGATCACCAAACATTTTGGGGACTTTGTAGAAGCCAGTTATTGTGAGGAATATGTCAAAACTATCACTTAAATACTTATTCAGTCTATATCTATCAACTCTCCAAAGTTTTTTCCGAATCACTTTACAAGTTACAGAACATATTAAGTGTTAATTATGACGTCATCGCATATTTAAAAGCGGGGTTCATATATTTGAGAGTTTTTTTGAAATTTTTTTAGCCGAGTAACAGGTATCTTATAAACGTGGCCCTCAACTATAACGTTTCTCTATGTTTAAAGCTAAAACTGCTGTGCGAGTTCATCAGAAATGGCCAATAGTTCAAAATCAGAAGCTGAACCATGAACGAAAAGAGCGTTAGTTGAATGAGAACCGGAAGCATTAACTTCAGACATAAAAGCAGAACCAGATTCGATTGTTGGGTGAGAAGAGTTTATATCAAAATGTACTACTGTGTAATGCCTATTGCCACAAACACGACAATTACAGCTTGTACAAAGTCGAGTATGAAGCGTGATCTCAGCCTGCGGGATAATAATAAGGTATAGTTTCAAAAGAAGAAGTGAACATTACCGTTTGTTCAGTCTTCGCTTGATAAACAAATTTTAGCTGCTTTTAACGAAATTTTTCGAAAATCCTCTGGCTGTTATTAAATTTGTTGCACGCGCATTGGGGTCACCAATGTGGACGCCGCCAGCTTTTTGCGAGCATTATTGTTTAAGTAAGGACACGCAAATGCATTAGATGTAACTATAGAGCTGGTTATTTATTTAAGGTTTAAATTAAGCAGAAGCTCATCGAAAATTTATTTTTAAATCACAAACACACCAAAACAGGGAACTAAAAAGCGCGGATGACGGTTGATAAATATCAAAAATCAATGTCAAAATGGCGAGACAGTGGGAGAGATGATAATGCCGGCGGGTGTAGATTGCAATAGATTACACTCGATTGTTTACATTTTAATTTGGATTATACGATTTTTCTGCTGCCGAGATTGTATAATTTACTGAATCAAAGACTTTACTAAAGTCGAGAAGTGTGAGCAGTGCAATTGTGTTACTATTGCCTACGTCTAAACTTTGATTTCAGTCTATGGGTGACCTAGATTGACTGTTTTCGGAAAAGTTTCTGCAAGAAAATCGTAACCATATTAATTATTTTTTTAACTTAATACTACATAATATAAATAAATGATAGATATTAGCCGTAAAAAAACAATTTGGGATCTGCGGATTTCTGGGCTGCGGCCGCTGGCTGTTTTTTCGGTTTCTATTCAAGGTTAACGTTTATATGGTGACAGTCAAGTTAAGACGTACAGCCATCACTCTTCAGGACAAAAATGTGTGAAAATAGATTATCTCATTATCATTACAATTTATATGCACCATGTGCTACCTCATCGCTGAACCTTGGGACAAATACCTTGAGTCGTTCCGTGGATGTACCCCAAATGACGCGTTGTTGATGTAGGAATGGTAAAGGGAGACCAAAGGACACAAAAATAAAAAAAGGTCTTAAAAAACTAAAAAAATACTGTAATGCTCTCAATATTTTGTGGTTAAATTATATCTTTAAATGCTTATGGTGTCGAACAATTGGTGGCCTTTCTTGCTGTTATGTTTTAAATAGTCCTAATGGAAAACCTACAATGAAGGCGTTTTGTATTTCATATAAAGTGGTATTACGTTTTCAAATATATCAAAGCAGACATGTTGATTCTTTATCGATTAACTGCATTAATTGTATGCCATAGTATGAAAAACATTTTTATACAACAATACTACAACAATACCTTTTTCTATAAACAAAACAATTTGCCCTTCGTCAGAACACATAATTTTTTTTAAATTTAAATAAAAATAATTTTTTTTAAATATTATTTAATTTTATTCAGTCTTAAGGTCCTCTTTTTACAGCGTGGTTAATTTTTGGAAACTTATTTTGGGCCCTACGAATAATTTTTGTTAAAGAGAAATTTAATAGTCCCCAACCTTCGCATTCAGAATAAAACTTTTGGATTTCTTTCATTTTTTTCCTATTACTGTACGTTACATGACCACTTGTCACAATGTTTTTAACACGCCACACAAGGATACATTTTTATACCCTTGCAGAGGGTATTATAATTGAAGAAGACATCTCCGACCCTATAAAGTATATAAATTAAAAAGGTATGGGGGGGGGGAGATGAATTATCAGAATTCCCTCGCTGTTGTCTCCAATGGATGTTAGCTGGTTACTCCGTGTGCGGCCGGTTGGCCTGGTACCTCCAATGCTGAGATAGGAAGGTTAGGTTGGAAGGTTGACTTCCCTTCAATACTGCTGGCCTAGGGACTCAGTCAGTGTAATAATTAATAAGTGATTTAACGACTAAGTGTCGGAGATTCATATGAGCTTGTGCTCTTGCTTTATTGAATGACAATTATGAACTGAACTTAAGAATGAAACTTAGAGCTAACAAAAGACTCACAGCGGCCACGCAAATATGCAGTGTTTGCCGTCTGTGCACGAGCGTCCGGCCCAAATGCAACATCAGCAATTTCGGCCGGAGTTGGATAAGGGACAGAAATCAATGCTTATGTCATTGACTTCTGTCAGCTTATGTTAACTTGTTAACTACTCCCCCCTCTGGATTAAGGCCGCCCTCGGCCGGCGCTATCTCGGCAATGACTTCCTTCAGTTGGGCTGCCGATCTTCTGGCCTTGAAGAAATGCAGATAGACCATACCGACACAGATCATCGCACAACAGAATACGCCCACGATCAGTGATATGCGGTACGTCTGGTTGGTGTCGATGTTTTTGTCGAACTCCTTAATAAGCTCCACGTTACGTTCGTTTAATCGTTGAAGGTAAGGGAGGCTGAGCACATCTTGATTGAATGTGATGTTGAGCAATGATGATCTTGCTACCCCTGGAGTTCTCGTGTGGGCCTTATCGTGGTTGACGTAGAGGGTTTCGTTGATGAAGACATGACTCTCGAAGGTAACGAGGTGCGTACCGTGTACCCAGACTTCAGTACCGTTGTCTACTCTGACCTTAGCTGTTTGGTCATTGATGATGAGGATTCCTTCATCAACTCGAGTGACGGGATGTAGGTCACTTGGCTGGGTTGCGCAGTGTGCCAGTACGCCTGCATGGAGTTCTCTAGCGCATGAACTGTCTGATGACGTTTGACAGAACGTGGCTCCCGGCGATACGGCACAGTTCCTAATCGTATGGACTTCTCCACCACACATGGCCACCACGTTGTCCATTATTCGCAGCATAACATTACGGTGAGTGACAGGGAATATAGTGACCTTTTTGCAAACGTTTTTAATCTTTGGAAATTTAATTATAAAGTGAAGGGCATTGGTAGATTGTAAAATTTTTACGGACGCTACGGACATAAGGTCCCCTATGGGGGTATTAGTGGGTTCCTCAAGCCAAACTGACTTCAGGTCTGTGTGATCGAGTATATTGGGGCTGACAATATTAGCTTTAGCAAGTGTAATGGCAAGCATCAAGTTTTGCAATTCCATCATCAACATTCTATTCCTGGCCAGGAGTGTTTCATATAGATGGCCAGTGTCGACTTGTGAGTCTTTAGAAGTTTTAAGAATTTGATTTACTGTAGTGGTTAATTCATTAATTTTATCTTGAACTTTAGTGTTGATTGCTACCTGTCTATTATTTGCGTTAGTCAGCTGCATCTCTATGAATCTCGTCTTCTCCAAATCACCGGCGTCCGGTGTTCCTGCTACTACCTTAAGAATTGACCCCAGAAAGTCTAAACTTCTAGCGATCCTATGGTGCACGCCCAACGATTCCAGTAGGTCTCGTATGTGCGCGGTGTCTACTTCCAGCAATTTTTTCATATGCGACTGTGGGAACATGTCACTCATGCTTGCTGTTTCGTCAAGTATTCGCATGTATTCCGAAAGATTTGACGTGTGTGTTACGTACGCAAATTCCTCCCATACCAGCACTTCGCCATCAATGATGGGAATGTATTTTGCTTGCGAATAGTCAGCAATGTGCGCCGACGCCAATGACAGGGACAGTAGGATGATAAAACCGCACCTGTGGAATGAACCTTGATTACGTATAGTTCCGAAGATGTTTAAATTTTCCTCCACCAAAATTAATCTAACTTAAACCAGGTATGGCACTGAGGCCTATGTAAGTAAATAACTTGCCAAGTGGCTAAGAGAAGAAAAAGTATAAAAATAATAAAAGGTAAGTAAAAAACTTAAAGGACATCGTTGGTCGTATCATTTAAGATTGTCCTTGTGGACCACCCTCCCCTTAATGAGGACCGTGGTCCCCAGGTCCGCTTCTACGGCTCTCTCCTCACATAAGGGTGTGAGTTTATTTCCTAGCCTTCTGTTGGATTTTACCAATACCTTTTCCCCAACCTCGAAGACTCTATTCTGCCGGGATGCGTTTTCTCGGCTTCTTAACGCGTCCTGGGCGTTTTTTATTTTCTCTCGGATTTTAATTTGTAAGTCCTCCGAGTTCGTCTGTACAACATCAGCTGGCCTTTTGTTAATGACCGAGTGAATTGATTTGTTGTACTTTGCAGTGGCTAGTAAAATCAATTCTATGGTATCGGTTATACCTTTGTCAATCTTAATGCATCTAGCGAGTTCTAGCAGGGTGCTGTGAAAGCGTTCGACCTGTCCGTTAGATACACTGTGTAAGGGTGGTGCATTTGCGATACCAACCCCAAAGTGGTTAGTCAGCATGGCCGAGATCGTATGCGAATTCAACGATGGTTCGTTGTCGCAATAGATCGTTTTGGTTTTTGGAAAATAGTTCATTAGCTGCAACAGCGCTGGTTTCAGGTCCTCAATTGTTCTAGAGGGAATGGGCTGCACGACTGCGAACTTTGAAAATTTGTCGATGCACGTCAGGAAGTATTTCCTGTCCGTTGAGAAGATATCAATGTGTAACATCTCCCCTGCATGGGATGGGATCGGTGACTCGCCGATTTCCTGTTTTCTGGGATGCCTATCATATTTGGCCCTCGCGCAGGTCTTGCAGTTTTGGACAACTTCGTTGGCTAATTTAGTCATTTTAGGAAAATAATATTCAGAGAGCACCTGCTTGACATTCTCCTGTGCCGATCTGTGTGCCCTATTATGCTCGGCAGTAATGATTTCCCGTCTCTCCCCGATTGCAAAAATGTCCGTCACTCGGTTTTTGCAATACCAGAATTTGGTGGCCGGGAATTGCCGGACCAATTCGTCCTGTATCATTGCCAGCGTGTGCAGGTTACAATGGATGGCGTTTACGCCTTTAGGAACGATTATGTCTGCGAGCTCATCAAGTAATGACTCTTTGCAGGAGAAGTTAATCGCATGCCGTCTCTTGTTACCAAAGAGGACGAATTTGCGTTTTAACGGAAAGCGTGCCTCCTCCAGAGTTATCTGGTTCTGGAAACAATTCAAGGGCTTATCCGTTGTTTCAATTGTGTGTGTCAAGGAGAGCTCGCTGTGAATGGTGGCTGCGCACGATTCAGCTTCTTGTCCCTCCATGACGTTAAGTTGTTGCCGTGACAGTGCATCGGCAACAAGATTTTCCTTGCCGGGTTTGTAGAAAATCCGCGCTCCTGACTCATCAATGCGCGCTTTCCACCTTTTAATCTTTGCATTCGGATTGGATTCCGACACTGCAAAGGTTAACGGCTGGTGGTCGGTAAAGATGTTGATATCTTTCACCGCGTACAAATAATGTCGTAACTTAGCCAGTGCCCAGATTATGGCTAAGAGTTCCCTCTCATTGGTGGCATAGTTAACCTCCCTGTCTTTCAATGTCCTTGAGATCATTGTTATTGGTCGTCCCTCTTGGGACAATACTGCGCCAATGCCATAGGCCGAGGCATCTGTCGTTAGATCAAATGCCTTTTTATAGTCGGGGTACCTTAGCATTACGTCGTCGGACGCTAAGATATTTCGTAGTTTCTGGAACGCTTGTTGCTGCGCCTCAGAGAACTGAACCGGAATGTTTCGTGACCTGTGTCTACTAACTGTTCCGTTTTCCCCTTTCAGGATGTCCGATATAGGCCTCGCTATTGCTGCGAAGTCCTTAATGAAACATCGATAGTAGCTGGCTAGGCCTAGAAATGATCGTACCTCAAAAACATTTTTGGGTTCCGGAAATTCTTTTATGGCCTTTACCTTGTCTGGGTCTGTTGTAGCACCGTTACAAGTGACTACAAACCCAAGGAAGCTCACACTTTTCTTAAAAAAGCTGGATTTTTCTATTGATACTCTCATGTTTGCATCGTACAGGCTCTTAAGAACCCAATCTACGTGCTTGATGTGAGAGTCTTCGTCTTCCGAAAAAATGATTACGTCGTCAACGTAAACATAGCAGAACTTGCCGATTTGTTCCCGTAGGATGTCGTCGATGGTCCTCTGAAAAATGCTGCCTGCATTTTTGAGGCCAAACGGTAGTCTGCGGAATTCGTATTTCCCCCCATTTACTGAGAAGGAAGTTTTTTCTCTGTCGCGTTCTGCGAGTATGATTTGGTGATAGCCAGACTTGAGGTCTAGCGTAGAGAAATATTTAGCATTACCTAGGTTGCCTAATATCATGTTTATATTTGGCATAGGATACTTGTCGGACACAGTTCTTTCGTTTAATTTGCGAAAGTCAATAACTAGTCGCATTTTTCGGTTCCCAAGCTCGTCGGTCCTTTTTTATCCACAACCCATATCGGGTTGTTGTAAGGGGATACCGATTTCTGAATTATCCCGTTTTTAAGCAGATCTTCAATCTCTTTGTTGACGAAATCCGCTGCCCCCATGGGGTACGGGTATAACTTCGCGTATATGGGCTCCTCACTAACTGTTCTGATGGTAGCTACCACCGATGTGTTGTAAGGTAACGCCTCATTAGGGTTTGCAAAGGCCTTTTTCCTGGTCTTTAGCATTTTTAGGAACGCGTTTTTTGCCAATGGCGGTGCATCTGGGCAACTCACGTTGGTGAAGTTTACATCAGCGCACGTATGGAAATCGATTTGCTCTACCTCGGTGCCCCAATTTAGGCTACCGGAAGCTAGGCATAGTGTTGCCCCTGCCTGTTTTAATAGGTCAAGGCCGATTATTCCATCAAAGGAGGATAAGTCCGGTAATAGGAAGAACGTGCTCTTCAAATTAAATAATGATACAAAGCATTTCTTGGTGATTGTTGTAACGCCATGGAGTGAGTGAATGGTGAAAGGGGAATCGACGGGGCGAACGCCTTCTAAGCCTTTGTGAGGTCGGATAAAATTTTTCGCCGCACCCGTGTCGATGAGGAATCTCATTTCTTTCCCCGCTACTCTTCGTCTGATGACGGGCAGCAGGGATTTTCCCCTAAAAAATTAATCATGTCCGAATCGTATTCGGAGATGGCGTCATCGTCGACTTTGGCCGCCGCGCTGGAAGCTGCGGCTGCGTATGTATCATCGGCCTGATCTACGCTCTGAGCGATATGATTAACCCTTTGTCTTTTGTGAGGGCCTGAACGACCGGATGTGGCCGGCTTCCCATTTTGGTAAGCCTGTGCCTGGGTAGGTTGTTTCATCCTGGAAAGGGATGGGTCAACATCCATCGGTTCCTGGGTATTACCCTGCGGTACAGGATGTACCTGTGCCCTGTGCTGTTTGCTAAAGTGCGGGTTTTTACTGGCACCGAACTGCTGATTTGCCTGGGAAGAGGATTTGTCTTGTTGACGATCTTGTGGCTTTGGAGTTTGCCTACGATCTTTTTCCTCTTGGCTTTTAGCAAACGTAGTTGCGAAAATGTACCTTTCGTGGTTTGATTCCACTTCTTGTGCCAGGGCCAGAGCCGATGGCATGTCTCTCGGCTTTGCCGCGAATAGCACATCCGTAAGGCTGCGCTTGAGACCGGAAATGAATACGCGCAAGGCGTCTTCACGGAATTTATCGCACAAGGTTTTAGCCTCTGACGGCTCGTGTGACATATTGACTTTGTTTGTCAACAAGGTTAGTTTTTTTTCGACCTCATCGTAATACTGCAGCAGGGAGAGATTTCCCTGTCTGAGGGTGCCCATCTCCTGCTCTATGACATGCATCGGGCGTTTATCGCTATATGTAAAATCGAGGCGACTTATGATCGCATCGAAGTTGAGTACTGTTCCGAATGACGACAGTACTGCGTCGGCGGGTCCCCTAACCTTGCTTCTGATGATTATTACAGCTTGGTAGTGGCGAGAGCTGCCATCGAATCGTTTAAAAATGTGATAGGCTGCTACAGCCGCCTGCCGCCAGGAGACGTATGTTTCTTGTGCTCCCGCGAATTCTGGCAAGCACTTTACCGCGTCCAGCGGTTCGTTGCATGGAACGGCGTCGTTTATCTCTATGGTTTTATATGTATTTATTTGGGGGGTCTGGGCTGGAGCTGACGCGATTCCGACTGTCGCTACCCGCCCGGCCAATTCCTCAATTCGCTGCCTAAGCGCTTGCTCCCTCAGTTCGTTTTGGGCGGCCTGTTCTGCAAGGGCATTAGTAACGGCGGCCTGTATAACGACTCGGAGCTGCTCGGGATCCATTTCTGTAGGGGGGGCTGGGGACCCGAGTGTTGGGGTTGAGGTGTGGAGCTGTCCCTCACTCTCAGACTCTGAGTCGCTCGAGTATTGCTTATTGTTTCTATATTCGAGAAACGGATTACTCATGGGCACCCGGATTTAACTGCACCGAAATTCGTGCGCATAAGCAAAAGCTATACACAACAAAGACGAAGGCAAAAAGCTTGGGGGTCGTATTTCCTTGCGATAAGCGGAGCAACAAAACCAACAACGGTGTCTGCAGGGTGGCGATGTATGCACCGCTGCATAAAATGTATGTTGAGTACACAGCGAGAAATAACTTGAGCTGCTTGGCGAAATAACGATGCGCCGTGACACAGGGCGGAAATTATGAGTGATAAAAGAATTTTTTATGCGCCTCACAAGTCATATATCATTATATATGGTAATTCAAATTTTTCGCAGGGAAAATAATGTGCGATAATATTATAATATTTATTTATTAGATAGTGGGGGGGGGACCTGCACTGTCGTTAAGTAGAATAAAGGCACAACACTATGAATGTAGTGGCCAGTGGTTGGCGGGTTGCGGGTAGACTTGCTTCTCCGCTGGTTCAAATACAGATGCAAGTAATATAACGCTGCGTCGCAAATGTATGTGCCGCCGCAACAAAAAAAAAATTTTTTTAGCGGAGTGGGGGGTTAAACAGCAGTCATAGAGATGCGAAGCTAACACACGAAAAATATTCTCACAAAACGTATTCGTTGTTAATATTCATATGTAATATTTATTTATTTTGTACCACTTTTATTTGAAACCAAATTCCTAAAATTCAAATTCTCAAGGAATACTCAAACTTAACACTTGATTCAGTTTTTGCTGGTAGCAATTTTTTTCAATTTAAGTTTTTTAATTTACAGACCCAACAAAAAGTTTGACCATCAGTGTCCACTTACATGTTTTTTACTGTCATTTAATTATTTCCAGTTCGGGTCAAGAGGGCCTGTCGAGTGGGTATCTTAAAGTTGAGCGCCAATTAGAAAGTATAGGGGGTGCAGGAGATGAATTATCAGAATTCCCTCGCTGTTGTCTCCAATGGATGTTAGCTGGTTACTCCGTGTGCGGCCGGTTGGCCTGGTACCTCCAATGCTGAGATAGGAAGGTTAGGTTGGAAGGTTGACTTCCCTTCAATACTGCTGGCCTAGGGACTCAGTCAGTGTAATAATTAATAAGTGATTTAACGACTAAGTGTCGGAGATTCATATGAGCTTGTGCTCTTGCTTTATTGAATGACAATTATGAACTGAACTTAAGAATGAAACTTAGAGCTAACAAAAGACTCACAGCGGCCACGCAAATATGCAGTGTTTGCCGTCTGTGCACGAGCGTCCGGCCCAAATGCAACATCAGCAATTTCGGCCGGAGTTGGATAAGGGACAGAAATCAATGCTTATGTCATTGACTTCTGTCAGCTTATGTTAACTTGTTAATTATATATTTTATCAGAATCACCTCCTTAGTTAAAAAAAAAATTTTCCCCTTTCCCTTTTTTTTTTCCCTTTTTTTTTTTTTCCCTCCCACCCTCTTTTTTTTTTTTATAAAAAAAAAAAAAAAAATAACCCCCCCCTTTTTTTTTTTTAAAAAAAATATAAAAAAAAAAGGGGGGAAAAAAAAAAAAAAAATTAATTAAAAAAAAAAAAAAAAAAAAAATAAAAAAAATAAATTTTTTTTTTTTTTAAAAAAAAAAATATAATATTTTTTAAATTATTATAAAAAAAAAATAAAAAAAAAAAACTGCAAGGGTATATCAACTTCAGCTCCGCCCGAAGTTAGCTTTCCTTTCTTGTTTTTTTATGGATGGTCAAATGTATTCTGAAGAACCCAACAAAAAATGGGTAGCGGGTGCTCCATTCTTGGGAAAATCGGTTGTGGGCATAGTGAATTAATCAAGTGGTCACGGCCCACAATCCTTTTGTCTGCCGCGTGTCGTGACAAGATTTCTTGCCAAAGGGTTAGTATGTGTAATAAGAAGTTCCCTGTGTCGATCTGAGGAGTTACAAATCGTTTTCTTTACCGTCGGCACTCCCCCGACCTGGAATATATCTTGATTTTAACTTGATATGCACGTTTGCACACTTTTAGTAATGAATTACAGGCCGTACCCCAGCAAGTGATTCCCCTTGGCCTAAAGGGATACGCCGCTACCTAGACGAATAAGACAGTCCATTTATTTCAATAAAGTCGACAGTGTACGGTAACTCAGAGCTATGTCCCATTTTTTTCTTTAGTGTATCAATTGAAGGTACAGTGGTGCTCATAGACTTAAGCCACAAGACTTCAACCAAGAATTTAAACGAAAATTAAGAAAAGTTTTTATTTCACAGCTCCAATTTTTTGTGTCACATTAGTTCTATATATCAGTGTTCTAATAGAAAAAAAACCAAGTTATAAAAATATATATTCAACGAAAAACTTAAAAAATCTGAGACCATCTCCAAAATGTCCTGCTCACATACTTAAGCCAAGGAAAAAATGGTTGAAAAAGTTAAAATTTGCCGAATATTTCTTATACTTTTAATAAATTTACTTCAATACTGAGTGGGATGACCTTTCTGCTTAAGAACAGAGGAGCAACGCTTTGGCATTGAATCCACAAGACGTGCGCACTGTTGAGGGGTGATTTTCTTCCACTCTTGCAAAATTCGCCACAAATCCTTTTTATTTGCTGGTTTTTTTTGGCCAACGACTTGCTTAAGAATTCCCCACAAGTTCTCTATAGGGTTCAAGTCGGGGCTCTGCGGTGGCCATTGCAAAACATTGATTGCCTCTTGGTTAAACCACGACTTGACTACCTTGCTGGTCGTTGTCCTGTTGAAATATCCAGGCAAGTGGCAAATTATCGGCATATTCTCCAAATAAATTGTTAATAAGGATGTCCCTGTACATTTCGCCGTTCATAATGCCTTCTATCTTCACTAGGGGACCTACGCCCGATGCGGTGAAACAGCCCCAGACCATAATCGAAGCGCCACCATGTTTAACGGTCTTCTTCGTGTATTTGGGGTCCAATTGTTTGTTGGGAGGACGTCGTACATATGGTTTACCATCACTCCCAAAGTCATTAAACTTGGATTCGTCGCTACAAACAATCATGTTCCAAAAATTGGGACCTTTTTGAATATGCTCTCTGGCGAATTGAAGGCGCTTTTTAACATTTTTAATGGACAGCAATGGTTTTTTTTTGGCAATGCGTCCATATAACCCGAATTCATTTAGCCGTCTTCTTATGGTCTGAGCTGACACATTCACGCCATAATCTGCCACCCTTTGACCTCTGATTTGCGTTGAAGTCAAGAACGGATCGGCTTTACTGATTTTGGCGATCCGGCTTTTCACGTGGAATATTTTCCCAGGTACCATGTTTCTTATAAAATGCAATGGCATTTCTGACTTTGCCACGCGAAAAATGTAAAGTCTTACAAATTTGTAGAATATTTGTGTTTTTTTCGTAATATTCCCATATTAGCTTTCTTTCGGCCGGATTTGTATTTTTATTTTTAGCCATAGCGGTCAAATTGTTTTGGGAAACGTTTTTAGTATTCAATATTTTAGTTTAGAAAATAACTAGTACAACTTTCCCGGAAAAAACACAAGTTTGACGATTTTAGCTCAAGGTGGCTTAAGTATATGAGCAGAGCGCAACACTGCTTTTTGACATTTAGTAAATTTTTTGGGAACCCCCGAATTCCTACTTGTCATTTTTTAATGTGATCAGCTGCTTAAATAACAGTGTTGCAAAATGTAAAAATTTCAGGCCAAAATAATTATGTTCAAAAAAGTTATTAAAAAAACAGTTTATGGTAGTGGCGGTGGCTTAAGTCTATGAGCACCACTGTACCCAAAATTTCTAACTTTTCTGTTTTTATACCCTTGCAGAGGGTATTATAATTTCAGTCAAAAGTTTGCAACGCAGTGTAGGAGACATTTCCGACCTTATAAAGTATGTATATTCTTGATCAGCATCAACAGGAGAGTCGATCTAGCCATGTCCGTCTGTCCGTCCGTCCGTTTCTACGCAATCTAGTTGTTTGGGGGAAGACAACAAAAATGCCACCCTTAGGTTATGTAATAATAACGCCTTTAATTTTATAAGTTTATGTACGTGTCGTGTTTATTCTGCCAGTCGAATCTGCACTGATGCAGCCGAAAGCCTGGCTTCATATTTTAATTCGGTTTTACAAATGTAGTCGCTGAATAGGTAGCGCGACAGCTTAGCGAGATAAGGCAATATAAAGAGGAGAGCGCAAGAACGCTACCGGTTAAGCCATACACCTATGCGCACTAGACTAGGCGCTGGCGGGCTGCTCCGAACACTAGTCCTTCAGTTTTAAAGCTATCTCCTTGAAACTTTCCCTAAAGTTGTCTTCCTATTGCAGGTAGTAAGTCGGAACGAGCCGACTCGGGCAACTATATCATATTTCTGCCATATAACTGAACGATCGGAAATGCCATAACTTTGGCGTTTTTAAAGTTAGGATTTTCTATGGGTTTTATTTTTGGCCAATCAATCCGACCTAACAAATTTCATATGGATCGGCCGACTATATCCTATTGCCAAAGACCAATATAAACACCAAGATGCGTAACGCCATACGATTTTTTTGCACACGAATTTTTTGTGCTGGCTTTTCAACTGGCTTTTCGCTCTCTGCCCAAAAGCCAGCGAGAGAGCGCTCAAAAGCCAGCCGCTCTTTGCACGCATACTGCGACAGTCGACGAATGTATGTGTGCACATGTATTCTCAAGCGAAGAAATTCGCTGCAGCGCGCTGTCGAATATACTCTTTATTTTAAAACAAGAGAGAACGCTATAGTCGGGTGCCCCGACTATCAGATACCCGTTACTCAGGTAAAGGGAGTGCGAGGGAGATGGAGATAGAAACTTTGATCACGCATAACTTTTTAACGAATGGTCCGATTTGAAAAATTTCTTCTACATTTCGATAGGTATTGATAAACACAATAAAACTGTATTTTTACTTTTCCGAAATATTTAAATTTTAAAAATCGTTATAAGCGATTGTGGGCGTTAAAGGGGGCGTGGCACCAGTTTGAAACAAACTTGCGCTGCGTAGGAACTCCTAAAATCTACATGCAAAATGCCAATCTTCTAGCTTTTATAGTTTCCGAGATCTCAGCGTTCATACGGACGGACAGACAGACGGACAGACAGACGGACAGACAGACGGACAGACAGACGGACAGACAGACGGACAGACAGACGGACAGACAGACGGACAGACAGACGGACAGACAGACGGACAGACAGACGGACAGACAGACGGACAGACGGACATGGCTATATCGACTCGGCTAGTGACCCTGATCAAGAATATATATACTTTATAGGGTCGGAAACGCTTCCTTTTAGCTGTTACATACTTTTGCACGAATACAATATACCCTTTTACTCTACGAGTAACGGGTATAATTATAACATTATTAAAAATACTTATTTTGTATTGCCTTTATATTTACTTTATTTACTAATTATTCGAATGTATAATATTTTTTAGTAATGACCACTTGTGAACGATTTTTAGGAGCCTCAGAAATTTTGCGATTGAACAGAATGAATATTTTTATAATTATTGTATTTTAAATATATGGATTAAAAAATATGTGGTATTTTTATATTATACGTATTATAATAACATTATATAAAATTATTATCATAATATAAATTAAATTTATATGAATATTTCTAAGTTAACTATTTTAATTATTTAGAAAAAAGAGAAACCCAAAGAAGAAACAAAAAAGGTTTGCGCGCTTTTCCTTCTAAAATAAAATTACCCATTTTTAGTATTTCTTATGAATATTAAATTTGGTTAAATGATTTTGCGCCTTTTAATTTGGTAGCAAATTCGAGCGGCGATTTTAACTAATTTGTATTAGGAAAACTTATAAAAATGAATTGTAAGCGACACTAATAAATAAATATTTTATTGAAAAATTTAAAAAAAATGGCAAAAAATATAACAAAACGCTTTCGACAACTTGGAAAAAAGTTATAAATATGTATGTTCGTAATATTAAATATAAATAGGATATCCTGTAGCTTAGTTTTATAATTAAGCATTCAATTCGTGTTATTATAAATAGTTTAACTTTTTATAAAATAATAATATTAGTTTTAAATATTTATTAGGTATACAAAAAAACGATGGATAAATAAAAATGAATATCTGCATATTAAATTAAATTTTTCGTTTTATATATTTAAATTAATTATAAAAACATACCTTTTAACACAAAACATATAAAACTGCTTGAGTAAATAAGAATAGATTTAAGTGCAGGTTGATAATATTAGATATGATGTTATTCGTATTTACTTTAAATATTTTAAGTCATTAGATAAAAATTTAATATATTTGAATAAAAATTAAATTTAATATTTCCATTTTAAAGTTAATAAAAACAGCCATGGATAAAAAATAAAGCGACATATATTTAATTTAATATCCTTTAAATATATTTAATTTAAATAAACTTCGCTTTGTTTTTGTTTAACAATCATAGTATATTCAAATATATTAAACTTTGTTGAAATATTTTTCAATTTAATCAAGCAGTTTTATATGTTTTGTATTAAAAGTTATGTTTTTAGCTTTAATTAAAATATGTAAACCGAAACTATGAATTAAATACGCAGATCTTCATTTTTAAGGTATATAAAAAAGTTTTACATCAAGCTTCATTGCCATATATACATAAAAGCAATTTAAATAATCATCCTGTTCAATCATAGAAGTTCTTTTGACACACAATTAGTTTCTTAGTCCAGAAATGATTTCTGGACGAAAATCGTCTTCTCGAACAAATACGCACACATACGCACTTTCTTATTCGTGCAATTCTATTTTTAGATTTTTACGCTCTCAACTTTGTGCGAGCGGAGAGAACGGAATTTTCGTCGCCACCAAAAAACGAGCTGCATATTGCAAAACCAATGTATGGGCGTTACGCATCTTAGTGATTATATTGGTCTTTGCTATTGCCGCCATATAACTGATTGATTGGAAATGCCATAACTTTGGTGTTTGTAAAGTTATGAAGTTGGGATTTTTCATGGATTTTATTTTTAGCCAACCGATCCAATTTTGGAGAATATAATTTACAGAATATTCTTCAAGGGTATATCATCTTCGATCCGCCCGAAGTTAGCTTTCCTTTCTTGTTAGTGTATCAATTGTATTTGATCACTTATATTTTAACGTACCAAAAAATAAAACCTCAACAGTTAATGCTTTAACGTTTCATCTTGCATCTTGTTTAAGAAATGTTTATAAGTTATAAAAACCGTTCACTCTTCTTTTAGTGAGTAGATAGTTAACTTTACTATCTATAAAAAATAAGGCAAATAATAAAAAATAAACATTTATATCACCAAGAAAAATTATTTTCATAATAGTGCTGACATAATCAA
This sequence comes from Drosophila rhopaloa, assembly GCF_018152115.1. Classification (NCBI taxonomy): domain Eukaryota; kingdom Metazoa; phylum Arthropoda; class Insecta; order Diptera; family Drosophilidae; genus Drosophila; species Drosophila rhopaloa. The sequence goes on from NW_025335033.1 coordinate 814,870, forward strand.
AAAAGCGTCGCTTTTTTGGAAACATTTCACAAAAAAAACATTTCAGGTAAATACACCAATGTCGACTAGTATCGTAGTAGTTCCAAATGTGAATAAAAGATAGAAGAATAAACTGAATAGTAGACAAATTTTCAAAAGCTACGATTGTGGACAATTAGGTTTAGGTTACAACATATATAATTTATTCAATAAACAAAAAAATTACAATTTTTTTAATCCAACAAGGAAAGGAAGCTGGCTTAGGTATACTCTTGCAGTTGTAAGAAAAAATGTATTAGTCAATACACTTATTCCAAAGGTTATTTTTAATAAAATACACTTTAAAATGTTTTAATGCTTCTTTATCAAATCAAAGATAGGATTAAGATTAATTTCTAATTTCCTCTCTTAAAGTGTAGAAAGGTATTCCAATTAACATTAGTTTGGAAAGCGGTATGTGCAATGTTTATTTTTATAAAGGGTTTATTTCTTATCAGACGTCGATGTCTTTTTTGTGAGTCTTGTGCTTAGCCTATTCGAATATTAATTAGTCTTAAAAAGATAAAGAGAGCAGTAATTTTAAATGAGCAGTCAAATAAAATGCAAGTTTAGAACTCTGCGCATCGCCTTAGAATTCGAGCTTGAACCACTCGTGCCCTTGCCGCTATTCGTACAGCTAAATTTCGTAACGTAAAATTTTGGGTAGGATAGATTGGTAAATGAGCTCTTTCTTATGTTTAAGGAGTCAGTTTATTATACAAGCTTAAGCTTGAATATTAGCTCCAACTCGATTTTTTCCTTACGATGTCTGTAAAAATTACCATATATCCAACTACTTGCGTAAAGGTTCAACGTATTTTAATTGTTTGTATGAAAGCTATATGAAATAGTAGTCAGATTCAGAAAAAAAAATATTGGTAAAATTTTGTCAAGTTAACGGAAAAGGTAGATCTACAACTTACAGCAAAAATATCAAAGCCATATAGTCAGATTTGATTTCAAATAAATATGTTACAAAAATGTTCAAACACTTTTGGCTAAACTGTTGGCCTTTGAAATGCTACGTTGGCAGAGGCATTGTATTTCCCTAACATATTACTAATTTCAATTCTTAAGATAATAAGTATTGTGTTCTCGTTGAGTTCTATTTCAGACTGCTTTTTATTCTATGCGAAGCAAACAGAGTTGCCAGATTCTTAAAGTACTAACAGAGTGTAGAATGGAGGAATAGAAAACAGACGTACTGTTGACAATATATAACACATCTCCTCCTTTAATTAAAAACGAATAGTATTTTTAGGATTTCGGAAATCCTTGGGCTTGAAACGATTTACTTCTTGGCGAACACGACTACTTTGGCGAACAGGTATGCCGGATGAAAGTCGTTCTGTTGTTTTTGCCTTGGTTGTTGGTTAGATGATGTGGAGCTCTCGGGTGGCTCAGGTTCAGGATCACGTTGCTGAACGGCTGGAGGAGTTACCGGTTGATCTTCTTGTAGTGGTGGTGGATCTTGTTGTTGTGGTGGTTAATTTGAAGATGTTTGCGGAATATCCGGAATCCACCAGAACTCTGGAGGTTTTTCGATGGAGCTGCTTGCTGAGAACTTCGGTTTTAGCTGGTTGAAATGGCGCTTGATATAACCATTTGTGGTGCGAACGATGAAAAGCATTTTTCCAATTGGACGGTCGATAATGCCTTCAATCCACTTTTCTCCCCTCGATTAGTTACGAGCGTAGACCATTTGATTTGGGACGTACTTGGTAACCGATTGCTTGGCTTCGACAAGCTGCTCGAAAAGTTGACTTAGTACGGTACCGACTGAACGACCATGGATTAACTCGGCAGGAGATTTTCCGTTGGAGTTTGGAGTGAACCTGTAAGAAGCAAGGTATTTAGAAACTGCTACTCGGACTGGTATACCGTCTTTGAGGTTCTTCTTGACTGAGAATTTGAACGACTGAACGAAACGCTCTGCTAATCCGTTGGATGCCGGATGGAACGGGGCTGTGGTTATGTGTTTTATTCCAAGATGTTTGCAGAATTCCTCGAAGGCGTCAGCCGTAAGCTCCGGCCGTTGTCGCTGACCATGATTTTTGGATATCCTTCGATGGCGAATATCGATGATAGTGCAGCGATCGTGTTAGCGGTTGTAGTGGACGACATTTGAACTACAAATGGGAACTGCGAGTAAGCGTCTACGCAGATTAGCCACATAGAATCGAAGTCGATATGAATTCGCTCCCACGCTGTTGTTGCTGCAGTCCAACTTTGGTACTCTTTTGGAGGAGCAGGATTGTTGCACTTGCAGATGCTGCATGACTGAGCAAGGTTTTTAATGTCTGCGTCGATCTTAGACCACCAAACATGTTGTCTAGCTAACTGCTTCATTCGAACAATGCCCCAATGTCCTTCGTGTAACAGCTTCAGGATATATGTGCTCGAAGAGTTACTGGGATTACTACACGATTGGCATCTGTGTGTAGGCAAAGCAATTTTTTGTTGATCGTGAGGGCAAATTTTCGATTAAAGTATGGTGATAATGCTTCCTCGCATTGCTGAAGTTTTTCTGGCCATCCTACAGTAACATACCGTAAGACTTGTTTGAGAAGTTTGTCCTTTTCGATGTGGTTGCGAATAATCTCAGAATTGATCGGTGGTGACAGTTCCATTACGATGTGGCAGGCTTCTTCTTCTCTGTCGAAATCCGGATCCATGCCCACGGGAAGGCGCGATAGGGCATCTGCGTTGCCATGAGCAGATGTAGATCGATACTGAATTTCAAAGTTGTAGGCCATGAGAATGATGGCCCAGCGCTTTAGCCTGTTTGACGTCATTAAAGGAAGATGCTTGCCTGGATTGAAAATCGTTACAAATGGCTTGTGATCCGTTATAAGGGTAAACTTTCGGCCGTACAAATATTGGTAAAAACGTTTACTCCGAATATTATAGAAAGTCCTTCTTTTTCGATTTGGCTGTATTTAACCTGATGTTTGTCAAGCGTTTTTGATGCGAAAACAATAGGTCTCTCCTTGCCATCTTGTTGTATATGCGAAAGGACTACACCGATACCAAAAAATGATGCATCCGTTGCAAGGACTAATGGTAGGTTTTCATCGAAATGAGCTAGCTGAGTAGCGTTGATAATATGGGACTTCAGGTCTGTAAAAGCTTGTTGTTGTTGCGGCACAAAAAGGTATGCTACATTTTTCTACAATGTTGGTTCAAAGGAGCGGCCAACTGAGAATGATTCGGTATAAAGTTGCAATAGTAATTTACTTTACCCATGAATGCTTCTAATTGCTGTAGATTAGAAGGCGGGCGCAACAATTTAACAGCTTCCAAGCCTGAGCTGTCTGGAAGAATCCCTTGAGCGCGGATTCTTCGTCCTAAGTACTCTATTTCGTCCGTGAAAAAGAACCATTTCTCCTTTTTGCATCTGATACCGTTCTCACGAAGAATACTGAGAACTTGGTCGATTCGCTTTAGATGTTGCCCGCTTGTAGGTGCTGAAATGATGATGTCATCTAAGTAGTTGCCACATCAGTCTACTTCCAAATACCTTCGAAGATCGCTGGAGCGCTGGCAATCCCGTAGGGAAGGATCTGGTATTGAAATAGGCCAGTTCCATTTGAAGATAGGCATCCTCTTTTGTCGGTAGAGGGTACTGTTCAACATCGATCTGTGCGTTGACTGCTTGCTTAAAGTCACCACATATGCGAATAGCGCCTCCTGGTTTTGGTGCAAGCACAATTGGGGATGCCCAATTGCTGAATTTGATCGTCTTCCAAATTCCGGCTTATGTAAGTCTGTCTGCCTCAGCTCTGAATTGGTCCATCTGTGCAAATGGAATTTGACGGCTCTTGAAAAACTTTGGTGTTGCTGACGGTTTTAAAAATACACTTGCTTTGAAGTCTTTTATGACACCCATGGCTGGTTCAAACACCTCGTTGTACGTGCTGCAAAGGTCACCTAGTTCGTCATCGTGCACTTCTTGAACGTTTGATACTTGCATGATTTCAAAGCCGAAAATGTTGAATAAATCCATGCCAAATAGATTGTTTGATGTCTCAATGTTCGCAACGATTATGACCACTTGCTTCTCTTTTTCACCGCACTTTGCAATTGTGTGCAACTCCCCAAGCAATGGTATTGGTGTATCACCAAACGCATGTAATACTCGGGAACACTTGAGTAATTTTGGCTTATTCAACAGCGCGTATGTAGTCACGTTGATTACGGACGCTGTGGCTGAGGAATTCATTTGAAATGATATAACTTTGCTGTGTATTTCAAGATCTATAAGAATCTTGTTCTGCTGACATTTGACTTGACCTGTAACACTGTTTACAGCTTCAATCGTTTCGATTTCGTTTGCTTCGAATTTGCCACGTTTTTGCCATTTACTTTTGTCTTGCTTCGACATGCATACAACAGCTATATGTCCTTTTCTACCGCACTTGTGACATACGGCATCGCGAAACTTGCATTTCTCTCTGGCAAGATTGTGTCCACAACCAGAGCATGATTTTAGCGAACTTTTGTTTGATTTGGCATCACTTTCACCACCACCAAGGAATGGTTTCTTTGTATAGGTGTGAACTGCGTTTATCGGGTCTTGCTTTGATACTGTTTCTTTGAGGGCTGCCACGGTTTTTGTAGTTGTCTCATAGGTTTCTGCACATCTTCAAGAGTTGGCTGAGACTTCTGAAGAGCAGATGCTCGGACGGCATCGTATGGCGTATGTACTATGATCTGATCTCAAATCATTTCACATACATAGTTAGAAGAACAACCGTTGGCATTACAGACGAATTGGCATTCGCACTCTCTGTGCGTTTGCGAATGTTTCATCTCCCTCTTAATAGCGAGCAGCAACAACGTGTCGTTTTGTTGCGAAATGTTCCGTTAACTTGTCTGGGAGTTTCATGTATGTATACGTGTTCAAATGGTTGCTCCCGAACATATTTTTCAATAGTTCGAATATGTTTATGCCACACCACGAAGCCCTTTGCTTAATTTCTGCACTAACCGAATACGCGTTAAATTGCTGGGTTAACTGTTCAAGGTAAGACTCCCAGTTTTGATTGTCTTTGTGGAATGGAGGACACGAAGATAATTCACCCGTGTGGCTTGAATCACCCTGCCCTGGAGAAGCGTTTCTATCCATCATTGCTTGCATCCATTTTTGTTGCTGTTCCATAATGTCTTTTGTAAATGCTTGCTGCTGTTGAGCTAGTATTGCTTGGATCAAATCATCATCTGCCGGCATCTTGATGAAAATCAACGACTACTCGACACGATTTATGCGATTTAACTGTTTTTATTTTTCGACAAAATTTTTCACTTTTTTCCTCGTTGCCAATATGTTGTGTTCTCGTTGAGTTCTATTTCAGACTGCTTTTTATTCTATGCGAAGCATACAGAGTTGACAGATTCTTAAAGTACTAACAGAGTATAGAATGGAGAAATAGAAAACAGATGTACTGTTGACAATATATAACAATAAGGAAGATAAAGGAAAGGAGTTATTTTTTGATGAATTCAATACCATTGAATTTATTTGTGTAAAGTTATCGCTTCCTGGTAACTTTATATACATAACTTGCTCTTATATTCCGCCGTTGTCTGAACTTCCTGATTATTTAAATCACCTATCCGTTATTAAGTCCGTTGCAAATAAGCTTTCCGATAGGGATCAGTTGATAGTTCTAGGTGATTTTAATATACCTGGAGTTACTTGGTCCACTGAGGATGGATCGAATGTCTTACTACCTATAGCACAACATGATTTTATTGATGGCCTGCTTGACATATCTCTATCTCAAGTAAACCATGTTCGAAATTCATTAGGTCGCCTACTTGATTTGTGTTTTGTATCGAATCCTGAAGGTGTGTTTCTGTCCAGAGTAGCACCACTCACGCAACCTGAAGATCCATATCACCCAACAATCGAACTTTCATTTGATACGGGTAGAGTTATAGAAGAAAAATCAGAAAAATCCAAACGAATACATTGTTTTCGCAAGGCAGACTTTCTGAGGCTTAATAATTTTATTTCTGGCTTTAATTGGTCTGATCTTTACTTATGCAATCATATGTCCGATGCAGTTAATGTTTTTTATACTGCAATAAACTCATTTTTTAATTCCTGTGTTCCGAGGTACTATCCGTCAACTTCCAATAAATCACCTTGGTTTAGCAAAGAGTTGACACACTTAAGAAATGTAAAGTCCAGACTTTTTAGGAAATATAAAAATACCGGTTCTCAATCTGTTTTTACTAGATATCTAAGTGCTCGGTCAAGATTTACCGTGCTTAATGCTCAGTGTTATAATAGTTACTTAAACCGTTGTAAGGTCCAGTTTTCTCAGGACCCGAAACAGTTTTATAATTTTGTTAACACCAAGCGTAAATCTAATTCTTTTCCTTCCTCGCTGTCGTTCGAAAACATGACGGGAACCACAGATCAGGCAATAGCCGATATATTTGCCCAATTTTTTCAAACGACTTACTCTACTTTAGATTATTCATCTCAGCCTTATTCTTACACCATGCCCAAGTCAAACCTCATATTCTGTCCCACTTTAACAGAAAGCTCTCTTCTTTTGGATCTTCTTCGTATTAAGCCTGTTTATTCGCCAGGGCCCGATGGTATTCCTGGGTGCGTGCTTAGGTATTGCGCTAAGGCCCTGTGCAAACCTCTTCACAAGTTGTTTACCTTATCTCTAGAAACGTCCCAATTCCCAAATATTTGGAAGGAATCATTTGTTATTCCTCTTTTCAAAAAAGGTAACAAGTTAGAAGCCAGTAACTGCAGAGGTATTTCTAAGTTGTCAGCTATTCCTAAGCTTTTTGAAAAAATTATTACTCCTCATTTGCAGCACTTTTGCAGATCAATTATTTCTCCGTGTCAACACGGATTTATTAAACGTAGATCCACAATTACAAACCTTCTAGAGCTCACTACATTTGTGATAAAAGGCTTCAATAGTAGTTTTCAAACAGATGTCATTTACACTGACTTTAGTAAAGCATTTGACTCTGTAAATCACTTACTTCTTATTCATAAACTTGACCTTTTAGGCTTTCCAGTTGATCTGCTTAAATGGATTTCAAGTTATCTAAATGGCAGGTCACAAAGAGTCCTTTATAAAAATTCAATTTCTGAAATTCTCCGTGTTACCTCCGGTGTCCCACAAGGGAGCCATCTGGGTCCGTTACTTTTTACATTATTTATTAACGATCTTCCCTCAATTATAAGTCATTCTCGCGTACTTATGTACGCAGATGATGTTAAGTTGTGCCTGCAGTATAAGGACATTTCCTGCCATTTAGACTTGCAATCCGATCTAGATAATTTTCAAAACTGGTGCCGAGATAATTTACTAAATTTAAACGGCTCCAAGTGCAAGCTGATGACTTTTTATCGGGCCAATCCGATATACGCGACTTACACGTTAAGTGGCAGCTCTTTGGATAGAATAACTCTTGTAAACGATCTTGGCGTTCTCTAGGACCCTAAACTAAAAATTTTCTAATCACATTTCGTCCATGGTTAATAAAGCTAGAGGAGTGCTTGGATTTATTAAAAGGTGGTCAAAAGAATTCGATGATCCTTATTTGACTAAAACTTTATTTATTTCGCTAGTCCGTCCGATTCTGGAGTATGGGTCTCCCGTCTGGAGTCCACAATACGGAATACATATTGGTCGTATTGAATCTGTACAAAACAAACTTCCTTCTTTTTGCTTTACGGCGCCTAAACTGGGATGCAAATCTTATCTTACCTTCTTATTCTAGTAGACTTCTTTTGATTAATTTACCATCCCTAGCCAACCGTAGAACGATGCTTGGTACTATCTTTATTTATAACCTTATACATGGTGATATTGACTGCCCCGACTTGTTAAGTCGGCTAAACTTTTCTGTGCCAAGTAGATTAACTAGAAATTATATTCCCCTAATTTTAAATCATTGTAGATCTAACTATGCCTTGCATGAGCCTTTCAGAGTATTATGTTCTGACTATAATAGACATTTTACTGTAATATCAAATCTTGACTCTCTGCCGCTCCTAAAACGATTAATAGTTGCTTCATTGGCACAAGATTGATCTAACTATTACTTTTTTCCCCGGACCTTTACCTTTATTTTCCTATCTCGCGTCTATCCTATCGCGAATCGTGCCGTACGATACACGGCTGCGCCCCTCGGTCGGTTGGGCGGGTAAGTGGGCCGTGGGACTCAAAAAAAAAAAAAAAAAAAAAAGCTGACAAAACAAACATGACTTTCTGGCTGTGTGAAAATATGGTGCACACTGGTCGAACAAGTGATTACCTTTCCAACCTCTGTCGTGAGGTTGTAAGGTTGAAAATAAGATGAAGGGCTTGATTAGCTGTGTTGCTAGAGATAGCTTTTGTCGAGCTACTTTCTGTGCTGGATTTGCAATTGAACAACCGTAAGCTATTTGTGGAGTCCCCTAAGCCGCTAATGGTATGCAGCATAAGGGGAACACCTCGCATCCTCAATCAGATAAACAGCAGAGCACATCAGCGGATATACAGCCGATCGCAGCAAAAAAGGGTTCCTTCTAAAAATACCGATTTGTCTACAATAAGTGGATCCATCTAACCCTCAAAGAAAACACCGGCTCAACTAAAGAAGCAAATATTTGTTTCTCGACTCTCCCTTGATCGAACATCTTCTGATGCATATTGTTAACCTAAAGGTAAAAAAAATCAAATTTTTCTTACGCTTCCAAAATGTCTCAATTATATCCTGAACATTCCAAAAAGTCTACTTTTTCGAAGCTGGCTTAATAAGAAAACAATTTTGGCTTGCGATTTCAGTTTGCATAAGGTTCCGTTCATAAAGGGGGAGACGTTAAAAACAATGTTTAACTCTGCAAAAGAAGCAACGGGAGTTACTCTGGAAAATGCTACGTGCACTGTGATTAACCCGATTATAATAATAAAATTTAGTCACTCGGGGAAGAAGATTGAGATGCAGGAGGCGGCTGGCGAATACAGGCGGGCCCATAAACAAAAACAATGCCTAAACATGCTGGCCATGGGCTCGCCTACACTGATCTCCCATTGGGCAGCTATCAAAAGATGACTACGAAGTATTCAAGTGTGTTATCATTTTAAAAACGATTCTTCAAATACTGTGCTTAATGGATATAAATCGGACTTTATTTCTATTTGTGAAGGAGTCCGGCCGCGATCCGTATTATCTTTTATTCTACTTTTATGAAACCGATCTTCCAGAAACATTATTAGTAAGTGATGATCAAATGTAAGTTACATTGTTATCCTTTGAGAAATAAAAATTAACAAATTGTACATTTTTAAATCCGTTTTATTGAAGCTTCAAATCGACTCCCAAATAATTTTTACAAAGAATAAAACGTTTCGGACCTTTGGCAAACCCAGAAGCTTTTTTTTAAATTAAAAGTTTTTATTTAAATTTTAACAAGTTTTCTGCTACCCATGTGACAGCTTGACCAGGTTGTAAATATAATATTGCTGACATAGGTATAACATAATATACATTAGTTCACATTTCTTGTTAAAGAGTATATAATTTTTTGTATGGAAATAATAATATTAATTTATATTTATATATATCTCGATGGAAGATCGTGTGGGTGGAATCTTTTGTCTTCTTTTTGTTGGTCTACGAGTAAGTCTTCTGACCAGGGAGTTAGGATGAGAGCCAAGTCGTTTGATGTAATTTTTCGCGTGTGTCCTACATGCATCGCCTATATTTGGAATTTTAAGATCTCTTTCGATGTCTCTAGTTCCCATGTATCAGGGGGCATTGCAAAGTAATCTATCGATTTTAATTTGTGCAACTTGAATTTTGTTGAGGTTCGATTTAGCCGTTATACCGTAGACTTGTAGCGCGTACTTCCAGATTGTCAAACTTTGTTTGACAGTGAGAGCTTATTTCTCAGAGAAAGGAGCCACGACATCTTGGCTGCCCTTGAAAGCACAGACTGCTTGTTCATTGTTGTTTGTCTCTAAAATGTAAGTCCTCTCTCCAAGATCACACCAAGGTACTTGTAAAAAGTCTCGTGACGAAGAGAAGTGCCAAGCATAGTGATTCCTAAACAATCCAAAGGTCTTTTCGCGATTGTGACACAAGCACATTTGCAGCAATTAATGCCTATGTCCCATTCAGTGGTCAACTTTTCGACAACTTTTTTTCCCAAACTTCTGTACATTCCCAGGAACTAGGCATATCTGAAGTATATAGCGAGTAAAGAGTCGGGCCTTGGGGTACGCCTGCGGAGATCGGACGTTTGGACGATTTTTCACCGTCGACAACCACACTGAATAAGAATAAAAAGCTGCTCAGAAAACCATCATGCCCTGTCAAAGGCTTGTTGTATATCCATGTATACATTTTGTGCTCCATAGCTTCCAAGGCAAAGTTAACCATACGGTGAAGCTGTTAGGGAGTACCATGGCTTTTACGGAAACCAAACTTCCACTTTGGGATTGCTCTACACACGTTTTCAAGTTTAAGAACTCGATCCAGTATCACCCTTTCCATAATTTTTCCCAGTGTAGTTAAAAGACTAATTGGCCTGTATGCATCGACTTCAGTGGGCTGCTTTTCAGGTAGGATAATGTTTCATCCTCAGAACACTGTTGAACAGCAGTACTATAAAGAGAAGGGGGAAAAAGCTTTATAGTCCGATTGTCAAGAAGAAACTCGCCTGGAGTTTTTTTGGCTTCTAGATTTCTAATCTGAGTTTGGACCTCTTCTAGTGTAACTGGGTTCGTGGTTAAAGCTATTTGAAAAGGCCAGTCTAGCTGCATTTGAACTAGAGTTCTATTTTCTACCGGAGTGAGGTATAAAGGCTTGAATCTTTCCTTTAAGCAGTTTGCAAAGATATCAGCTTTCTGTTGACTGGAGCTGCACCATCCACCAGCCGGATTTCTTCGGAATGACCTGTCGTTTATATCGATTCGTGAGCTTCCAGAAGAATAGTTTGAAGCTGCATCTGGACTTCCATTTTCCAGCATATTGTCAAACTGGTCTTGCTTGATTTTCGTTAAGACCTTGCTTAGCCGATTAGATAGCCTCTTGTAGATATTGTATACACGGACATCACCCGTTCCTAAAAATTTCCTCCTAGCTCGTTTTCTTTGTTCAATGAGAGCTATACGAGGGTTGCTAAATATATATATATGCTATATATATGCTCACCTGTGACGATCTTATAAACGTCTTTTAAAAACACCGCGATTGTATTTTTTCAAATTTTGTTTTCGCACCAATCCACACGAATCTTTTTTTGAGCGATTGTCAAATTGAGCGGGATCCAACGAGAACAAATTTTTTTTACGACCAAGTGTGATATATTTCAACCGTCGTCGCATGCAGACGTGTATTTATTGTGCAAAAATATTCAATAAAATCACAAAAGTGCAGTGACCGTTTTAATAAATCTACTATAACGCGAAAAGACGCTTTCTGCGATGAAATCGCGAATGTTTATATTGATTGGTCATTTAATTAATATAAAACTTAACACTTAAAACTCTAATTAACTTTACCACGAATACAATGAGTCTGAACGACGTTCGCACACAACGTCAACGTGAGCAAGACGAGAGACGGCTCTCAGTACAAAGAAATAACGCGTACTTCTCTTTTAAAGCAACCGAAAATAATGCAAGCTCTGATCAAGCGCGGGCAATTACCCCCAACTTGACCGAGTTCTTAAACGTATCGAGCGAGAGAGCGCGTTCTTGCTCCCCCTCGCTACCATCGACGTCTCTGCGGCCAAAGAGCGCTGAATGTGCTCCAATGCAGGTATGCAATAACCTAAGCTCATCAGCAGTAACTAGCACCGCAATTTCTTTAACAACGTCAACTGTAACTACAACAACAACTGCAACCGTATCGACTGCTCGTTTAATGACATCATCAGCTAGCAGCGCAAATATTAATACGTCTGCCACTGCGCTGCCCGAAAAACAGAACAAAACCAATGAATGTACTAAGCCGGCTGTGCAGACTGGTATGGATCGCTACATCCAAATCAAAAGGAAGCTGAGCCCTCTAAATTCTCAACGCAAAATAACCCGTAACAATGCTAGCCTAGCTGGAATAGAAACGCCCACGAACTCAAACCAATTTAAAATCTTGGAAGACGCCTATGACGTTGAGGCGGCCGAATCCACTGAAGTCGAAAAAAGGAAGCCAAAACCTCCGCCTATTTATATTCGAGAAAAAAGTTCCAATGTTCTTGTCAACAAAATTATCGAGCTTATTGGAAAGGATAACTTCCACATAATACCTCTAGTAAAGGGCAACATCCAGGAAACAAAGGTTCAAATGAAGTCTGAAGATAATTACAGAGTATTATCGAAATATCTTTCCGAGAATAAAAAGAACTTTTACACGTATCAGCTAAAAAGTAGCAAGGGCCTGCAAGTCGTACTTAAGGGCATAGAGTCCGACGTAACGCCTGCAGAGATAACAAAGGCGCTTCAAGAGAAGGGATTTAACGCTAAGACAGTCTTCAACATCCTTAACAGGGATAGAAAGCCGCAGCCACTCTTTAAGGTTGAGCTCGAACCAGAAAATAAGCCCCTAAAGAAATACGAAGTGCACCCCATTTACAATCTTCAGTTCCTGCTGCACCGCAGAATTACAGTTGAGGAACCGCACAAACGCAATGGCCCGGTACAATGTGCGAACTGCCAAGAATATGGCCATACAAGGTCATACTGTAAACTGCGCCCGGTGTGTGTAGTTTGTGGAGATCTTCATGACTCCGCACACTGCCCAACGAGCAAAGATGACTGCAACTCGAAAAAGTGCGGCAACTGCGGTGGCAATCACACTGCTAACTACAGAGGCTGCCCTGTTTACAAGGAGCTGAAAAGTCGCATCCACCAGAGAGGAACTGCCGCCCGCACCCAAAATAAACAGATGACAGCTTCCAGAACAAACCCTGAAGTCTTCTTCTCGACTGCAGCCAGATCCCCACTAGGACCCTTAAACTCTGATAAAAATGTGACTTACGCAAGCGCTTTAAAATCAGGACTGGCTAACCCTGTCTCAAAAAGTTCATTTCTGCAATCAGCATACCAAGAACCGAACACGGCTCAGCAGCAACAATTCAAATGATATACAGCCTGCAGCAAAGCCTTACGGAGTTTATGTCGTTTATGCGCACAACTATGCAAGATTTAATGCGAAACCAAAATCTACTGATTCAAATGCTGGTTTCAAAACAATCCAAATAATGACTTCCCTAAGGATATCTACGTGGAACTCTAACGGCGTCTCACAGCATAAACTTGAGTTAGCTCAATTCCTACTCGACAACCATATCGACGTAATGCTGCTTTCAGAAACACACCTTACAAACAAATACAATTTTCAACTACGAGGTTATTCATTCTGCAGAACAAATCATCCAGTTGGTAAAGCACATGGTGGGACTGGAATTCTAATCAGAAGCCGTATTAAGCACCACTATCATAACAAATTTGCTAAAAATTATCTACAGGCCATAAATATACAAACAAATACTGGCAACCAACTTACACTAGCCGCCGTATACTGCCCCCCTCGCTTCACCATAGCTGAAGATGAGTTTATGCAGTTTTTCAACTCACTAGGAGACCACTTCATAGCAGCAGGGGACTACAACGCCAAGCACACACACTGGGGATCACGTCTCGTGACTCCAAAAGGAAAACAGCTCTATAATGCAGTTATAAAAGCCAAGAACAAGCTGGACTATGTTTCTCCTGGCAGACCAACATACTGGCCGGCAGACCCAAGGAAACTACCCGACTTAATAGACTTTGCAATTACCAAAAACATTTCTAAAAATCTGATAAGCGCCGAATGCCTCTCGGATCTTTCATCGGATCACTCGCCTGTCCTGTTTATTCTTCTCCGACATCCAGGCGCATTGGAGCAATCGTTTAAATTGACATCTCAGAAAACCAATTGGGTTAAGTACAAGAAATACATTAGCTCACACATTGAGCTAAGTCCTCATCTCAACGATGAAGCCAACGTAGACAGATTTGTTAATACACTGGAGTCTGTACTCGTCTCTGCAGCTCGAGTTTCAACACCCCAAACTACAAGTACACAAAGCAACCAAAAGAAGACAAATCTACAAATAGAACAGCTCGTCCTCGAAAAGCGACGCTTACGTGGCAGCTCCACAGATCACCATCTGCTAGGCAAAGCTTCAAATATGCCTCACGTCAACTCACAAAAGCTTTACAGCAAGAAGAAGCACATGTCCACCTACGCTACATAGAGCAATTGTCAACATCTAGCACAAAACACTCACTATGGAGAGCTCAACCTACTCTAAGCTCACCGAAAGTAACCGTGATGCCAATTAGAAACCCCACAGGCGGCTGGGCGCGCAGCGATGCAGACAGAGCCAGCACGTTTGCCAACCACCTTAAAAATGTCTTCCAACCAAATCCTAATAATGATAGCAAAGCCAGGAAAAGACCACACAATTCCCACGTCGTATAGACCTATAAGCCTACTCTCATGCTTATCTAAACTCTTTGAAAAATGCGTATTGATTCGGATAAACACATACCTAAGAATCCAGGAAGGAATTCCGTCACATCAATTTGGGTTTCGTGAAAAGCACGGAACAATTGAGCAGGTCAACCGGATAACATCAGAAATTCGGAACGCGTTCGAAAAACGAGAGTACTGTACTGCCATATTTTTAGACGTCTCTCAAGCATTTGATAGAGTTTGGCTAGAAGGTCTAATGTTCAAGATCAAGACAATGCTCCCCTACAACACCCATAAGCTTCTAGAGTCTTACCTCTACGACAGAAAATTTGCTGTTCGATGCAACACTGCTATAACTGACGATTTCACTATTGGAGCTGGAGTTCCTCAAGGAAGCGTGCTTGGGCCAACATTATATGTCCTCTACACAGCAGACATCCCAACAAGCACACGACTAACAACATCTACGTTTGCTGATGATACAGCCATTCTCAGCCGTTCAAAATGCTCGATGCAAGCAACTGCGCAGCTCGCTCTTCATCTGGTCGATGTAGAAAAGTGGCTATCAGATTGGCGAATTAAAGTGAACGAACAAAAATGCAAGCACGTTACGTTCACCCTGAACAGGCAAAACTGCCCGCCGCTCATGTTAAACCATACTCTACTCCCGCAAGCAAACGAAGTGACATATCTAGGAGTACACCTCGACAGAAGACTCACATGGCGCCGGCACATTGAAGCCAAAAGAACACACCTAAAGCTAAAAGCCATTAGCCTTCATTGGCTTATCAACGCTCGGTCTCCCCTTAGTCTTGAATATAAAGTCCTGCTGTATAACTCGGTACTAAAACCTATATGGATGTACGGCTCTCAGTTATGGGGGAATGCCAGCAATAGCAATATTGACATAGTCTAGCGAGCTCAGTCGAAGATCTTGAGAACAATCACCGGGGCACCGTGGTACGTTCGCAACGAAACCATACATCGCGACTTAAACATTCTACCAGTCAAAGAAGTGATCGCAGAACAGAAGGAAAAGTACTTTACCAAGCTATCGTTGCACCCTAACCACCTGGCGAGAGGTCTTACAAGGTTGATCAACCAATCACGCCTTCGTCGCAATGACTTACCCACCCAGCGACCGACTTGAGTCTGTTAGTTAAATTTTAATGTTAAGATTCGTAAACTTATTGTTAGTCTCAAAATTAAGAGAAGATTCAATAAATAAAAGCAAAGTTAAAAAAAAAAAAAAAAAACCAAGTGTTTATGCAATATCGAATGTATGCTGGTGGAAGAAATGCCCAAGGATGCCTCTATCTCACGGTATGTCACATGACGATCTTGCATTATCAGTTCATGCACGGCGTCAATGTTCTCTGGAACAACGACTGTTTTTGGACGACCTTCACGACCTTCGCCTTTGAGCGATCGTCGGCCACGATTGAATTCATTATACCAGTTTTTTCACAGTGCTATAAGATGGTGCTCCATCGCCATACAAAGATTTAGGTTCATCGATGCACTCTTGTCGTGTTAATTCACGTCGAAAGCCGTGAAAAATGATTTCGCGAAAAAGTTCACGAGTTAATTCCATTTTCTGCCAAATTGATTTTTTCAAGTCACTGTAAACAACACAAATTATGGCCGTACATCAAAACGTTCTGAGCACGTTTCTGCTAAAACATGTCAAACTTCCCAATGAAAACGTCAGGTGGCGCCAGGCAACACTTAGTATGGCCTAGGCCAGAAATATATATAGCAGCCCTCGTATAATTTTGTGGAAGAGGACTTCGTCTAATCTGGCTAGAAATATTTTTCTGTTTGGAAGACGCAATAGCCGCAGCCGTGAATATTTTATCCATGAATATCTTTACCGCATCTTCGATATCCAATGGATTACATATTTCATTATTCAGATTAATGCTTCTGTCTAAAGCATCCTCAAAATTTCGATGGAAGAGCCGGGTGGTAGTATGGTTTTTCTTCCGGGCTTATATTGCGCAGTATGGCTTAGTGTTCCAATAACCGGCAGATGATCAGAGGAGAGTTCATATTTTGTTTCGATTGACAGTTCGTTGATTGGAACCCCATTTGTAATGAAGAAGTCCAGAGCCGTTGAAGTAAGCCTTGTGTTAGATGAGAAAAACGTAGGTTCACCAGTAGCAAGAACTTAGCAAGAGCTAGTTGGTATTGCTTCTTGTAGACGTTTTCCGCGTTTCCCTTCAGTTGCCGCATCGATATTTCGCATTGTAGTCACTTCCAGCTAAAAAGAGTGCTCAGAAGTTGGTCAAAGTCGTTTTTTAACCAGCGCTGGCAGGGAGGAAGATATATCGAATCTATTCTATTTTCTCCACAATTAGCACAAATGCTTTGGTTGCTGAGATTTGATTCACACGATTTGGAGTTATTAGGGTGCACTCCTGCACAGTTCCCACCCACAGTCTATATGAAACAACAATTTCGTGTATGACCAAAATTTTGGCACTGAACGAGGTCCTTATTGCGAACAGCCTTCTCCACAGTGACCCTGTGTCTACCTATTTCCTTTATTTTTAGTGATTCGGATACATTACGAGTCTACTTAAGGTTGACATAAAATAAATGTTCTTTATTACCAGCCTGAATGGTTTATCCTCCCGGACCTGATGATTCCAAAACTCGCAGGTTAACGCGGTCAAACTACGGACTTCTTTTCTAAACGTTTCTGCACTAGTAGTGTATATGCGAGAAATTCCATGCCTAGAAGTACGTATATCGTAATCCTCTGCGGAGATAACCTGTTTAAGTGTACTTTCCAGCATTGCCATGTTAATCACCTTGGGTACACAAATTGGTGGAGGTTTCGGATTAAACAACTGAGCTGATCTCTGACCCTGTAGAGAATTGTGTTCAGAGGTCTCCTCGTTAATCTACATCTCTTCGAAGGAGTTATTCTCCTCAGCTAGTGGGTCAAAGCGGTTATTGCCCAGACCATTTGACGTCGATGCCTGACTTGCCTTACCATTAAATAGCTTGTTTAAGTTACCTTTACTCTTTTTCAAGTTTGCCGGTTCTTTACTAAGATCAGAATAAGTCCGTTTTCTGCGAAGAGAAGAACTTGGTGTCTAAAACGAGCACCCTATTGCAGGCATCGCTGGCAAAATATTAGATTTTGGGGACGTGAACATAGCAGCAGAAGAAACTTAAATGGTACTAGTGGAGGCCCTAACGGTGTATGTTGTTCCAGAACAGAAACGAGTAACTGTTACTGTGTTGGTAACTGGTGTAGCAGAACTAGTTATAGGAGATCGTAATTTTTGCAGTAAGAGGTCAGTAGATTCCATTTGTTGTAAGGCCAAGTCTTTTATAAGCTAGCTCGTAACTTCGCTGGAGATTGACCAGAGATTTTCTTCATCTTCTTAAATCTAGACACCTCTTTCGGGTGCGACGGATAAGGTTTGTTATAGTCCATTTATTCATTTTCTATATTTTCAGTTAGAAAATAATAGAAATAATATGCGTTATCATCAAAATATTACCGCAAAAGTCAATTTCTTATCTCTCACCGGGCAGAGCGTGCGCGAGTGAGGGAGAAGTCACAACACAACGTTAACACTTTTGATCTAGTGTTTAATGTGTTTGCAAGCTTGGTAGAGACACCGGCGCGGTTGGCAGTGTCTAAGAATAGATTGGTAAGAGGCCTTGCGTCTTTGACTTTCAAAGTGAACGGTCGTGTTTTTTTTCTGCGCTTTGAAATTTGTATTTTGTTTTCGTTTATTCCCATCGGTGGGTTTTATAAAAACAACATTAAATTTTCCTTCGGTTATTTAAACATAAATTTAAACTCCGTTCGCTTCGCGAGTGCACTTTGTATTAATACTAATAAATTGTTTTAGTTTTCGTAATTCTTATCTGTGTTTTCTATCCATTTATATCTCCGCCGTTCTCTTTTGTGCATGCACTTTAACTTATTTACGCTCCCGCTCTCTTGCTCTCTTTGCTTTGAAAGTTCTAAGCGTGCAGTTTCTGCGCTCTTGCGGTACTAATAACTGCTCGCTTATAAATTTCAATTCGCTTTCTTGGTACAGTGGTAAATAAATAAAATGAATAATAAAAATTTAGTCTGCTTCTGCAAAAAATGCAGCCTCGTAATCAGGGCTGACCAGTCTAATATGACTTGCTGGCTGTGTGAAAATATGGTGCACACCAAGTGCGCCGGTTTTACTGGCCGGACAAGTGATGACCTTTCAAAGGGGCCCAATTTGCAGTTTTGTTGTGACGCTTGTGTCGAGGTTGCGAACGAGATGAAATCGTTCATGCGCCAAACTAAAGGCGGCCTGCTGGGGCTGATTAGCTGTTTCGGAGTGGCTGGAGATAGTTTTCGCCGAGCTGATGATCTCCTCTCTGCGCTGGACTCGCAGTTTAATAGTCGTAAGCTATTAGAAGAGTCCCCTAAGCGCAAAAAGGCCGCTGGTGTTAAGGAGCAAAAGGGGAACACCCCGCAACCGAAATCAAAAGAACAACAGAGCATTCCGGCGGATCAGCAGCTGATTTCGGTATCCGAACAATCCGTTACAGAATGCATGCAATCAGGGACTTCTAAGAATTCCGATTTGTCCGTAGTGGTTTCACAATTAGTGGATCCACCTATCTCTCAGAATGTAGTATCACCACCACAAGGGACTACTGAGTCCGGACAACCGGCTCAAGTTGGTTTTGCAGAAACAATGTCTGCTCCACCAAAATCCCTTTTAGTGGTTCCACTAAAGAAACAAATTTTCGTTTCTCGGCTTTCCCTGATCAAACATCTTCTGATGTATTGTCTTATATACAAGACAAAACTAAAGCCGATTGTAATAGTGTAAAGGTGGAAAAGTTTAAGTTTTCTTATGCTAGAGACATTTCATCTTTCAAGATAACTGTCCCTAACGAGCTTTTTGAAGCCATATGCTCGGGCGACTTTTGGCCGGATAATATGGTTGTAAAAGAGTTCGAGGCTAAGATAAAGAAGAAGGGGCCCGTAGGAGTAAAACTTCCTAGTCGAGGCCAAACCAGTGTACCAATTTCAAAAAACTAACTTCTAACCTCCTTCTTTCCTATCAGAATGCAAGAGGTTTGCGTAGCAAACTCACTAAATTGTATTCTGATAGCCTTTCCTTTGCATCTCATATTATTGTGTTCACAGAAACCTGGTTAAAGCCGGAGATCTTTAGCTCCGAAGTTTTTCCAGGTAAGTACACAATATATAGGTATGACCGTCCCTCTAGACGGGGAGGTGGAGTCTTAATTGGAGTTGATTCTTCCCGTCTGAGGAGTTATTTTTTGATGAATTCAATACCATTGAATTTATTTGTGTAAAGTTATCGCTTCCTGGTAACTTTATATACATAACTTGCTCTTATATTCCGCCGTTGTCTGAACTTCCTGATTATTTAAATCACCTATCCGTTATTAAGTCCGTTGCAAATAAGCTTTCCGATAGGGATCAGTTGATAGTTCTAGGTGATTTTAATATACCTGGAGTTACTTGGTCCACTGAGGATGGATCGAATGTCTTACTACCAATAGCACAGCATGATTTTATTGATGGCCTGCTTGACATATCTCTATCTCAAGTAAACCATGTTCGAAATTCATTAGGTGGTCGCCTACTTGATTTGTGTTTTGTATCAAATCCTGAAGGTGTGTTTCTGTCCAGAGTAGCACCACTCACGCAACCTGAAGATCCATATCACCCAACAATCGAACTTTCATTTGATACGGGTAGAGTTATAGAAGAAAAATCAGAAAAATCCAAACGAATACATTGTTTTCGCAAGGCAGACTTTCTGAGGCTTAATAATTTTATTTCTGGCTTTAATTGGTCTGATCTTTACTTATGCAATCATATGTCCGATGCAGTTAATGTTTTTTTATACTGCAATAAACTCATTTTTTAATTCCTGTGTTCCGTGGTACTATCCGTCAACTTCCAATAAATCACCTTAGTTTAGCAAAGAGTTGACACACTTAAGAAATGTAAAGTCCAGACTTTTTAGGAAATATAAAAATACCGGTTCTCAATCTGTTTTTACTAGATATCTAAGTGCTCGGTCAAGATTTAACGTGCTTAATGCTCAGTGTTATAATAGTTACTTAAACCGTTGTAAGGTCCAGTTCTCTCAGGACCCGAAACAGTTTTATAATTTTGTTAACACCAAGCGTAAATCTAATTCTTTTCCTTCCTCGCTGTCGTTCGAAAACATGACGGGAACCACAGATCAGGCAATAGCCGATATATTTGCCCAATTTTTTCAAACGACTTACTCTACTTTAGATTATTCATCTCAGCCTTATTCTTACACCATGCCCAAGTCAAACCTCATATTCTGTCCCACTTTAACAGAAAGCTCTCTTCTTTTGGATCTTCTTCGTATTAAGCCTGTTTATTCGCCAGGGCCCGATGGTATTCCTGGGTACGTGCTTAAGTATTGCGCTAAGGCCCTGTGCAAACCTCTTCACAAGTTGCTTACCTTATCTCTAGAAACGTCCCAATTCCCAAATATTTGGAAGGAATCATTTGTTATTCCTCTTTTCAAAAAAGGTAACAAGTTAGAAGCCAGTAACTACAGAGGTATTTCTAAGTTGTCAGCTATTCCTAAGCTTTTTGAAAAAATTATTACTCCTCATTTACAGCACTTTTGCAGATCAATTATTTCTCCGTGTCAACACGGATTTATTAAACGTAGATCCACAATTACAAACCTTCTAGAGCTCACTACATTTGTGATAAAAGGCTTCAATAGTAGTTTTCAAACAGATGTCATTTACACTGACTTTAGTAAAGCATTTGACTCTGTAAATCACTTACTTCTTATTCATAAACTTGACCTTTTAGGTTTTCCAGTTGATCTGCTTAAATGGATTTCAAGTTATCTAAATGGCAGGTCACAAAGGGTCCTTTTTAAAAATTCAATTTCTGAAATTCTCCGTATTACCTCCGGTGTCCCACAAGGGAGCCATCTGGGTCCGTTACTTTTTACATTATTAATTAACGGTCTTCCCTTAATTATAAGTCATTCTCGCGTACTTATGTACGCAGTTGCGCCTGCAGTATAAGGACATTTCCTGTCATTTAGACTTGCAATCCGATCTAGATAATTTTCAAAACTGGTGCCGAGATAATTTACTAAATTTAAACGGCTACAAGTGCAAGCTGATGACTTTTTATCGGGCCAATCCGATATACGCGACTTACACGTAAAGTGGCAGCTCTTTGGATAGAGTAACTCTTGTAAACGATCTTGGCGTTCTCTTGGACCCTACACTAAAATTTTCTAATTACATTTCGTCCATGGTTAATAAAGCCAGAGGAGTGCTTGGATTTATTAAAAGGTGGTCAGAAGAATTCAATAATTCTTATGTGACTAAAACTTTATTTATTTCGCTAGTCCGTCCGATTCTGGAGTATGGGTCTCCCGTCTGGAATCCACAATACGGAATACATATTGATCGTATTGAATCTGTACAAAAAAACTTCCTTCTTTTTGCTTTACGGCGCCTAAACTGGGATGCAAATCTTATCTTACCTTCTTATTCTAGTAGACTTCTTTTGATTAATTTACCATCCCTAGCCAACCGTAGAACGATGCTTGGTACTATCTTTATTTATAAGCTTATATATGGTGATATTGACTGCCCCGACTTGTTAAGTCGGCTAAACTTTTCTGTGCCAAGTAGATTAACTAGAAATTATATTCCCCTAATTTTAAATCATTGTAGATCTAACTATGCCTTGCATGAGCCTTTCAGAGTATTATGTTCTGACTATAATAGACTTTTTACTGTAATATCAAATCTTGACTCTCTGCCGCTCCTAAAACGATTAATACTTGCTTCATTGGCACAAGATTGATCTAACTATTACTTTTTTCCCCGGACCTTTACCTTTATTTTCCTATCTCGCGTCTATCTTATCGCAAAACGTGCCGTACGATACACGGCTGCGCCCCTCGGTCGGTTGGGCGAGTAGTTGGGCCGTGGGACTCCGTGCGAAAAAAAAAAAAATATATATAATCAGAGGTTTAACGGCCAATTTGACATGTCCGTCCGTTTCTGTACGAAATTTTTGTCGAAGTTTTATAGCTCTTTGGATAAATTTTGCCAAAAAGTTTTCTTTCTATTACCAATCAAAAATAACTGAATAGAAACTAGTGTTATAATCGATGGTCAAAATCAAGCAGTCAAAGAAAGTAAAGAATTTTTTTTGGAAAATCAACAGAGCTTCTGTGTTTTTAAACAAACATCAATATTTATTCGTTTTGCAGAATATTATATTTTTCTTATAGCCGCAAGTAAATTTTCCCTACCAGAAGGTCCTGACATTACATTTACCCACAATGTAAATAACTGCTTAAGCTACATAAGGATTTTTTTATATTTTAAAAACCTTTGAACGCCGGTTCCTTTTCCTGTTTAAGGGGTTCTTCTAGTCTAGAAATTTGAGAAAATCGAAACAATTTTTTTTTCATATTTCGATAGTTTTTATATTCACAAATATCTCCCTAAAAGGATTTTTCAAAACTCAAATTATTTTCAAAGTTATAGCCGTTTTAGTGACGTGGCAACTAGACCATTTGAGCGAACGACTGGAACTTTAAACGCGTTTTTCTCGAAACTACTTTTTTTGATGCGGTCGCCACTATATCTCAAGTTCTAATCAGTCGATTAACCTGAAATTTGGCATGAATATTCTTTAAATATATCTCTATCGCCGGAACCAACAAAAAATAAAAAATTTAAAATTATTAATATTTTTTAAAAATTCGACAAAATGGAAAAATTAGTGAAAAAAATCGACTTTTTTCTTTCATGAAAAAAAATATTTTTTTTTTTGTGCTTCATGCCATAGCGACATTCGTACTCATTAAGAATCTCTCATTGTTTTATTTTTGAGACATCGACAAGCATAGAAATCATGGCGACGCGGACACGGCCTCTTTTTTTCCCCCTCTTCTTCAAGAAGGAATAACTTAATGAAAACAATTTTTTTTTTTTTTAATTTATTTTATGTACTCCTTAAGTTTAATAAACAAATGATAAAAAAACGGATAGTAAAAATATCTATTGCTTTTTTTTTTATTAATTGTTAAAAAAAAGGTCGAAATTCGAGCCTCTAGACTAGAAGACCCCCTTAATACATTTGCAGATCTTCAATATTAATATTTAATTATTATTTTTATATTTGCAGAAGATGTCGACGAAAATATTGAATGCATTTCACCAAAACTTCTGAATACAATGAGCACTGATGTTGCCAAGTTAAAAGCTAAGCACGCCTTAGACTCGATACCGAAAAATAAGTTAACCCTTCTTATTAACTACGCAATGCGCAATGTTTACCTAGCGAGGAATTATTTTGCTGGACCGGTAAATATTTGCTTAATAAAACTTTAAGGTGTTTGAATGAAGTTACATTCTTAAGGTGATTTACATTGGTGTATCGTACCGTAACTGAGTTTTTCTCTAATTTTAGAAATGAAAACCAGAAAATATATATAAAAATTAAAGTCGTTGTTTTTTCTGACATATTTTAGAATAGGGTGCTGCGAAATGAAGAATATTAAACTTTCGTTTAAATTCATCTAGTTTTTGTATGCCACCATTTATAATATATAATATATAAAATGGAATGTTATTAGTAATTTTAAAATGATGGGAAGTCTTTTCTACAAAAAAAAAATGACTTAGTGGTTTAAACACTTAAAAAAGGTTGTACCATGCCGTTTTTTCTGCAAAATAATATGATTTCTAAACTGAGGGACTATACCCTCTGCACGGGTATAAAAACAAAACCAAACAAGAAGAATTGTTATAGTCGATCAAATATAACCAACGTATGACCTCGAGTAATCCAATAGCTACAATTATTGTATGACAGGTCGACACATAAACCAAAATTCAGAAATTAAACAATTTTCAACTATTTGTTGTATTTACCAGTTTGCATAAAAAAGCGAAGGTTTTTCAACAGACAAAACACTGAAAACTTTCACACATTGATATAAGCTTTAACGACAGAAACCAATGAAGTTTGGCAACTCACAATTGCAAAAAAGCTTCTCTGATCGTAACATTGGGGAGTTTCTGACGCTCTGCTTTCATCCCCGTAGATAGCTGATGAGTCTGAGGTGACGTGCCGATGAAACTAGCTAGTCCTATCATAGTCGGGTTCACTCCCCAGTGAGTGCAAGTGTGATGAAAGTTAAGGGGAAATAGAAGAAATTAAAATATAACCCACGTATGGCCAATCCAATAGCTACAATTGTCGATCAACATAAATAAATTAATAACTTCTTTATATTAGGTTGTCAAATAACTCCCTTCCGCTTTTTTGCTCTTTATTCAATGCTTTATAAAAATTGATACAGTGAACGGATTTAGCTAAAATATGCGCCGTTTTGTTCGATAATTTGTTCCCATTTAGACGGCAACTTCATAATACCCCCTCGTAGAAACTTCTCTCCTTATTTGAGAAAAACTCTGACAGACACTTCACAACCCTCTTTTGAACCCAACTTTAAACCAGTAAGGGCATTCGCCATGGGCAGGAATAGGTGGTAGAAACTTGGCGCTATGTCCGGCCTATATGGTGGATGCTATAAAATCTCCCATCCGAGCTCCCGTAGCTTCTGGCGAGTCATTAAAGAAGTGTGTGGTCTGGCGTTGTCCTGGTAAAACACTACACCCTTCCAGTTGGCCAGTTCTGGTCGCTTCTGGTCGATCGCCAGCTTCAGCGGTCCACTTGCTCGCAGTAAATGGTAGAATTAAGCGTCTGGCCATATGGGAGCAGCTCATAGTGTATGATTCCCTTCCAATCCCACCAAACTCCGAGCAAAACTTGCCTGTCTGTCAATCCCGGCTTGGACACTGTTTTGGACGATTCACCGGTCTTCAACCACGACCGTTTTGCGCTTGATATTGTCGTATAGATCCATTTTTCGTCGCCAGTCACCATCCGCTTCAAAAATGGGTCGAGTTCATTCCGTTTCAGCAGCATATCGCAGGCGTTGATTCTGTCCAACAGGTTTTTTTTGCGTCAAATCATGCGGCACCCAAACATCCAGTTTTTTTTTGTATCCAGCCTTCTGCAGATGGTTTAAAACGGTTTGGTGACTAATTCCTATCTCCTCGGCGATGTCACATGCCGGTCTAGCTGGATGTTTTCCATGATTTTATCGGTATTCGTCGTCACAGATCTTCCTCCGGCTGTCCGGTGTCGTTTTCACCGGCTCCTAATCGTCGAAACCATTCTTCCGTGGTTCGAAGTGATAGAGTACCATCCCCTAAAACACGAAATGTTTTTCTAGCGGATTTACCTTTTACGAAGGAAAACTTTAAAACAGCGCGAATTTCGGCGTTAGCGAAACTCCATGGTTTTCAACGCAATAACCAAACTTGTTATGAATAGCGTCGTTTTGTAGGTTATGTCAAGACCTTTCAATCGATATATAGCATTGCCAGATACCGATATGTAGCGTTTTGCACAAAGCCGCCAAGTGCTGACACTGCATCCTTGTTGGTTAATAATTAAATGTTACGATTCTATTTTAATTTTCAGAGCTACATGAACAGAGCTCGTGATTGCTCTGCCCGTCGCCTGATGCATTCTGTATTTTGTACTAGTATTAGTTCCATATGCTGCTAATTGCTATCCTAGTTTCTTGTAATTTCAGTGTTGCATATTTCTCAAACTTCATATCGCTCGTTAGCATTACTTAAATACTAATTCCAGGCCCGTTCCATTGCATCTCCAGTTACGGGCATATCGCGGACTATCAAAACTTTAAAATTTTCGTAGTTAATCGTTAAGGTGCTAATAGTTGGCTACCGCTTTCGATTTGGTTATCCTCGACTGTCCTTGTCGACTGACCTCGCCGGAATGTGAGATCTCCTTGTGGGTCTCCTTGGGTTATTCCGTTAAGAATTGTAAACCCAACGTCTTTACAGTTCCAAAAGTTTTTTCCTTCGCTATCTAGGGCAGAGACTTTTGACTTTCTGATTGCTAATCGTGTGTTCAGGTCTCCAATTATCATTAAATTGCTTACAGATATCCCTTTTAAAGCTTTCAAATTCTGCATTCCAATTATTGCAGTTGAGATAGCAGGGTATGATAGTCTTTTTATCGCTTTTATGCTTAACTTTAATTGTAGTTGTTTGGTCTACTTTGGAAAACCTGCAGATTTTATTAAGACTCTTTGATCCCATACAGAATTTCTGCATTTCCTCTAGCTCTCCCCGCAGTCCTTGTGGCTAGTTGCCACTGTAGGTTGTACGAGTGAAAGTATTGCTCGTATATCTCCTCCTTATTTTTTACAAATGTTACAAGAAGCACAAATGTGTCATGCTCATTTATTCGTTTAAATGAGTTATGAAAAATTCGTTTGCCGTTGAATACTGCTATGTTGTATGCGAAAAGTTTTAGATTAATTGGAGTGTGGCAGGTTAATGTTGTATAATATAATATAATATTTGTTGCGTATTTGAATTAGTTTTTTGAAGAAATTTTGCGAAGTAATTTTTCATAGGTGGTCGACTTTATCAAGGTTTGGAAAGCTTTTCTTTAGAATTTGGATTCCGTACTCTTTGCCGCTCATAAAGATTTGGTTTGCAACTTTCATTGAATCATTTTGGACCATAACTTTTACTTCCATTCTTAAGGTTTAGAGGTGGCTTTTAAGTTGCAAGAGCACGCTCTTATCTGCTTGTTTGCGTTGAGATAAATATTTTTCTATCTAATTCCTACGGTCGCCATTTCCGAGATTACATACATTAGAAGACGACCGACTGGTTAAACCCTAGTCTTGTGAATTCGGTTAATTCGGTGAAAAATCGAGCATTTTTTAAAAATTTTTATTGGCGATACGGATAGTCTCAGCTAAATTTAGGCATGTGATTGGGCAACATTTAAACAATATGTGTGATTTTTTTCTTCCAAAAATATTAAAAATTGACTGAGATACAGGCAATCTCCGACGGCGCCTCGAAGAAAAGATGTTTGATACGATGACACGATAACCGGTCACAGAATCATCCGAAATGAAAAAAATCCAATTGCATTCGTTAAAGAACAAGATTCCTCAGGTAACGCTGTCGAGTTTTTATTTTTTTTTTTATTTTTTTAAGGCACTTGAAAGTCAAAAACACCGATTTTCGCCTAAAACGTCGAGATATTTGTTGCTCTAAATTAAAAAAAAAAAAAACTCGACAGCGTTACCTGAGGAATTTAGTTGAGAACAACTGTGCAAAATTTCAAAACGATGCGTCCGATAGATTTTGCAGGACACCGACTTTGAAAAGGGTAACTTTTCAGGAGAGCGTTTTAAAGTTTTTGACACCCATTCAAAACGAGCTAAATTACCTACGTTCAACTGCCCATAAGTTCGGAAGCTTTACTCAGATTGATTTAAAACTTTAACACAATATTCTAAAGATGTTGTGCATTCAGAAAAAAAAATGCAAAACAAAAAATTTTAATACTTATAATATATGTTAATAACAATAAAAAGTTTGAAAAGCAGAGAATGAGACTGTATTATATAGCTCCCATAGGAAACATTTTTTTAAAAAAACTTTGTTTTTAATTTTTTTTTGTTCCTTTGGATTTGGTAATATCTAAATACTATGGAATTACGGTTTTAATTAAATTATAATCGGACATTTATATCATATAGTTCCCATAGAAGAATCAAAAAATTAAAAAATATAAATAAAAAAATTTTGCTGTTTTTTCTATTTATTAAAATGTTCCATTGAGATATAGTAATTAATTACTATATTAGAATTACGATTTTACTTTTGTCAAAATCGGACAACAATATCAAATAGCTGCCATAGAAATGATGGCAAAATGCAGCGCAAAATCACATAGCTGTTTTTAGTAATAAAGGCATATAAATCAAAATTTAGTCGTTTCGTAATAGCTGCAAGGGTATATAAACTTTGGCTTGCCCAAGTTTGCTTCCTTTCTTGTTTTGATTAGCCAGGCAAGTCAGTCAATCTAGCCAAGTCGCCTATTTTTCCGTCCGGTTGTTCGCCTATCTTTCCTTCTGTCTGTCCGTTTCTACGCAAAATAGTCAATCACGTATAAAGCTGATTGGTTGAAACTTTTAGAAAAATCTACTTTCTGTTACAGGTAGGAACAGACCGGTTAGAAAAATTCATTTTTTTTTTTGCTATGTTAATAGTGTTCGTATGGCGAGAGCGTGGTGAGATCATATTAAAAGCTTAGGCGCTCGTTGATTTTTGTTTGGATTTTTTGTTTTGTTCTGATTATCATATGTACCAAAATACTGAAGTCTACGATCATTGCTCAATTTAATGCTCAAAAATCTTTCTATGGGAATCTTTCTAGTAGACTGGTTGCGTTGGCCATATTATATTAAACTTCGGCCTCTGCTCGGTTTTACATCTGCTCGGTTTTCCAGATCTTGGCAACTTTTTTAGTTGTATTAATTTATCGTCCCACTTCTTTGGGAATTGGGGATTGGCGTAGCCCTGTGGGTTCTGTTTCGCCTTGTTGTGGCCGAGATTTGATCGGGCTGCCGGAACAATGCCATCGCCCTCGTTGGCCATGGTCGAACGTCTGGGTCTGGTGGGACCAACTCGTAGGGTATTTGGACAGGCGGAGTCTGGGCACCACATGTCAAGACCCCCTCTGGGCGAAGTCTGGCAGGGGTCATTCTTGTAAAGATGTTGATCGGACCTGCCCGCAATCAGTCCTTCAACTTGGCGCGTAGCTCCTGAGCTTCCAAGCTAGATCCTTTACCTTCCTTTTTGTCTGCGACGCCGCCTTTTAAAGCGAGGAGTGGTGGTGGTGAAGGGAGTTCCTCTACGTACGGAGCTTCTGAGTGGACACCGGGCACCTTGAATTCGACCGATATGACTTTCATACCTGACGACCTGATCTTCGACTGCATGATGGTTCTGATGGTCGAAAGAAAAAATCAGCATACCGTTGGTGAGCCTCCCGTGGAGGCTCGAAAGCCCGGCTGTGAGGTGGAGTAATAAGGCTTCCCTGGACGACGACCACCTGAATAATCGTGTGGTCCCACGTTATCGCTCGCAGTATCCAAGTCGTCCTCGATGTGGCTGAGGATGTGATGTCAGCCGGAGAGATCGCTGTGACTCGGTGGATCTGGGACTCCAAACATTCGCACAGAATCCGGCGAAAGGGATCCTTTGGATCCTTGGCCCGTGTCGTGCTTCCTTCCTCGTCTTCTGATCCTTGACTGTCATCTTAACCACTGGTTTCAGCGTCGGTAACCTCGTCGGCTTGCTCTTAGCCTTCTGCGACCCACTCTCGTGATGAATGGTGGCGAGATCGTGGTGGAAGCTATTTGTGTCGTTAGAACTGTCCAACAAAACGATGAGGTCATCCATCTGAAAGAGCATTTACTACATTTGTGTCTACATGCGTGTTGATTCCCGTAGTCTCGTCGTATGCATTTCGAAGATTCCTTTTAATTGAAACGCATTGCCCTCGGGATCCTTATTTATCACGGCCGATCCGGGGGTAACCTCATCGTACAGCATGGCGGGTAGTCGGGGCTATCTTGCTTGGGTCAGGAAGGCAGGGCTGTATCCTGTAGATTCTGATACAGTGGAAATAATGGCGAGCGCTATCTCTGGCAACCACTGATCCAAGGAACCTTTGCCTTCCGAGAGTTGGGCCATTATTGTCTTCATTGTCCTCTCGGTAGAGTTTTCTTGCGGGAACTTATGAGCCGTATATTAAATTTCAATCCCAAGTGTGGCCGCGTGATCGTCTTCCGAACTCACGAAAGAACGTCGGTACATTCTTGGAGAACCTAAATTCTACTTGGACTAGGTACAGAGCTTCCACGGGAAGTAATCCTCGTCGTCCTTCTCTTCCGTGGCACCTATGACTATGATCGTCCAAATCGGCGAACGCAAACTGTTCCAAATCCGCTCCGATCACACTAACCAGCGAAAGGCATTCCATTGGAACAGACCTCTACTTGGTACTGTGAAGGCCGTAAATTGGCGGCTGTCACGAGCCAATGGTATTTGCCACTAACCGTGTTTTAAATGAAGCGTGGAAATATATCTTGCTTGCCGTTATCTCTCCAAAATATGGTTGATTCCCGGGTTAGTCGTCAGACACTGAGTAAGCGTTCAGTTTTCGCTCAACGCACATACGCCAATTTTTTTTATTTTTTTTATTTTCGCTTTGAGTCCCACGGCCCATTTACCCGCCCAACCGACCGAGGGGCGCAGCGGTGTATCGTACGGCACGATTCGCGATAAGATAGACGCGAGATAGGAAAAATAAAGGTAAATGTCCGGGGAAAAAAGTAATAGTTAGATCTTGTGCCAATGAAGCAAGTATCAATCGTTTTAGGAGCGGCAGAGAGTCAAGATTTGATATTACAGTAAAATGTCTATTATAGTCAGAACATAATACTCTGAAAGGCTCATGCAAGGCATAGTTAGATCTACAATGATTTAAAATTAGGGGAATATAATTTCTAGTTAATCTACTTGGCACAGAAAAGTTTAGCCGACTTAACAAGTCGGGGCAGTCAATATCACCATATACAAGCTTATAAATAAAGATAGTACCAAGCATCGTTCTACGGTTGGCTAGGGATGGTAAATTAATCAAAAGAAGTCTACTAGAATAAGAAGGTAAGATAAGATTTGCATCCCAGTTTAGGCGCCGTAAAGCAAAAAGAAGGAAGTTTTTTGTACAGATTTAATACGACCAATATGTATTCCGTATTGTGGACTCCAGACGGGAGACCCATAGTCCAGAATCGGACGGACTAGCGAAATAAATAAAGTTTTGGTAATAAGGATCATCGAATTCTTTTGACCCCCTTTTAATAAATCCAAGCACTCCTCTGGCTTTATTAACCATGGACGAAATGTGATTAGAAAATTTTAGTTTAGGATCCAAGAGAACGCCAAGATCGTTTACAAGAGTTATTCTATCCAAAGAGCTGCCACTTAACGTGTAAGTCGCGTATATCGGATTGGCCCGATAAAGCTTGCACTTGGAACCGTTTAAATTTAGTAAATTAACTCGGCACCAGTTTTGAAAATTATCTAGATCGGATTGCAAGTCTAAATGGCAGGAAATGTCCTTATACTGCAGGCACAACTTAACATCATCTGCGTACATAAGTACGCGAGAATGACTTATAATTGATGGAAGATCGTTAATAAATAATGTAAAAAGTAAAGGACCCAGATGGCTCCCTTGTGTAACAAGGAGAATTTCAGAAATTGAATTTTTAAAAAGGACCCTTTGTGACCTGCCATTTAGATAACTTGAAATCCATTTAAGCAGATCAACTGGAAAACCTAAAAGGTCAAGTTTATGAATAAGAAGTAAGTGATTTACAGAGTCAAATGCTTTACTAAAGTCAGTGTAAATGACATCTGTTTGAAAACTACTATTGAAGCCTTTTATCACAAATGTAGTGAGCTCTAGAAGGTTTGTAATTGTGGATCCATGTTTAATAAATCCGTGTTGACACGGAGAAATAATTGATCTGCAAAAGTGCTGTAAATGAGGAGTAATAATTTTTTCAAAAAGCTTAGGAATAGCTGACAACTTAGAAATACCTCTGTAGTTACTGGCTTCTAACTTGTTACCTTTTTTGAAAAGAGGAATAACAAATGATTCCTTCCAAATATTTGGGAATTGGGACGTTTCTAGAGATAAGGTAAGCAACTTGTGAAGAGGTTTCACAGGGCCTTAGAGCAATACCTAAGCACGCACCCAGGAATACCATCGGGCCCTGGCGAATAAACAGGCTTAATACGAAGAAGATCCAAAAGAAGAGAGCTTTCTGTTAAAGTGGGACAGAATATGAGGTTTGACTTGGGGATGGTGTAAGAATAAGGCTGAGATGAATAATCTAAAGTAGAGTAAGTCGTTTGAAAAAATTGGGCAAATATATCGGCTATTGCCTGATCTGTGGTTCCCGTCATGTTTTCGAACGACAGAGAGGAAGGAAAAGAATTAGATTTACGCTTGGTGTTAACAAAATTATAAAACTGTTTCGGGTCCTGAGAGAACTGGACCTTACAACGGTTTAAGTAACTATTATAACACTAAGCATTAAGCACGGTAAATCTTGACCGAGCACTTAAATATCTAGTAAAAACAGATTGAGAACCGGTATTTTTATATTTCCTAAAAAGTCTGGACTTTACATTTCTTAAGTGTGTCAACGCTTTGCTAAACCAAGGTGATTTATTGGAAGTTGACGGATAGTACCACGGAACACAGGAATTAAAAAATGAGTTTATTGCAGTGTAAAAAACATTAACTGCATCGGACATATTAATGCATAAGTAAAGATCAGACCAATTAAAGCCAGAAATAAAATTATTTAGCCTCAGAAAGTCTGCCTTGCGAAAACAATGCATTCGTTTGGATTTTTCTGATTTTTCTTCTATAACTCTACCCGTATCAAATGAAAGTTCGATTGTTGGGTGATATGGATCTTCAGGTTGCGTCAGTGGTGCTACTCTGGACAGAAATACACCTTCAGGATTTGATACAAAACACAAATCAAGTAGGCGACCACCTAATGAATTTCGAACATGGTTTACTTGAGATAGAGATATGTCAAGCAGGTCATCAATAAAATCATGCTGTGCTATAGGTAGTAAGACATTCGATCCATCCTCAGTGGACCAAGTAACTCCAGGTATATTAAAATCACCTAGAACTATCAACTGATCCCTATCGGTAAGCTTATTTGCAATGGACTTAATAACGGATAGGTGATTTAAATAATCAGGAAGTTCAGACAACGGCGGAATATATGAGCAAGTTATGTATATAAAGTTACCAGGAAGCGATAACTTTACACAAATAAATTCAATGGTATTGAATTCATCAAAAAATAACTCCTTAGACGGGAAGTTTGAATCAACTCCAATTAAGACTCCACCTCCCCGTCTAGAGGGACGGTCATACCTATATATTGTGTACTTACCTGGAAAAACTTCGGAGCTAAAGATCTCCGGCTTTAACCAGGTTTCTGTGAACACAATAATATGAGATGCAAAGGAAAGGCTATCAGAATACAATTTAGTGAGTTTGCTACGCAAACCTCTTGCATTCTGATAGGAAAGCAGGAGGTTAGCCGTCTTTTTTAACCCGTCTTTTTTCGATAAATATTAAGGGAGCACTATGTGGACTTCGTGATGGTTCGAAGTTCGTCAAAGAGGCCAACTCTCGTGCGATGAATTTGGTCCGACTCGTAATCTTTTTCAGGTCAATAATCCTCCATGCTCTTTCCTTGACTGTCGATCCATTTCCAGCATCACGGTTGACCTTAACCTCTCGTGGTTCGACCGTTACCATAAGCATCGCCTCCCCGCACTGTATCAATGTCTCAATAGAAGGCATAACCAGTAATGGCATTACTTCTTGCCTGGCAGCTAATTCTACACGAGCTCTTTCACTTCCAAATTGGATCGGTCGGCCAACGCTACCGTAGTGATGATCTCATGAACCTCTTTAGATTTGCTGTCATACGACGCTCCCGTGTTAATTGTAGCGTCCACCCCCATCGGATCTGTACGGCAACCGTGATCAGACCATTGTGTAATCTTAGCGGCGCGTTTCTTGTGGTCGGGTTGCTGGCTCGTAAGTATCCACTGTTCCCGACCATCGGTGGAGACGTTTTTCGTTTCCCGGAGCGTCTCGTCGGCGACATTCGATGGTCAAGATGTTTTTAGGACCGCAATCCAAACCAAAATTCAACCAAGGATTCGAACAATCCCGCCTGAAATGACTCGCCACATCGGCAACACGTTCGATGTACATCAAATCCAAATTTGTTGCCCGATCTTACGATGAGAAGCATCCCCTCCCTGAATAGGCAGGCCGGCGATCTGGAAAGGATTCGGCGTTTGGCGAGGGTCAAGACTAGGAGCCCTAACACTCGACTCCAGTCGCTTCACACTTTCATATTCGGTCGCCATCTGCGTTAACGTCGTGAACTTGTGTCACCGTATATACAATCTATATTCTAGATTGTTCTATTCAATCTAGACCTCTTCTTCTTTGATATACCTGGCTTGTTGCATTTTCGTTCTTAACTCAATTAAGTATCTTTTAAACGTTTCGCCTATCCTTGGACTGCGGCCCTGATCTCGTCTTCTAGCCGCTCGATATAGCGGGGGGCGGAATGCCGCGATGGGCTCCTCGCTGCGTAACAAGTCTTTCGGAGGACGAAGCGCCGGCTAAAGTGACCAACATAGGACGCTTCTTTTTCTCGTTTTTCCACGTCTTGACCCGCTTTATGTTGACAGTGTTCAAACGCGCACGTGACCACCACCACCTCGTTCAAAAGCGCGGAGAAAGAGAAAGCTGCCGTAACGGTGTGGATGTATTCTATTCTAGTATTATCTAAGTCTCTAGTATTTGCTTCCCCGGAGTCGCCACCCTTGGCGGGTGGTTCGATGTTTTTCTTTAGTGAATAATTAATGTCAAATAATGATGAATTACAAAAAAACTTGAATTTTTAAAGTTTTGTTGCTAACTTTGGAGACTTCTTTTTAAAAC
Source organism: Drosophila rhopaloa (assembly GCF_018152115.1). Lineage (NCBI taxonomy): Eukaryota > Metazoa > Arthropoda > Insecta > Diptera > Drosophilidae > Drosophila > Drosophila rhopaloa. The sequence continues at coordinate 849,950 of NW_025335033.1, forward strand.
AATTGATACTGTTACCTAACCTAACCCATTACATTTTGTTTTTAGAATATTCAGTTGCTAAACCCTTTTTGTTAAAAATTCCAGGGGCTGGGCAACCGATTTTTAAATGTTATGTTTAAGAGGTGGCCAAACGTGTTCGTTAAAATTAACTATATTTAAGAGATTCGCACCATTTTTTATACCCGTTACTCGTAGAGTAAAATGGTATATTGTATTCGTGCAAAAGTATGTAACAGGTAGAAGGAAGCGTTTCCGACCCTATAAAGTATATATATTCTTGTTCAGGATCACTAGCCGAGTCGATCTAGCCATGCCCGTCTGTTCGTCTGTCTGTCTGTCCGTATGAACGCTGAGATCTCGGAAACTATAAAAGCTAGAAGATTGGCATTTTGCATGTAGATTTTAGGAGTTCCTACGCAGCGCAAGTTTGTTTCAAAATGGTGCCACGCCCCCTCTGACGCCCACAAGCCACAAGCTGTGGCCACAGTTTTGATGCTATTATGAAAATTTTAATTGATATGTATTTGTTTCGTCAATACCTATCGATTAGCCTAATAAAAGTTTGCCACGCCCACTCTAACGCCCAAAAACCCATTAAACGCTTAAGCCTGGCTAGCGCCTACATTTCCGCCTTTTATGGCCCGTGGTACAATATCGTCATCTAACGGATGACTTTGGAACAGCCGGCCAAGGTGCTAATTCGAGCGGCGAAAAACATACAAGAAGGCATATTTATATTAAGTTGTTTAGCTGAGTAACGGGTATCTAATAGTCTGTTTCTACGCAAACTAGTCTCTCAGTTTTAAAGCTATCGAATTGAAACTTTGCACACACCCTTCTTTCCTTTGCACGCAGTATATATGTCGGAACGGCCGGGATCGGCCGACTATATCCTATAGCTGCCATATAACTGATTGATCGGGAAGTTAGGAAGTTGAGATTTTCTATGGGTTTTATATTTGGCCAATCAATCCGACCTACCAAATTTTATAAGGATCGGCCGACTATATCCTATAGCCGCCATATAACTGATTGATCGGAAAGGCCATAACTTTGGTGTTTGTTAAGTTAGGAAGTTGGGATTTTCTATGAGTTTTATTTTTGGCCAATCAATCCAACCTACCAAACTTCATAAGGATCGGCCGACTATATCCTATAGCTGCCATATAACTGAGCGATTGGAAATGCCATAAATTTGATTTTTTTAAAGTTAGGAAGTTGGGATTTTTTATGAGTATTAAGAATGCATCATATGAATAATTTTGGAGAATATAATTTACAGAGTATTCTGCAAGGGTACATCAACTTCGGCTCCGCCCGAAGTTAGCTTTCCTTTCTTGTTATTATTTCTATTTAAGGGGTTATCCGGGTCTTGGAGCACGAAAAAAAGCCTATTTTCGTGAATTTTTTTAAAAGATCTTACGACAATTTCACAAATTTCATTTATTGTACATTAATGTTTATGGTTTGACCAACATTGTGTAAAAACTTAAAACAAAATTTTTTAAAATTGAGCCGTTGAGGCAGGCTTGAACTTGACCTCATAAAATATTGTGTCCTTGCGGTAGGCAAAATATCTCCGTTTATTTTTATCTGAAATCAAAAAACCAAAATTATTCTGATAGTGTATGTGTCTCGCTTGTCCTCTACGAGCCATTTTTTTTTTAAATTAAAAATTTAATTGTAGCTCTTTTCATAAAAAGCGTCATTTTTGTCTTATAAAATGAGTTGTAATTAAAAATTTAAAAAATCCCTCCGTTAAGGACAAGAGAATTATGTCTAAAAGAAATGTGCAAAAGGAGAAGTTGATCGGTGCAACAGTTTTTGAGAAATCGTGACTACCGACTTCAAAAAAGTGGTTTTGAGAAAGACGCGTTTAAAGTGCCGCATCTGCCCGACGCCAGAGCCCGAATTGCCCGTTGTGACGTTCGACGTGCTGGACTTTAAATTTCTCCTACAGTTTTGCTTCGATCGACTTGAAATTTTCAGACAACATTCCTGAAACTTTGTCAAGACCCGGATAACCCCTTAATAGAAATTTTTATTTTATCGAAAGTACTAAGGAGTGGGCTGGGCAAACGATTTTTAAGAGGTGGGAAAATAAACGATTTTAAAAGGGTGGTCAAATGTTATTAATTAAAAAATGCTTTTTTTAAAAGGGAGTTAAACGTTTTTTGTGTAAATTAACTATTTTTAAGAGGTAGTTCTAAAATATGCGCGAACGTGTAAAAACAATTCTAATGCAATACCAAAAAAATTAATTTTAAAAAAATACTTAGGCAAACAATTAATATTAAATGGGCATTCATGATCAATCAAAGACTGACTTGATCTGATCTGCCATTTTGGTGAGATCGATCAGGAAAAGAGTGCCTTAGTGATAGAGGCGGGCAAGAACTGAACAGCTGATTAACCCCTTCCTCTTTCTTCTGCAGAAGTAATAAACAAGACTGTGGTACTCAGAGGGGATACGTTTAAGTGTTTTGGACCTTATTTTACCGTTCGCGATGACCCACGGCATAAGATCGGCAGTGCCTTACATTTGGACAAGCTTGGTTGCCTAAGTTGGCTAGTATTTAAAAGGGTACTAGAGTGGTGGAATGGTAGTACGGTGGCTCTCGTGCACACTTGTCAGCTATATAATTGTCTACGATGTCTAAGTGTCCAGGAAGCTGATAGTAAACTGCATAGCCATCTCGTCAAGGACGTCCGACAGTCTGCCATTGTTTATATATCAACCTGATGGTTCGAAGTCTAGTCCGACAATAAGTGGGCCGGAAGCTCGGTCACCGTAGATGATAATTGCTTCCAGTGTTCTCTTCACAGTGTTCTCTTCTCTTCTCGTCAGAGCAGTTATAGCCGTTGTCATTTTTTGTCTTTTATTTTCAGCCTTTTCTCTATTAAATAGAGTTCTAAAGCTGAGACCTAAAAATTGGTGATTGCACCAAGCAGTTTCTTATTAGGATAAGCTGTTCGGAAAGCCATGTTTAGTGGGTTTTTTACTCGAGGGCTTAATTTGTTTAGATTGCCTGGGTCATTAGGGATTACATAGGGAGAATACATAGGAGAGCTACTTTGCATCATTTGCCAAGTTTATGAATTCAGCGGGTGTGGGTAGTTCAACAAATGGTTTCTATCCAAGACCAATATAATCTCTAGGATGCGTAACGCCATACGATTTTTTTGCATACGAATTTTTTGTGCTGGCTTTTCGCTCTCTTGTCCAAATGCCAGCGAGAGAGCGCTCTAGAGCCAGCCGCTCTCTTGCACGCATAATGCAACAGCCGACGACTGTATGTGAGCACATGTATTCACAAGCGAAGAAATTCGCTGCAGAGCGCTGTCGAAATATACTCTTTATTTTAAAATTCTAACATTATTAAAAATACTTATATTGTATTGCCTTTATATTTACTTTATTTGCTAATTATTCGAATGTATAATATGTTTTAGTAATGGCCAAATATAACCAAGTATAAAAAAAAAACATAATTTATTTCATTCATGACTTCACATTGGAATCATTGTCATTAGGGTATTCAGCACGCGACGTGTGAACGATTTTTGGGAGCCTCAGAAATTTTGCGATTGAACAGGATAAATATTTTTATATTTATTGTATTTTAAATATATGGATTTAAAAATATGTGGTATTTTTATATAATACGTATTATATTAACATTATATAAATATATTATCATAACATAAATTAAATTTATATAAATATTTGTATATTAACTATTTTAATTATTTAGAAAAAAGAGAAACGTAAAGGGGAAACAAAAAACTTATTAAAAATGAATTGTAAGCGACACCAATCAATCAGTTATATGCCAGCTATATGATATAGTCGTCCGATCCCGGCCGTTCCGACGTATATACTGCGTGCAAAGGAAAGAAAGGTGTGTGCAACGTTTCAATTCGATATCTTTAAAACTGAGAGACTAGTTCGCGTAGAAACAGGCAGACGGACAGACAGACGGACAGACGGACATGCTTATATCAACTCAGGAGGTGATCCTGATCAAGAATATATATTCTTTATAGGGTCGGAGATGTCTCTTTCACTGCGTTGCACACTTTTGACCAAAATTATAATACCGTCTGCAAGGGTATAAAAATATAAAAAAACGCTTTTGACAACTTGGAAAAAAGTTATAAATATAATATGTATGTACGTAATATTAAATATAAATCGGATATCCTGTAGCTTAGTTTTCGTGTTGTTATAAATAGTTTAACTTTTTATAAAATAATAATATTAGCTTTAAATAACTTTTTATAAATCAATAATATTAGCTTTAAATATTTATTAGGTATACAAAAAAAACGATGGATAAATAAAAATGAATATCTACATAACAAATTAAATTAATTATAAAAACATACCTTTTAACACAAAACAAATAAAACTGCTGGACTAAATTAGAATAGATTTAAATGCAGGCCATGGATTAAAAAATAAAGCGAAATATATTTAATTAAATATCCTTTAAATATATTCAATTTAAATATAGTTCGCTTTGTTTTTGTTTAACAATCATAGTATATTCAAATCTATTAAACTTTATTGATATATTTATACCCGTTACTCTGTCCGTATGAACGCTGAGATCTCGGAAACTATAAAAGCTAGAAGATTGGCATTTTGCATGTAGATTTTAGGAGTTTCTACGCAGCGGAAGTTTGTTTCAAAATGGTGCCACGCCCCCTCTGACGCCCACAAGCCACAAGCTGTGGCCACAGTTTTGATGATATTATGAAAATTTTAATTGATATGTATTTGTTTCGTCAATAAATATCGATTGGCCTAATAAAAGTTTGCCACGCCCACTCTAACGCCCAAAAACTCATTAAACGCTTAAGCCTGGCTAGCACCTACATTTCCGCCTTTCATGGCGCCACCTAACGGATGACTTTGGAACAGCTGGCCAAGGTGCTCAACAGAGTCAACGTTAATTCTCGATAAGGATTGCTCCGGGTCTTGGAGCACGAAAAAAGCCTATTTTCGTGAATTTTTTTAAAAGATCTTACGACAATTTCAGAAATTTCGTTTATTGTACATTAATGTTTATGGTTTGACCAACATTTTGTAAAAATTTGAACCAAAAATTTTTAAAATTGAGCCGTTGAGGCAGGCTTGAACTTGACCTCTTAAAAAATTGTGTCCTTGCGGTAGGCAAAATATCTCCGTCAATTTTTATCTGAAATCAAAAAACCGAAATAATTCTGATAGTGTATGTGTCTCGCTTGTCCTCTACGAGCCATTTTTTTTAAAATTAAAAATTAAATTTTTTGTAGCGCTTTTCATAAAAAGTGTCTTTTTTTACGTAAATTTTTGCCATATTTTGTCTTAAAAAATCCCTCCGTTAAGAGATGTCTAAAAGAAGTGTGCAAAACCAGAAGTTGATCGGTGCAATAGTTTTTGAGAAATCGTGACTACCGACTTCAAAAAAGTGGTTTTGAGAAAAACGCGTTTAAAGTGCTGCATCTGCCCGACGCCAGAGCCCGAATTGCCCGTTGTGACGTTCGACACGCTGGGCTTTAAATTTCTCCCATTCCTACATTTTTGCTTCGATCAACTTGAAATTTTCAGACAGCATTTCTGAAACTTTGTACTATTATATAAAAAAGTTTGAAAAAAATGAATTTTTTGAAGTGTCAAGACCCGGATAACCCCTTAAAGGAAATTGCGATGGTTTTCATTTGTCAATACCGAACTATATCCCAAGAACTATGCAAATCAAATCTAGTTAGCCAAATTGGAGGTCTGAGTCAAACAATGGCGTATGTGTGTATGTATGTAAGCATATACAAATGTATGTATTTACATTGTACACAGTTGCAATTGCCCGGCAAAGATAACTCCTTTCAAAGAAAGCTATTCGCTATGCCCGTTACTCGTGTTGTGCAAACATTTAGACTTTAATATACATAATACTATTTAAGAATGTATGTGTTTAGCCCATATAAGTATGTATGTTTAATATTTTTAGTCAATTTATTGCACTCAAAAACATAAACATAAACACAGCTGCTGGTGCAGGACAAAAGCTGCCTGCGCTAAAGCAGCGCTGGTGCTGATGCTCGTGCTGTAAAGCTGCCAGCACTAAGAGATCGCCGAATTCAAATTGATAATTTGAACTTTTTGTCTTTTTTTCCTGTGGTCACTATAATTCACATTATGTTAAAAAAAAAAAAAAAAACAAGAAAGAAAAGCTAACTTCGGACGGAGCCGAAGTTGATATACCCTTGCAGAATATTCTGTTAATTATATTCTCCAAAACTATTTATATGATGCATTCTTAATACTCATAAAAAATTCCGAACTTCTTAACTTTAAAAACACCAAAGTTATGGCATTTCCGATCGTTCAGTTATATGGCGGCTATGGGATATAGTCGGCCAATCCTTAAGATTGGCCTACCTTATTTGGTAGGTCGGATTGATTGCCTAAATATAAAACCCATAGTAAATCCCAGCTTCCTAACTTTACAAACACCAAAGTTATGGCATTTCCGATCAATCAGTTATATGGCAGCTATAGGTTATAGTCGGCCGATCCCGGCCGTTCCGACTTATATACTGCGTGCAAAGGAAAGAAGGGTGTGTGCAAAGTTTCAATTCGATATCTTTAAAACTGAGAGACTAGTTCGCGTAGAAACAGACAGACGGACAGACAAACGGACAGACGGACATGCTTATATCAACTCAGGAGGTGATCCTGATCAAGAATATATATTCTTTATAGGGTCGGAGATGTCTCCTTCACTGCGTTGCACACTTTTGACCAAAATTATATTACCCTCTGCAAGGGTATAAAAAACACAAGAAGACATATTTACATATATTAAGTTGTTTAGCTGAGTAACGGGTAACTAATAGTCGAGGCACTCGACTATAGCGTTCTCTCTTGTTTTAAATTTAATCAAGCAGTTTTATATGATAATATGATTTATATAATTTAAATATGTAAAACGAAACTAATGAATTAAATACGCAGATATTCATTTTTAAGGTAAATAAAAAAGTTTTACATCAAGCTTCATTGCCATATATACATAAATGCAATTTAAATAAACATCCTGTTCAATCATAGAAGTTCTTTTGACACACAATTAGTTTCTTAGTCCAGAAATGATTTCTGGACGTAAATCGTCTTCTCGAACAAATACGCACACATACGCACTTCCTTATTCGTGCAATTCTCTTTTTAGATCTTTACGCTCTCAACTTTGTGCGAGCGGAGAGAGCGGAATTTTCGTCGCCACCAAAAAACGAGCTGCATATTGCAAAACCAATATGTGGGCGTTACGCATCTCAGAGATTATATTGGTCTTTGGTTTCTATGAAACTGTGGTAGAAAAAAGATTCTTCAATTAAGACTAATAATGGTAGACATTGGAGTCACAGCCGATCACCACACCTATCTTGTCCTCTGACCAATTGATCTGAATGTCCTTCTTTTTAAAGATATTTTCCCTACTTTTACACTTTTTTTTGAATAAGAACCATTGGCCGACAGTTGACCACCAAGTGTTCCCAGTTTTGGGCCCTTTCGGAAACGCTCTCTGTTCCTGCAACTGCTTTTGTACCCCTGTTATGAGTTTCGTTCTTTGTATGAGATCTCATCATTTTGTTTCCATACTTTGGAAGAGCAAGCTGTGAAGAATGGGGAAATGGATCGTAGTTCCGTGATGGCCAGGTAACGCAATGGAAACAAAGCGGATAAACCGTGAAGAAGCCATGCCGCCCTGTGCCCATGATCTTCACACGGCAAAAAACAACGAGGTAAACGGTAAATGGGCGGACTTTGGACCCGAAATTTTTAGCTTCGTATAACATCCGAAATCCTCGATTTAGAATACAAGCGAGAGTAGCCAATTAGGAGCGACTCCGCGGGAGTCACTGATGAGTAGATGTAAGGTGCCTAATAAACGATATTCTAGAATTCTCAGAAAACCCTTGCGTTATTTTTTGGTCAACAATACAATTTAGTGGAAAGAACCAAAAATTACTCTGAGTGCAAAAAGATTAAAAGAAAACTATGTTTAATTACATAGGTTTAAATATTTTGTTGGTAGGTTTTTTTATTTAAAAATAAAGTTTAAATACACATAAAACTATAAAGCGGCTGATGTTTTATTAAGTTAATTTATTAAAAAATGTATTTATTAGTCACTAAAAATTACAACAATTTTACATTCGAATTCTATGGGTCTTCTTACCCATATAAAGACTTTAACAATAAAAATAAAATATACATTAATAGAAGGCAGTTAAAATTATTTTTTCTTGGGCTTGATTGATGTTAACTTCATATTTATTTTTACAGGAGGACGAAGAGGAAATTGTAGACGATGAAGTCATTGAGAAAATCCTAAACGCAATGGATGCCTGCTTGCTGATATGCAACATTTATTCTACAGTAAGCGATCTTAAGTTTTTACAAGAGGATAATATATCACACATTATAAAATTTACACAATTTCAACTACGTGAAACAATATTTCCTCTTCATGATCCGGTTTACACTGTAAAAAGTATGAAGAAAACTAGTCATCGTAAAAAAATAAAGTCACACCAAGGTCACAGTAGAAGCCTGCAGCTATTCTACTCAAAAACGGTCGAGCTGTTAAAGGTTTTTGTAACACTTTTTGATAAATGTGCCTTCGTTGATACAATAGTTTTACCATTGTCGACGTTGGCTATTGAACCATTCTTTGTTGACAACATAGAGACGTTACAATTTGTATGTTTGGAACTCGTAACCACAGTAAGTACTTATCATTAAATTTTATATACCAACCTAAAAGGCATGTTTGTTTAACTATTTACATAAAACTATTCAAATCAAATTTACAAATCTTGCCTATTAGAAATGTATTAAAACTTTGGCCTGGTGAGGCTAGTTTCCGTTTTCCTTTTTATACCCTTGCAGAGGGTATTATAATTTTAATGAAAAGTGTGCAACGCAGTGAAGGAGACATCTCCGACCCTATTAAGTATATATATTCTTGATCAGGATCGTGTCCTGAGTTGATATAAGCATGTCGGTCTGTACGTCTGTCTGTCCATCTGAAACATTGCACACACCCTTCGATTCTTTGCACGCCGTTTGTAAGTCGCAGTATATAAGACTATATCCTATAGCCGCCATAAAACTGATTGATCGGAAATCGGCTCCGCCCTAAGTTAGTATTCCTTTCTTGTTATTAATGAATCATTTTATAGAAACGATGTTTTCGGTTTTAGTCATGAGCCGAAAATAACGGTTTTATTTTTAATGGCTCTTTAAATCATATCTATGAATAACAATTGATAAAAACCATTTTTAAGTCCACATATTTATACCCTTTCAGAAGGTATTATAAAATTGATCAGAAGTTTGTAACGCATTGCAGTATATGTCGCAGATTCTCTCGGATTGTCTCCCGTTAGAGGTTGCTCTTGGTGCTGCTCCAATTTATTGGATTCGGTACTAAATCATCTTCTAGTTGAACCTAAAAAACCTTAAAAAAGTTATGATTAACCCACTTTTTAATTTGCGAAATTTTTTAGAATTTCTCACTTTTTGTTAATTTTTTTTTGGTTTAACTAGAATCTATTCGATTAAAAATAAAATATTTTGTTTGCATTTTTTTTTTCTGATGGAAATTGCTACTGCATCTTTCCCGCCGCACGACACATTCACACTCGAGGCGCCTCGGCGAAATGCTTGTATCAGGCATAATGAAACAATTTGAAAATACTGTTGAAATATATAACAATAAAACCTGAAAGTTTAGTTTCAATCGATTATCTCTTTCTTTCTTCCCAAAAAAAGTCCTCAGAAAAATCGATTTTTTTAAGCTTTTAAAGTAGACTTCGCCCTTAACTAAATTCGTATAAATTCAAAAGTTTTACCCGAGTCTTTATAATTATAAAGCAAATCGAACTCAAACTTTTTTAATACTCAATCAAAAGCCAAGAGATCCGGATTACCATCAATTCAAGCAACATTAATTTTCCATATACATATTTATCTTCATTTTCTTTTCCAGCAAATAATCACATTGTTATAGCAACAATCCTTTTTCTTAACTATAAACTGATGAAACAGATCAATTCACGATTTCTCATTTCGACCAACCGGGCAACAAATACAACATAGTGGAATCAACCTTATCTCGATCAAACAAACTGAAATCTCCGATCTGTCCGAAGATTACGTCTAGACCATAGCGATCCACATAACTCGAGCACCATCCTTTACAGAAAAAAACGTGTATAGTTAATTCGGTGCAAAATCGGTAATTTTTAAAAAATTTTATTGGCTCAATTTTTATGCATGTGATAGGCCAACATTTAAACAACATGTGTGAATTTTTTCATCCAAAAATATTAAAAATTGAGTGAGATACCGGCTGCGCCTCGAAGAGAACACGTTTTGCGGTGTACACGATAACTGGTCACAGAATCATCTGATTTGAAAAAATCAAATTGCATTAGTTAAAGGACAAGATTCCTCAGGTAACGCTGTCGAGTTTTTTTTTTTTTTTTTTCGATTTTTTAAGGCATTTGAAAGTCAAAAACCCCCGAGTTTCGCCCAAAAAGTCGAGTGATTTGTTGCTCTAAAAATAATACATTAAAAAAAAATCGGGCGGTGAGGCTAAGTAACTATCGGACTGCCCTCGTAGGCCTTTGCCCGGAACGGTGAAGGCCGGGAATTGGCGCCTATCCTTGGCCATGGGTATCTGCCAATAAATGTAAATGTCCCGGGCTCGACGTAGTCTTTCCAGAATGTGGTTGATCTTGGGGCCACGTGTGATACACCTCACAACTCACGGGTGATGAATTCCCGCTGGTCGGGTCTTAGGTCATCCTCTTCTCCACCCTCTGCTTCGTGGCCCTTCCCGGCCGTCGCACCTTCTTATATCGTCTCCTCCTGTTGAGCTCATCTGACGCATGATCTGGTTGTGCGTGGGGACCTCACTCTGCTTTGTATACATAGTGTCCTTATCATCGGATTCCTGATTCCCTAGAACCGTCATACACCTACCTTCGAGTACTTCTGGGTTCGTATCCTCTGACGACATCCGATCGATTTTACTTGGTCGCAGTCGGGGGTCTTCCGCCGACAGGCTCAATTTTACCTTTAGGGTGGCTTCTCCACACTGTATCCGTGTTCCCATCGCCGTCAAGAAATTCATACCTAATATCTTGCGATCCAACATGGTTGGCATCACCAAGAATGGCATCATCCATCGCGTGACAGCTAATTCCACGCGAGTACGCCAAAACTTCTTCACTTTGGCTTGACCGATCAGCTAACGCTATTGTAGTGATGATCTCTTGCATCTCCCCGGGTTTGGCTACCATACGAGCGTACCCTTTGCTCGCAAAACTCCTCGACGCTCCCTCCGATCTGCACGGTAGCAGTGATCAGGCCGTTGCTTATCCTTAATGGTGGGTGTCTTGGTGTCTTGCCGCATCTCAGCGAAGACGTTGTTCGTTTTCCGGGGCATCTCGGCGACAACAATCGACGGTAAATATGTCCATTCGACCGCAGTCCCAACAAAAGTTCGGGCATGCATTAGTACAACCCCGCCTAAAGTGACCGACTACTACAAGCTCGCTGTACGTCGATGTTTGTTAGGGGCTGTCTCATCATTCGATGAGTTGCATTTCCTCCTTGAATGGGTACCTCGGGGCTTCGAAAGGGGTTCGGCGTCCGACGAGGGTTGGTCCTATCCCAGTCTGTAGACCCCATCCTAGGAATGCCTGCGCGACTCGACGTCAGCTGTCTCACACTTTCATATTCAGTCGCCATGTGGGTTAATTGTTCCAGCGTCTCGAACTCTTATATACAGACGATATTCTGGTGCCATATTTCCGTAGATCCGATAGAGTTCTTCTTGCTTTTGGTATCCGGCTTGCTGCATCTTGGTCCTCAACTCAGCCAAATACTCCTTAAATTTCTCGTCCACTCCCTGGTTATGGGCTCGGATTTCGTCCTCTAGTCGACCGAAGTAAGGGGCAGGAAGAAACTCAAGAACTCGGACCGAAACTCTGCCCACGTAGCCGTCTGTAAGCGGCTCGTGCGGAACCATCGTGCTGCCCTACTTTCCAAAATCTCTGTCATGGCGCGGGATACTTCCTCCTGGTTTATTCCGTATGTTGCTATTTTCTACTCAAGTTCGGCGATCAAGGTCAGCGGGTCCGACGCTCCGTCGAATCGAAGATTCCATTTGTGCATCCGCTCGGCTAGCAAATGTCGGGGCAGAGTGATGGTGAGTGGAACTTCTGACTCTGGTGGCTTCGACACGCCGTGGCTTCCGAGTGATGGGGCGATAAAATCTCGTGACGTGCCGGGGTGGACTCCTCGATAGCTTGTCAGTCTTTCGGGAGAGGCATAGCCGGCGAAATATGGAGCCTGACTCTGGCTAACTTGGGTCATTTTGGCTCCTGGCTTAAACTCTTTGTCGCCTCCTAGTCGGTTGGGAGTTACAGCTCTTGAGCTGTACTGCTCCTTTAGTTGAGCGAGTCGTTTCCACACCGACTCTGGAAACGATCCTGTACTCACGAGTGTTGCGAATGCCTTCTGCGTTTCTGCTACGGTGCCGTCGGCGCTGAACCCGAACTCGAGTGCTAGAGCGGCTAGCTCATTTTTACGGCGGGCATAAATCCATCGTACTCTTATGCCTGGGTTTTCAATCGAATCGGCTTCTTTATACTCGTCGTCGGACACCTTCGTATCTGCCATGGTTTATTGTATTACGCGGAACTCCTTCACTTTCCTTTGCAATATCGATCCTCTACTTTTCCTTCTCCTTTTGCTCTATGCAGTCCTTCGCTCTAACAGAAACATAAAGATCTTTATCTAAGTGGGTCTTTAGGCCACTTTGGTGTTGCTCTAGTTTGCCTCAATGTCCCTGCTCGGGCGCCACTTTTAAGGATGCTTTCTGGTCGGGATACAAATCTCAGTCGGATCCAGAGGTCCTTAAATTTGAAAAATCACTGAGACTCTAGGCTAGAAAACGCGGGCGAACGATGATTTTCAATCAATCATCCCGTAGATTCACGCCTATCCGCTTGAGGGGGTATTCCAGGACCTTCGATGTTTTGGTAACTTTGGAACGTTAAGTCCTTTTGTGACAGAAAATTCCACGGGCTGGACCTTCGGGCGAGGACGCAGCCGGAATCTGTTGTGATTGGCCGAGGTACGAGGGTCGTGAGGCCAAAGATTCCACGGGATGGACATTCGGTCGAGGCCGCAGCCGGAATCTGTCGTGAAGCTGAGAATCCTACGGGCTGGACCTTCGGGAAGAATAGGTAGGAGAGTGAGGGGATCTTCCGCCTCACTGCGCAGGTAGGTTAGTGGATGAAGGTCAGAAAATTGTGATAATAAATGTATGTGGTGTATATAATTTTACCGCTCCCAATTGGATCGCCGGATACCGGCGTTGTCGTTTTGCATATATGTATGTATTTCACTTGGTTTTATCACTAACCATACAACATATAGACTGGTCATTTCATACAACCAAAATGGACACTCAAAATATTTTTCGGGAGGCCCCACAGCTGGTAGCGGCTGGCCCCGGACACTTCGTGCGCCTTCGGGTTTTTTTCGCTCTCATTCTATTCTCATTTTGACGCTCGCGCGCTCATTGCACGAGTTCGGTCGTTCAGTCGCAGATACGAAGGTTGTCGCCCTGCTCTTGAATTGGTCTTTGTATGTATGCGTGTTCATGCATTCTCATACAGGGGTGCATGTGTGCGAACATATTATTTCGATGCAGCAAGAATATTTTGTCTTTTGCTACTTTTCAGACTTGGTACCTTAACAATATGGGGGTATTCACTATTGGGTTAATGATAAAAATAAGAATGTGGGATTGGTTTTCCTATTTAAATAAGAAGTCCCACTATTTGTTGTTTTATTATAATAAGTTGATAGTTTTATTTAAATGAAATTAATGATAAGTAGTTCTGATAATAATTTTAGGTATTTGAATGAATTTAAATCGCGTTAAACTGCTTTTTTTGGATATTTCGATCGCGTCGTTATTTAACTTCGTTCGTCTTGCACGTCTTGCTCATTCGCTTCTCTCGATCTTAATGCTCCTTCAATACTTCTTTTCTCTTCCTGAATACTTTTGATATCCCCTCATTAGAGATGGGTTGGGCTGAACAGAGCTGCCAGACCTATTCCCACAACTCGGCCATCCTTCCTAAACATTCGTCCCGAATGTATCGTCGTCGTCCTCGTAGGATATTTGAATCCATGGCTTCATATATTCGGAGCAAGAGGAGTGCATCTTGGCCCGTCAGAAGATAGAGATTCTTTCACAACATCGTAAGTGTCCTTAGGCTTGACTTTTGTAACTCGATAGGGGCATAGGTTTTAGCTTAAGCCCTCCACCAAGATGAGTGCGTTTGATAGCGACAATATCACCGCCTTTGTATGTTGCTGCTGGTCTACGTCTGATGTTATACGAGTGTTTGTTCTCGTTTTGCATGACAAGGATCTGTTGCTTGGCAGCTTTACGGATCTCGTCTCGATTGTCCTGGAACATTTGGATTAGTTCTTGCTCAATCATTTCCTTCAGCTTGATCTCAGCTTTAGTGCGCATCTTGATACCAACAAGAATCTAGAATGGAGTTGTAAGTGTACTCCTGCTGCCGAATTAATTGTCTGCTGAACCTGGCTTACAAACTTGTACCACTTGCTGGGGTAATCTATGGACAGTTTGTACAACACGGAAACAATTGAGGCGTTCAACCTGCCCATTTGTTCTTGGAACCCCTGTAGTAACTGCATGTAGTGCAATACCCTCGTTCTCACAATAGTTTCTGAAGTCGTCCGAAGTGAACGCTGTGCCTCGGTCGGTTATTATTTGAACATTGCCAAATATTGCACTCTGATTTTCCAGTCTGGTGATGACGTCCTTGGAAGACGTTGTTGTGGTGGGATACAGCCAACAAAATTTGGTGAATCCGTCAATGACAGCAAGAATGTGCTTGTATGCCTTGTGAGTCAATTCGAGAGGCCCCAAAAAATCGATGTGAAATGTTTGAAGCGGATCCGCTTCCTTCGGCAATGGGTGTAACTCTCCTTCTTTTTTCCCATGTTTGCGGTTTGAAACAATGCATAGAATGCAGCATTTGATTTGTCGTCGAATCTTGTCTTCGAGATTTGGGATGTAATATTCCTTTCGGATGATCTCCTTGGTCTTCTTCACAGAAAAATGTCCTTTTTCATGTGCCTGTCGAAAGATTTCGCGTTGAAGGACTGGTGGTACAACTATCAGTTCATCGTCGTTTACCAATTTGTACAACAGATCTCATGAAGAAATATTTGTGGTTAGATTTCTCAGCAAGGATGTCAATTATTGCTTTTAGTTGCTCGTCCTGCGATTGAACACACTTTAGTTTGCTGTGCAAGCTTTCGTCGGAGATCATCATTACAGGATAACGGCTTAAAGCATCTGCATGACGTATGCGTGTACCTGATCTGTTTACAACTTCAAAGTCAAACTCCTGTTGTGCTGCGGATGAAAAATCTTTAAAATTGGTTTCTGGGTAATCAAAGTCTTCAACATGCTAAAAGCATCTATCTCTCTGTCAGCAAAATAAAACTTGATGGAAAGGTTCAGGATAAATTTCCGAAAATATCCAACCAGACCCAGAAAGCTTTGTAGTTGCTTCTGGATTGTCGGTAAAGGAAACTTCGTCACAGCCCTTGTTTTTTCATCTGAGATACAGATCTTTTGGTTTTCAATGCTATGGCCTAGAAACTTGATTTTCTTTTTAAGGAAACAGCATTTCTTTAGATTGATCACCAAACCGTAATCCTCACAACGCTTGATGACTGTCTTGAGATTGGCTACTGCTTCGTCGACTTAAGGAATCGCTATACCAGATCGGGTCAAGTCTTGGAAAATTGCGTTAACATGCCTTTGAAATACGCCTGGAGAATTTGTAAGGCCAAAAAGGACTTTCAAGAACTGGTACTGGCCATTGTGAGTAATAAAGGACGTGAACTTGCGGCTTTCTGCATCGACATTAACGTGGAAAAAAACGGTTTTTGAGGTCCAGCGTGCTGAATACGTGAGCATCCATTTGGTCTTCGATCAAGGGAAGGGGAAACAAATCTCGTACTATTACCTTGTTAATCCTTCTGTAGTCAATGCAGAGTCGAGTTTTATTGTCGCGTTTCTTAACCAGGACGACCGGTCAGTGGTCCTTCAGCCACTGTTCGATTTGATCGTCGATAATACAGCGCTCGGAGAATGCGAATCTACGCGGACGCGAGTGTACCGCAGTATCGTTCTTTAAAACAATTTGCATCGCGACGTTTATTGTTGTTTTTGTACTCGTCGGCTTATAGTTTTTAATCACGTCGTAAACTTCGCGTTTTGCTTGAGTGGTTGCACTCTCGTCAATGTTTATGTTTACATTTTCAGTACTTTCGACGTTGATTCTCATTGCCGCACTTAATTCATTTTCGGAGTTATGCATGTCTCGGCCTGGTATTTTTATTCCGTCACGATTTATAAGTATTTCGGCGTTGCTACAAAATTCTGCGCCTAACACAACTTGTGCATCCAAAAAGTCAGATGAAACGACTAGAAAATTTTCTTCAAACACTTGATCGTCAATTTCGAACTCTTCTTTAAAAGAACCGAATGGTTTCACCCTGTTGTTGTTAGCAAACCCGACAAGAAAAATGTTAACAGCACTCAATTCAGGCTTATTCAAGCTTACGTACGTTTTTTCACTCATAATATTGTATTTGCTGCCTGTGTCAATAAGACCTGTGAACTTGTTGTTTTTCATGGAAATTTCTTTACACATCGACAATTTATCATCCGATACTTTACGAGTATTTTTGTGGAGTTTCAACCGTTTGCCTGTGGGGCAGTCTTTAGATATGTGTCCGAAATTGTTTCACTTAAAGCATTACCGACCGCTGCTTCGATTAGGGCACTGATTTGATGTATGGCCAATTACACCACAGTTGTTTGCATGGATACGTCTTTATGTCTTCATTTTGAGAAGATATTCTTGAACACTCTCATTGCACTTGATTTTTCTTTCGGATAACAACTTCTGTAATTGCGCACCATTCACTTCGGCTTTGAAGTCTTTGATCAATGCGTTTTTCAACATTTGCCAACTTCTTATACCTCGCTCACCCATAATGTACATTTTAGCGAGACCTTTTAGAGAACGTTTCGCGAAAATGAACTTTTCCAGGTCATCCCAGTACATAATGAAAGCCATGTCTTCGAAATAGGCAACCCAAACCATCATCTGCAAGGTATCATCTCCACTGAATGGCCGAATAGAATACATCTCGGAAGTTTACTGAAAATCGCGGCGAATTCACAGCGAAACTTGGTTTGCGTTTTTGTTGTTCGCTATGGCCTGCTTATCTGCGTTAGTGCGTGCAGAACGAAACTCGTCGTCTTCATAGTTTGAACTTTTCTCGTCGTTGTCCTTGTCATTCTCTTCTTGTTCGTCTATTTCATCATCTTCCGAGTCCTCTTCATCAGCGTCTTCTAGTAGTTTTCTAATACGCAAATTTTGGAAAATGTGAAGCATCAGATCAGTTATGTCGTGTTGCAAGCCCAAATTTTTCAAATTATAGCAAGGTTGTTGTTTGACAAATTTTGCGCAACGTAAGACTCTTTTTATACCCTTGCAGAGGGTATTATAATTTTGGTCAATAGTGTGCAACGCAGTGAAGAAGACATATCCGACCCTATAAAGTATATATATTCTTGATCAGGATCACCTCCTCAGTTGATATAAGCATGTCCGTCTGTCTGTTTCTACGCAAACTTGTCTCTCAGTTTTAAATCGGCCGACTATTTTAGGATCGGCCGACTATATCCTATAGCCATAACTTTGGTGTTTGTAAAGTTTTTCGATTATGTCGATCACCGTCATATTCGTAGACAAACTTGTGCAAAAGGTCTACATTTTTCTTTTTTTCAGTTTTCAACACCTGTAAAACCGATTCAAAATCATCAAGGGTCGACATAGTTGCAAAAATCATTTTTTCAAAGTTCTTCTTTGCTCGTACTTGTTGTTCTTCCTTCTACTCGTATACGTCGTTCACACTCACAGTCTCTACTCGTCGTTTAAATACACATACGCGTCGTTATAAGTATGTATAGTGCAGATTACCGTGGTGTTTGTAGCGTCTTTTTCACACACTCCTACGTCGTTTTTGCAAGCTTTTCTTTTTGTTTTCCACAGTCTTCGTCGTTGTAAATCTTTGTTTCTAGCACACTTTTCGTCGTTTTACTTTTCACTTTTCACGTAGGTTGAGCCATATTTGTAGGATTGTTTTTCCTATTTAAATAAGAAGTAGTGCCACTATTTGTTGTTTTATTATAATAAGTTATTAGTTTTATTTAAATGAAATTAGTGATAAGTAGTTCTGATAATAATTTTAGGTATTCTAATGAATTTAAATCGCGTTAAACTGCGTTTTTTGGATATTTCGATCGCGTCGTTATTTAACTTCGATCGTCTTGCACGTCTTGCTCATTCGCTTCTCTCGATCTTAATGCTCCTTCAATACTTCTTTTCTCTTCCTGAATATTTCTTTTGATTACCCCTCATTAGAGATGGGTTGGGCTGAACGGAGCTGCCAGACCTATTCCCACAAGAATATTTCGAGCGGCGAAAACGCTGTTCTTGTCTCTGTCCGCCCAAAAATGTAATCGTCGGTAGGCTATGCAGGCACCATCCGCTCGCAGAACAACAACCAAAGTTGATTTGGTTTGAAGTTTTCTCAATCACTAAGCGCAGACACGGACTGCGATATGCCCTGTTCGTATCTCAGTAGATTGATTTCTATTAATTGGAATACATACATATATGAAAAACATTTTACTGCTACCACTGATATGAATTTGTAAACCAAAATGAAAATTATGCTGAAATATTAAAAAATATACTATAACATATAATATTCTTATTTTTATCATTAACCCAATAGTGAATACGCCCATATTGTTAGGGTACTGTTAGCGTACCACTTGAATCGCTAAGAAGCTTGACTCCCACGGACAGCGCCAGCTCTGCCTGAGCTACCTTTTCTATTTTTACTAACCCTAGCGTATTAACTCCTTGAGTGGGAGACAATTATGATGACTCTGTACCTTTGTATATCTTAGAGTATAAGCAATGTAATGTATTTTTAACTAACAGCCCCATACCACTTTTTTGCTATGGTTGCCCCCCTTGACTCTGAAAACGTGTATATAAACCCGACCTGTTGCCCTTACAAAATCAGTACTCAAGCAATACTTGTGTATTCAACTACTCTGCGTTCTACGAGTGAGCATCACTGTGTCTTTAACCCTCATACGCATGATCCCTCAGAGTTAAACCAATTTAAGTGTTGGTTTAGCAACCTATCGTCACTAGAGTATTTTCTAGGGGCAACCATACCTATAAATAATAAAAATAAAACTACAAACAGGTACCAAGTCTGAAAAGTAGCAAAGACAAAATATTCTTGCTGCATCGAAATGAAATGATCGAACGCATTCACCCCTGTATGAGAATGCATGAACACGCATACATACAAAGACCAATTCAAGCGCAGGGCAACCTTCTTCAAAATGCGCGTCTCTGCGACTGAACGACCGAACTCGTGCATTGAGCGCGCAAGAGTCAAAATGAGAATAAGAATGAGAGCGAAAACAACCCGAAGGCACACGAAGTGTCCGGGGCCTGCCGCTACCAGCTGTGGGGCCTCCCGCAAAATATTTTGAGTGTCCATTTTGGTTGTATGAAATGAGCAGTCGATATGTTGTATTGTTCGTGGTTTTATTCACAGTCCCTTTGCTTTGGTTTCACTGGGCCGATAACACTTGTTCACCTTTTTTCCCCACCGACCGCGTTTTATATTCCCGCGTGCTTCGTTTTCCTAGTCCGCATGCGCGACAATCCACCACGAGGTACCAGAGCAAGAGAGACGCCCGGATCGGCTTGGTATTTTCTCCACTTTTTCTAGTATTTTATCATCGGATTCCTGATTCCCTAGAACCGTCGTACACCTACCTTCGACTACTTCCGGGTTCGTACCCTCTGACGACATCCGATCGATTTTACTTGGTCGCAGTCGGGGGTCTTCCGCCGACGGGATCAATTTTACCTTTAGGATGGCTTCTCCACACTGTATCCGTGTTCCCATCGCCGTCAAGAAATTCATACCTAATATCTTGCGATCCAACATGGTTGGCATCATCCATCGCGTGACAGCTAATTCCACGCGAGTACGCCAAAACTTCTTCACTTTGGCTTGACCGATCAGCTAACGCTATTGTAGAGATGATCTCTCGCATATTCTCGGGTTTGGCTACCATACGTACTGTACCCTTCGCTCGCAAAGCTCCTCGACGCTCCGGTGTCCACCCTGGCGTCCACCCATCTGCACGGTAGCAGTGATCAGGCCGTTGCTTATCCTTAATGGTAGGTTTCTTGGTGTCGGGCTGTTACATCGCTCGTCTCCGCTGCGGCCGCATCTCAGCGAAGACGTTGTTCGTTTCCCGGGGCATCTCGGCGACAACAATCGACGGTAAATATGTTCCTTCGACCGCAGTCCCAACAAAAGTTCAGGCATGCATTAGTACAACCCCACCTAAAGTGACCGAATACTACAAGCTCGCTGTACGTCGATGTTTGATAGGGGCTGTCTGATCATTCGATGAGTGGCATTCCCTCCTTGAACGGGGACCTCGGGGCTTCGAAAGGGGTTCGGCGTCCGACGAGGGATGGTCCTATCCCAGTCTGTAGACCCTATCCTAGGAATGCCTGCGCGACTCGACGTCAGCGAACTCATGGCGTCTTATATACAGACGATATTCTGGTGCCATATTTCAGTAGATCCGATAGAGTTCTTCTTCCTTTTGGTATCCGGCTTGCTGCATCTTGGTCCTCAACACGGCCAAATACTCCTCCTAAACTCAAGAACTCGGCCCGAAACTCTGCCCACGTAGCCGTCTGTAAGCGGCTCGTGCGGAACCATCGTGCTGCCCTACCTTCCAAAATCTATGACATGGCGCGGCGTACTTCCTCCTGGTCGATTCCGTATGTTGCTATTTTCTACTCAAGTTCGGCGATCAAGGTCAGCGGGTCCGACGCTCCTTCGAATCGAAGATTCCATTTGTGCATCCGCTCGGCTAGCAAATGTCGGGGCAGAGTGATGGTGAGTGGAACTTCTGACTCTGGTGGCTTCAACACGCCGTGGCTTCCGAGTGATGGGGCGATGAAATCTCGTGACGTGCCGAGGTGGACTGCTCGATAGCTTGTCAGTCTTTCGGGAGAGGCATAGCCGGCGAAATATGGAACCTGACTCTGGCGAACTTGGGTCATTTTGGCTCCTGGCTTAAACTCTTTGTCGCCTCCTAGTCGGTTGGGGGTTACAGCTCTTGAGCTGTACTGCTCCTGTAGTTGAGCGAGTCGTTTCCACACCGACTCTGGAAACGATCCTGTAATCACGAGTGTTGCGAATGCCTTCTGCGTTTCTGCTACGGTGCCGTCGGCGCTGAACCCGAACTCGAGTGCTAGAGCGGCTAGCTCATCTTTACGGCGGGCATAAATCCATCGTACTCCTGCCTGGGTTTTCAATCGAATCGGCTTCTTTATACTCGTCGTCGGACACCTTCGTATCAGCCATGGTTTATTGTATTACATTTTCCTTTGCAATATCGATCCTCTACTTTTCCTTCTCCTTTTGCTCTATGCAGTCCTTCGATCTAACAGTTTCTAACACTCGCCAAGGGCGGGATTCTTCGGAATAAAGAACTTTATCTTAGTGGGTCTTTAGGCCACTTTGGTGTTGCTCTAGTTAGCCTCAATGTCCCTGCTCGGGCGCCACTTTTAAGGATGTACTCTGGTCGGGATACAACTCTCAGTCGGATTCAGTGATCCTTTTACAAGATATTTGTAAAATCACTGAGACACTGGGCTAGAGAACGCGGGCGAACGATGATTTTCAATCAATCATCCCGTAGATTCACGCCTATCCGCTTGAGGGGGTATTCCAGGACCTTCGAGGTTTTGGTAACTTTGGAACGCTAAGTCCTTTTGTGACAGAAAATTCCACTGGCTGGACCTTCGGGCGAGGACGCAGCCGGAATCTGTTGTGATTGGCCGAGGTACGAGGGTCGTGAGGCCAAAGATTCCACGGGCTGGACATTCGGGCGAGGCCGCAGCCGGAATCTGTCGTGAGGCTGAGAATCCTACGGGCTGGACCTTCGGGAAGAATAGGTAGGAGAGTGAGGGTTAGTGGATGAAGGTCAGAAAATTGTGATAATAAATGTATGTGGTGTATATCATTTTACCGCTCCCAATTGGATCGCCGGACACCGGCGTTGTCGTTTTGCATATTTTTTTTTTTTTTTTCGCGCGGAGTCCCACGGCCCACTTACCCGCCCAACCGACCGAGGGGTGCAGCCGTGTATCGTACGGCACGATTCGCGATAGGATAGACGCGAGATAGGAAAATAAAGGTAAAGGTCCGGAGAAAAAAGTAATAGTTAGATCAATCTTGTGCCAATGAAGCAAGTATTAATCGTTTTAGGAGCGGCAGAGAGACAAGATTTGATCTTACAGGAAAAAGTCTATTATAGTCAGAATATAATACTCTGAAAGGCTCATGCAAGGCATAGTTAGATCTACAATGATTTAAAATTAGGGGAATATAATTTCTAGTTAATCTACTTGGCACAGAAAAGTTTAGCCGACTTAACAAGTCGGGGCAGTCAATATCACCATGTATAAGGTTATAAATAAAGATAGTACCAAGCATCGTTCTACGGTTGGCTAGGGATGGTAAATTAATCAAAAGAAGTCTACTAGAATAAGAAGGTAAGATAAGATTTGCATCCCAGTTTAGGCGCCGTAAAAAACAAAAAAAAGGAAGTTTTTTTGTACAGATTCAATACGACCAATATGTATTCCGTATTGTGGACTCCAGACGGGAGACCCATACTCCAGAATCGGACGGACTAGCGAAATAAATAAAGTTTTAGTCAAATAAGGATCATCGAATTCTTTTGACCACCTTTTAATAAATCCAAGCACTCCTCTGGCTTTATTAACCATGGACGAAATGTGATTAGAAAATTTTAGTTTAGGGTCCAAGAGAACGCCAAGATCGTTTACAAGAGTTATTCTATCCAAAGAGCTGCCACTTAACGTGTAAGTCGCGTATATCGGATTGGCCCGATAAAAAGTCATCAGCTTGCACTTGGAGCCGTTTAAATTTAGTAAATTATCTCGGCACCAGTTTTGAAAATTATCTAGATCAGATTGCAAGTCTAAATGGCAGGAAATGTCCTTATACTGCAGGCACAACTTAACATCATCTGCGTACATAAGTACGCGAGAATGACTTATAATTGAGGGAAGATCGTTAATAAATAATGTAAAAAGTATTGGACCCAGATGGCTTCCTTGTGGGACACCGGAGGTAACACGGAGAATTTCAGAAATTGAATTTTTAAAAAGGACCGTTTGTGACCTGCCATTTAGATAACTTGAAATCCATTTAAGCAGATCAACTGGAAAACCTAAAAGGTCAAGTTTATGAATAAGAAGTAAGTGATTTACAGAGTCAAATGCTTTACTAAAGTCAGTGTAAATGACATCTGTTTGAAAACTACTATTGAAGCCTTTTATCGCAAATGTAGTGAGCTCTAGAAGGTTTGTAATTGTGGATCTACGTTTAATAAATCCGTGTTGACACGGAGAAATAATTGATCTGCAAAAGTGCTGTAAATGAGGAGTAATAATTTTTTCAAAAAGCTTAGGAATAGCTGACAACTTAGAAATACCTCTGTAGTTACTGGCTTCTAACTTGTTACCTTTTTTGAAAAGAGGAATAACAAATGATTCCTTCCAAATATTTGGGAATTGGGACGTTTCTAGAGATAAGGTAAGCAGCTTGTGAAGAGGTTTGCACAGGGCCTTAGCGCAATACCTTAGCACGTACCCTGGAATACCATCGGGCCCTGGCGAATAAACAGGCTTAATACGAAGAAGATCCAAAAGAAGAGAGCTTTCTGTTAAAGTGGGACAGAATATGAGGTTTGACTTGGGCATGGTGTAAGAATAAGGCTGAGATGAATAATCTAAAGTAGAGTAAGTCGTTTGAAAAAATTGGGCAAATATATCGGCTATTGCCTGATCTGTGGTTCCCGTCATGTTTTCGAACGACAGCGAGGAAGGAAAAGAATTAGATTTACGCTTGGTGTTAACAAAATTATAAAACTGTTTCGGGTCCTGAGAGAACTGGACCTTACAACGGTTTAAGTAACTATTATAACACTGAGCATTATGCACGGTAAATCTTGACCGAGCACTTAAATATCTAGTAAAAACAGATTGAGAACCGGTATTTTTATATTTCCTAAAAAGTCTGGACTTTACATTTCTTAAGTGTGTCAACTCTTTGCTAAACCAAGGTGATTTATTGGAAGTTGACGGATAGTACCACGGAACACAGGAATTAAAAATGAGTTTATTGCAGTATAAAAAACATTAACTGCATCGGACATATGATTGCATAAGTAAAGATCAGACCAATTAAAGCCAGAAATAAAATTATTAAGCCTCAGAAAGTCTGCCTTGCGAAAACAATGTATTCGTTTGGATTTTTCTGATTTTTCTTCTATAACTCTACCCGTATCAAATGAAAGTTCGATTGTTGGGTGATATGGATCTTCAGGTTGCGTGAGTGGTGCTACTCTGGACAGAAACACACCTTCAGGATTTGATACAAAACACAAATCAAGTAGGCGACCACCTAATGAATTTCGAACATGGTTTACTTGAGATAGAGATATGTCAAGCAGGCCATCAATAAAATCATGCTGTGCTATTGGTAGTAAGACATTCGATCCATCCTCAGTGGACCAAGTAACTCCAGGTATATTAAAATCACCTAGAACTATCAACTGATCCCTATCGGAAAGCTTATTTGCAACGGACTTAATAACGGATAGGTGATTTAAATAATCAGGAAGTTCAGACAACGGCGGAATATAAGAGCAAGTTATGTATATAAAGTTACCAGGAAGCGATAACTTTACACAAATAAATTCAATGGTATTGAATTCATCAAAAAATAACTCCTCAGACGGGAAGTTTGAATCAACTCCAATTAAGACTCCACCTCCCCGTCTAGAGGGACGGTCATACCTATATATTGTGTACTTACCTGGAAAAACTTCGGAGCTAAAGATCTCCGGCTTTAACCAGGTTTCTGTGAACACAATAATATGAGATGCAAAGGAAAGGCTATCAGAATACAATTTAGTGAGTTTGCTACGCAAACCTCTTGCATTCTGATAGGAAAGAAGGAGGTTAGAAGTTAGTTTTTTGAAATTGGTACACTGGTTTGGCCTCGACTAGGAAGTTTTACTCCTACGGGCCCCTTCTTCTTTATCTTAGCCTCGAACTCTTTTACAACCATATTATCCGGCCAAAAGTCGCCCGAGCATATGGCTTCAAAAAGCTCGTTAGGGACAGTTATCTTGAAAGATGAAATGTCTCTAGCATAAGAAAACTTAAACTTTTCCACCTTTACACTATTACAATCGGCTTTAGTTTTGTCTTGTATATAAGACAATACATCAGAAGATGTTTGATCAGGGGAAAGCCGAGAAACGAAAATTTGTTTCTTTAGTGGAACCACTAAAAGGGATTTTGGTGGAGCAGACATTGTTTCTGCAAAACCAACTTGAGCCGGTTGTCCGGACTCAGTAGTCCCTTGTGGTGGTGATACTACATTCTGAGAGATAGGTGGATCCACTAATTGTGAAACCACTACGGACAAATCGGAATTCTTAGAAGTCCCTGGTTGCATGCATTCTGTAACGGATTGTTCGGATACCGAATCTTTTTAGCTGCTGATCTTAGCAACATTTGAGGGTTTGCTGAAATCAGCTGCTGATCCGCCGGAATGCTCTGTTCTTCTTTTGATTTCGGTTGCGGGGTGTTCCCCTTTTGCTCCTTACCACCAGCGGCCTTTTTGCGCTTAGGGGACTCTTCTAATAGCTTACGACTATTAAACTGCGAGTCCAGCGCAGAGAGGAGATCATCAGCTCGGCGAAAACTATCTCTAGCAACTCCGAAACAGCTAATCAGCCCCATCAGGCCGCCTTTAGTTTGGCGCATGAACGATTTCATCTCGTTCGCAACCTCGACACAAGCGTCACAACAAAACTGCAAATTGGGCCCCTTCGAAAGGTCATCACTTGTCCGGCCAGTAAAACCAGAGCACTTGGTGTGCACCATATTTTCACACAGCCAGCAAGTCATATTAGACTGGTCAGCCCTGATTACGAGGCTGCATTTTTTGCAAAAGCAGACTAAATTTTTATTATTCATTTTATATTTATTGGGACCACTGTACCAAGAAAGCAAATTGAAATTTATAAACGAGCAGTTATAAGTACCGCAAGAGCGCAGAAACTGCAAGCTTAGAACTTTCAAAGCAAAGAGAGCAAGAGAGCGGGAGCGTAAATAAGTTAAAGTGCATGCACAAAAGAGAAACAGCGGGGATATAAATACGATAGAAAACACAGATAAGAATTACGAAAAACTAAAACAATTTATTAGTATCAATACAAAGTGCACTCGCGAAGCGAACGGAGTTTAAATTTATGTTTAAATAACCGAAAGAATTTAATGTTGTTTTTATAAAACCCACCGATGGGAATAAACGAAAACAAAATACAAAATTCGAAGCGCAGAAAAAAAACACGACCGTTCACTTTGAAAGTCAAAGACGATGACGATATGTATGTATTTCACTTGGTTTTATCACTAACCATACAACATATAGACTGGTCATTTCATACAACCAAAATGGACACTCAAAATATTTTTCGGGAGGCCCCACAGCTGGTAGCGGCTGGCCCCGGACACTTCGTGTGCCTTCGGGTTTTTTCGCTCTCATTCTATTCTCATTTTGACGCTCGCGCGCTCATTGCACGAGTTCGGTCGTTCAGTCGCAGATACGCGCATTTTGAAGAAGGTTGCCGCCCTGCTCTTGAATTGGTCTTTGTATGTATGCGTGTTCATGCATTCTCATACAGGGGTGCATGTGAGCGAACATTTCATTTCGATGCAGCAAGAATATTTTGTCTTTTGCTACTTTTCAGACTTGGTACCTTAACAATATGGGCGTATTCACTATTGGGTTAATGATAAAAATAAGAATGTGGGATTGGTATTTCTATTTAAATAAGAAGTCCCACTATTTGTTGTTTTATTATAATAAGTTGATAGTTTTATTTAAATGAAATTAATGATAAGTAGTTCTGATAATAATTTTAGGTATTTGAATGAATTTAAATCGCGTTAAACTGAGTTTTTTGGATATTTCGATCGCGTCGTTATTTAACTTCGTTCGTCTTGCACGTCTTGCTCATTCGCTTCTCTCGATCTTAATGCTCCTTCAATACTTCTTTTCTCTTCCTGAATACTTTTGATATACCCTCATTAGAGATGGGTTGGGCTGAACAGAGCTGCCAGACCTATTCCCACAACTCGGCCATCCTTCCTAAACATTCGTCCCGAATGTATCGTCGTCGTCCTCGTAGGATATTTGAATCCATGGCTTCATATATTCGGCGCAAGAGGAGTGCATCTTGGCCCGTCAGAAGATAGAGATTCTTTCACAACATCGTAAGTGTCCTTAGGCTTGACTTTTGTAACTCGATAGGGACATAGGTTTTAGCTTAAGCCCTCCACCAAGATGAGTGCGTTTGATAGCGACAATATCACCGCCTTTGTATGTTGCTGCTGGTCTACGTCTGATGTTATACGAGTGTTTGTTCTCGTTTTGCATGACAAGGATCTGTTGCTTGGCAGCTTTACGGATCTCGTCTCGATTGTCCTGGAACATTTGGATTAGTTCTTGCTCAATCATTTCCTTCAGCTTGATCTCAGCTTTAGTGCGCATCTTGATACCAACAAGAATCTAGAATGGAGTTGTAAGTGTACTCCTGCTGTACGTCGAATTAATTGTCTGCTGAACCTGGCTTACAAACTTGTACCACTTGCTGGGGTAATCTATGGACAGTTTGGACAACACGGAAACAATTGAGGCGTTCAACCTGCCCATTTGTTCTTGGAACTCCTGTAGTAACTGCATGTAGTGCAATACCCTCGTTCTCACAATAGTTTCTGAAGTCGTCCGAAGTGAACGCTGTGCCTCGATCGGATATTATTTGAACAGGATTGCCAAATATTGCACTCTGAGCCTCCAGTCTGGTGATGACGTCCTTGGAAGACGTTGTTGTGGTGGGATACAGCCAACAAAATTTGGTGAATCCGTCAATGACAGCAAGAATGTACCTGAAAGGTCAACTCGGAATTTACGAAATGCTTCTACCACTGCCAGGATTTCTAATTCGTAGCTGAAAAACTTTATTTCTGCGTCGGTCGTTTTCTTGCTCATGTAGTACACCGGATGTATCTGGTTATCGTTGGGCAACTTTTGGAGTAGAACTGCTCCAAAACCATCAATCAATGCATCTGTGTGTAGCTCTGTTTGGTGCTGCGGATGAAAAATCTTTAAAATTGGTTTCTGGGTAATCAAAGTCTTCAACATGCTAAAAGCATCTATCTCTCTGTCAGCAAAATAAAACTTGATGGAAAAGTTCAGGATAAATTTCCGAAAATATCCAACCAGACCCAGAAAGCTTTGTAGTTGCTTCTGGTTTGTCGGTAAAGGAAACTTCGAAACAGCCCTTGTTTTTTCATCTGAGATACAGATCTTTTGGTTTTCAATGCTATGGCCTAGAAACTTGATTTTCTTTTTAAGGAAACAGCATTTCTTTAGATTGATCACCAAACCGTAATCCTCACAACGCTTGATGACTGTCTTGAGATTGGCTACTGCTTCGTCGACATAAGAAATCGCTATACCAGATCGGGTCAAGTCTTGGAAAATTGCGTTAACATGCCTTTGAAATACGCCTGGAGAATTTGTAAGGCCAAAAAGGACTTTCAAGAACTGGTACTGGCCATTGTGAGTAATAAAGGACGTGAACTTGCGGCTTTCTGCATCGACATTAACGTGGAAAAAAACGGTTTTTGAGGTCCAGCGTGCTGAATACGTGAGCATCCATTTGGTCTTCGATCAAGGGAAGGGGAAACAAATCTCGTACTATTACCTTGTTAATCCTTCTGTAGTCAATGCAGAGTCGAGTTTTATTGTCGCGTTTCTTAACCAGGACGACCGGACTGCTGTACTCGGACTCAGAATGCTCGATGATTCCGTCCTTCAGCCACTGTTCGATTTGATCGTCGATAATACAGCGCTCGGAGAATGCGAATCTACGCGGACGCGAGTGTACCGCAGTATCGTTCTTTAAAACAATTTGCATCGCGACGTTTGTTGTTGTTTTTGTACTCGTCGGCTTATAGTTTTTGATCACGTCGTAAACTTCGCGTTTTGCTTGAGTGGTTGCACTCTCGTCAATGTTTATGTTTACATTTTCAGTACTTTCGACGTTGATTTTCATTAGCGCACTTAATTCATTTTCGGAGTTATTCATGTCTCGGCCTGGTATTTTTATTCCGTCACGATTTATAAGTATTTCGGCGTTGCTACAAAATTCTGCGCCTAACACAACTTGTGCATCCAAAAAGTCAGATGAAACGACTAGAAAATTTTCTTCAAACACTTGATCGTCAATTTCGAACTCTTCTTTAAAAGAACCGAATGGTTTCACCCTGTTGTTGTTAGCAAACCCGACAAGAAAAATGTTAACAGCACTCAATTCAGGCTTATTCAAGCTTACGTACGTTTTTTCACTCATAATATTGTATTGTATTGCTGCCTGTGTCAATAAGACCTGTGAACTTGTTGTTTTTCATGGAAATTTCTTTACACATCGACAATTTATCATCCGATACTTTACGAATATTTTTGTGGAGTTTCAACCGTTTGCCTGTGGGGCAGTCTTTAGATATGTGTCCAAAATTGTTTCACTTAAAGCATTACCGACCGCTGCTTCGATTAGGGCACTGATTTGATGTATGGCCAATTACACCATTCATTCATTTTGAGAAGATATTCTTGAACACTCTCATTGCACTTAATTTTTTTCTTTCGGATAACAACTTCTGTAATTGCGCACCATTCACTTCGGCTTTGAAGTCTTTGATCAATGCGTTTTTCAACATTTGCCAACTTCTTATACCTCGCTCACCCATAATGTACATTTTAGCGAGACCTTTTAGAGAACGTTTCGCGAAAATGAACTTTTCCAGGTCATCCCAGTACATAATGAAAGCCATGTCTTCGAAATAGGCAACCCAAACCTCATCTGCAAGGTATCATCTCCACTGAATGGCCGAATAGAATACATCTCGGAAGTTTACTGAAAATCGCGACGAATTCACAGCGAAACTTGGTTTGCGTTTTTGTTGTTCTCTATGGCCTGCTTATCTGCGTTAGTGCGTGCAGAACGAAATTCGTCGTCTTCATAGTTTGAACTTTTCTCGTCGTTGTCCTTGTCATTCTCTTCTTGTTCGTCTATTTCATCATCTTCCGAGTCCTCTTCATCAGCGTCTTCTAGTAGTTTTCTAATACGCAAATTTTGGAAAATGTGAGGCATCAGATCAGTTATGTCGTGTTGCAAGCCCAAATTTTTCAAATTATAGCAAGGTCGTTGTTTGACAAATTTTGCGCAACGTAAGACTCTTTTTATACCCTTGCAGAGGGTATTATAATTTTGGTCAATAGTGTGCAACGCAGTGAAGAAGACATATCCGACCCTATAAAGTATATATATTCTTGATCAGGATCACCTCCTCAGTTGATATAAGCATGTCCGTCTGTCTGTTTCTACGCAAACTTGTCTCTCAGTTTTAAATCGGCCGACTATTTTAGGATCGGCCGACTATATCCTATAGCCATAACTTTGGTGTTTGTAAAGTTTTTCGATTATGTCGATCACCGTCATATTCGTAGACAAACTTGTGCAAAAGGTCTACATTTTTCTTTTTTTCAGTTTTCAACACCTGTAAAACCGATTCAAAATCAGCAAGGGTCGACATAGTTGCAAAAATCATTTTTTCAAAGTTCTTCTTTGCTCGTACTTGTTGTTCTTCCTTCTACTCGTATACGTCGTTCACACTCACAGTCTCTACTCGTCGTTTAAATACACATACGCGTCGTTATAAGTATGTATAGTGCAGATTACCGTGGTGTTTGTAGCGTCTTTTTCACACACTCGTACGTCGTTTTTGCAAGCTTTTCTTTTCGTTTTCCACAGTCTTCGTCGTTGTAAATCTTTGTTTCTAGCACACTTTTCGTCGTTTTACTTTTCACTTTTCACGTAGGTTGAGCTATATTTGTGGAATTGGTTTTCCTATTTAAATAAGAAGTAGTCCCACTATTTGTTGTTTTATTATAATAAGTTATTAGTTTTATTTAAATGAAATTAGTTTAGTTCTGATAATAATTTTAGGTATTCTAATGAATTTAAATCGCGTTAAACTGCGTTTTTTGGATATTTCGATCGCGTCGTTATTTAACTTCGATCGTCTTGCACGTCTTGCTCATTCGCTTCTCTCGATCTTAATGCTCCTTCAATACTTCTTTTCTCTTCCTGAATATTTCTTTTGATTACCCCTCATTAGAGATGGGTTGGGCTGAACGGAGCTGCCAGACCTATTCCCATAAGAATATTTCGAGCGGCGAAAACGCTGTTCTTGTCTCTGTCCGCCCAAAAATGTAATCGTCGGTAGGCTATGCAGGCACCATCCGCTCGCAGAACAACAACCAAAGTTGATTTGGTTTGAAGTTTTCTCAATCACTAAGCGCAGACACGGACTGCGATATGCCCTGTTCGTATCTCAGTAGATTGATTTCTATTAATTGGAATACATACATATATGAAAAACATTTTACTGCTACCACTGATATGAATTTGTAAACCAAAATGAAAATTATGCTGAAATATTAAAAAATATACTATAACATATAATATTCTTATTTTTATCATTAACCCAATAGTGAATACGCCCATATTGTTAGGGTACTGTTAGCGTACCACTTGAATCGCTAAGCCGCTTGACTCCCACGGACAGCGCCAGCTCTGCCTGAGCTACCTTTTCTATTTTTACTAACCCTAGCGTATTAACTCCTTGAGTGGGAGACAATTATGATGACTCTGTACCTTTGTATATCTTAGAGTATAAGCAATGTAATGTATTTTTAACTAACAGCCCCATACCACTTTTTTGCTATGGTTGCCCCCCTTGACTCTGAAAACGTGTATATAAACCCGACCTGTTGCCCTTACAAAATCAGTACTCAAGCAATACTTGTGTATTCAACTACTCTGCGTTCTACGAGTGAGCATCACTGTGTCTTTGGCCCTCATACGCATGATCCCTCCGAGTTAAACCAATTTAAGTGTTGATTTAGCAACCTATCGTCACTAGAGTATTTTCTAGGGGCAACCATACCTATAAATAATAAAAATAAAACTACAAACAGGTACCAAGTCTGAAAAGTAGCAAAGACAAAATATTCTTGCTGCATCGAAATGAAATGATCGAACACTTTCACCCCTGTATGAGAATGCATGAACACGCATACATACAAAGACCAATTGAAGCGCAGGGCAACCTTCTTCAAAATGCCCGTCTCTGCGACTGAACGACCGAACTCGTGCATTGCGCGCGCAAGAGTCAAAATGAGAATAAGAATGAGAGCGAAAAAAACCCGAAGGCACACGAAGTGTCCGGGGCCTGCCGCTACCAGCTGTGGGGCCTCCCGCAAAATATTTTGAGTGTCCATTTTGGTTGTATGAAATGAGCAGTCGATATGTTGTATTGTTCGTGGTTTTATTCACAGTCCCTTTGCTTTGGTTTCACTGGGCCGATAACACTTGTTCACCTTTTTTCCCCACCGACCGCGTTTTATATTCCCGCGTGCTTCGTTTTCCTAGTCCGCATGCGCGACCGTTCACCACGAGGTACCAGAGCAAGAGAGACGCCAGGAAGCCGCCGTGTGACCCTCTCGTCCTTATTTATTATTTCCTTACCAGATCGGCTTGGTATTTCCTCCAGTTTTCTAGTATTTTCCCCTATGGTTGCCACCTCGGGCGGATGATGGGGAACTAAACTTGACCTATTTTGGTTCTATACCCGAAAATCCCAAAGGTTCGCTTTCTAATTACTAAATAATACTCCTTCATTTCATATCTCTTACATACTAATAATTATAATAATGTTAAACTTAAATAACTACTGCTTATATTTATCGTGGCGGCCTTAGCCGTCAGGCAGGACCGCCACACCCCCCTTTCCTACCGGGGGCTGACGATGAGACGTCCGTCGCTCTTCATAGTGACGACGTAATGCCAATCTCCTCCCTTGACTGCGAAACGAACGCGGTGTCCTCGTTCGGCTTGTTCGACCGCCCTCGGCGATCAGACGAATAACTTATGCTGGCAGTTGTCGCAGTTCGCCCGTCCCGGTCCAGCCTTTTGGTAATGGAGATAATTCGTCCAGAGGTACTATCGGGGTCGATGTGGATAAGTTCAACTCCTCCATGAATGACCCGTCCCAACCGGTCCCCTGAATTTCGGTCAGTACCTGATCGAGGACCCCGTCCTCCCACTCGGTCAGCGGTGCGTCTTGCAGAGCTCAGATCGAGGACTGGCGCCGTTGTGACGCCGATTGAGCCGCAACATCACCCTCTTCGATCTCGTTGACTGGGTCCAAACCCGCCATACTGGCCTTGGATGCCTCCGGGTTCAGGAACACCCGACGAAATAGGGGACGATCCTCTACCCCATCCTCGCTGTCGGTCCCCAACTCACACTCCGTAAAACACTTGACACGGTGAGTCCCAGGGTGTGAACTCACGCGGTAACGCTTAGCCTGCGGTCAAGCGATCGTGTCGGGGGTGCCGCAAAGTGACGACGTAGAGGCCTGGATCACAGCGATCGGCCGCGTCTGGGTTTTCGTAGTCTGGTCTTCTTTGGTGAGCTGTAGTCCAACCGGGGATGTCTGGGCCGCCTGGAAGCGAGTCTTCGTCGGCGAGCGATGCAGGCAAGTTGGGGACGTCTGGACAGACTTGACACGGGTCTGCTTCGGCGAACGTTGCCTGTAAGTCGGGGATGTCTGGTTTTCCTATGCACGGGCTTCGTGCACGGGCTTCGGCGAACATGGCGGCTGATGTGGGGATGTCTGGACCACTGCCTGTGGCCGGAACGTCGTGTCCCAACCCAGTGCGGGGGGTGGCGGTGGTGACGGAGGTGCGTCCCCGTAAGGACCTTCGGCGCGTATCCAGGGTGCCTTGAACACGACCGACTTGACCTCGATGCGCATCATCGAGACATGTCCTTTCCAGCGACTGACTTGATCTTCGACATAAGAGTGCTCGATGAAAGGGCGTTGGTGGCACTCGGTGTATCTCGGGTGACCGGCTCGATGGTCTCGCCGTCGTCGTCTCGAGGTGCGTGATACCGTGGCCCCTGCGAACGACGACCTTTCGTGTATTCTTGAGGCTCGTCGTGGTTGTCGCTGTCGCTCGCATTGCTGGAGTCGAGCGGGTCGTCGCGTCCCGCCGGGTTTAGGGGGCCACATGCCAGCAAACCGAGACCTACCTGTGCCCTCAGACCCCTGGTCGTCCGAAAACTCTGCGCCGTCTTATACGTCCTCTTAATCTTGGTCGCCATCGTCGGTGACCTGGTCCTCCTCGATCTTCCGACAACTCTATGACTTCTTCCATCTGAAATCGAAGACTAAACTTATAGATACGAGACTCTTATTATTTAAGTTCCCTACCTATCGGTGCAATGAAACCTTGACTTAGAATACTTAGGGACCGTCATTTTTGGGGGCTAATTTGGCGGCGAAATCTTCGGCCGCCATCGAGAGAGAATGTTGGCGTACCCACTCTTTGTCCCCGAGCTTCGGTCTCCACTCACGTCGTCGAAGTTTATAATGCCGTGCTTGTTTTTGGGACGCACGTTGGAGGTTGGACTTGACAATATCGAAGATTCCTCTAAGCTTGATCGGTTTACCTTCGGAGTCCTTGGTTATCACTGCCGATCCAGGGGTGATCTCGTCGTATAACATCGTAGGGAGTCTGGGCTCGCGTTCTTGCGTCAGAAAGGCGGGACTGTATCCCGTAGAGTCCGATTCACTTGCGTTGACGGCGAGCGCTATTTCCGGTAATAGCTCGTCCCAGGAACCTTGGCCCCCTCGGTGAGTTGGGCTATCATCGTCTTGACAGTCCGATTTGTCCTTTCGGTAGGGTTCTCCTGTGGACAGTATGGAGCAGCTGGTGGACCTCTATCCCCAGAGTATGGAAATACTCTCTCAAGATGCGACTGGTAAATTGTATACGTTCCCAGAAAGCCTTCTGGACTTGGGCGGCGGTAGCTTTCCCTAACGGGATGAACTCCACCCATTTGGAAAAGATGTCGTGTTTTGATCGGGGTAGTGGGCCGAAAAAGTCCGCGCATAATATGTCGAACGGTTCGTTTGTTACGTGGGTTAACATTTTGGCCGCCGCTTTCGTCTGGGCGGTTTTAAACATCTGACACGACCCGCAACGCTGAACGTAACGTTTCGCGTTCCTAAACATGCCGGCCAGAAATACCTATGGGACAGTCGAGAAACGGTCTTTCGGACCCCCAGATGCCCAGCCGTAGCTGCGTCGTGGCTTTATTTCTTTCTTAATTGAACTAGGGACGCACAGTTTCTCCGGGTCGGTCTGGACTCCTTCGGCGCAAATCACGTGGCCAAGGTAAACTAATCTCCGCCTGAAGAACGCGCACTTCTTTGGGTTTACCTTCAGGTTCGCCATCCGCAGCCTACGGGCCAGGTTGGCCAATTGTTGTTCCTCCGTGGCACCTAGAATGATGATATCGTCCAAATAGGCGAATGCGAACGGCTCCATGTCCGCACCAATCACGCTATCCAAGGCCCGTTGCACTGGCCGAGTGAAGTCCGAAGGGCATGAAGGGCATGTTATACGAGGGTGGTCCGATAAGTACTTAGCTTCCAAAAGAAACACGAAAATTTTTGGAAAAGTGGCGATTTATTTCTCAACATAATCTCCTTTTAGCTCGATACACTTGACCCAGCGATGCTCCAACTTCTTTAACCCGTCTAAAAAATACGTTTTCTCGAGGTCTGCAAAATAGACTTCTGTGGCGGCGACGACCTCCTCATTCGACGCAAATTTCTGTCCAGCGAGTGACTTTTGCCAGTTTGGAAGCAAAAAGAAGTCACACGGGGCCAAATCTGGAGAATATGGTGGATGGGGTAGCAGTTCGTAGCTAAATTCGACCAATTTGGCCTTGGCGAGGGTGGACGTGTCAGCCGCCAAGTGGGGCCGTATTTTCTGCAATTCGGCGGCGAATCGGCCAATAATTCGGCCTTGTGAATCCTCTGATGTTTACCAGTGGATCCATGTTTCGTTGACGGTCACGAAACGACGCAGAAACTCTGCTCTGAAGTGGTCTCACGGTTGCGTTTGTTGTCTGGAGTGAGCAAACGCGGCACCCATCGCGCCGACAGCTTTCTCATGCCCAAAATTTCTTGCAGGATATGACCCACGTGGTCTTTTGACATGCCTGCTGTCTCAGCTATCTCGCGTATCTTCAATCGGCGGTCTGCCAATACGAGATCGTGGATTTTTGTCACGTTATCCTCCGTGGTAGCCGTTTTTGCGTGCTTCATCAAAAACTGACGTGCGACCACGTTGAAACTCGTTAAACCAATTTTTTACGGTCGCCATCGAGGGAGAAGAGTTACCGTACACAGCATCCAAGCGATCTTTGATTTCGCTGCGCGATTTCCCTTCCAAAAACAAGAATGGAATCACAGACCGATTTTGCTCTTTCTCCATTTTTCTGAAATCTGTGGACACGTCCGATTTCACACGCAGTCAAAACAAAACTACGAGTCCGATTCGGCTGAAATTTCGACAGTAGCCGTCGACGAGAATGTACTACACGATAGTGAATTTCTCTTGCGATAGTGACGAAATCGGGCGGTGAGGCTAAGTAATTATCGGACTGCCCTCGTAGGCCTTTGCCCGGAACGGTGAAGGCCGGAAATTGGCGCCCATCCTTGGCCATGGGTATCTGCCAATAAATGTAAATGTCTCGGGCTCGACGTAGTCTTTCCAGAATGTGGTTGATCTTAGGGATGGGGTACGCGTCAGGCACTGAGTGATCGTTCAATTGTCTATAATCAAAGCACATACGCCATTCACCCGTCTTCTTTTTGACCAACTCTATCAATGCGCTATGTGGACTCAGTGAAGGTTCGATGGCGTCTTCGCGGAGTAGTTCGTCCACTTGGGTGTCGATCATGCTCTGCATTGCAGGATTCCTCGGGTAGTACCTTTGTTTCAAGGGCTTATAGTCTCGCATTGTAATATCCGATGCTCTGCCACGTGTTATACACCTTGAAGGTCCTTGAAAAGCGCCAACTCACGGGGTATGCATTCCCGCTGGTCGGGTCTTAGGTCATCCTCTTCCGTCATTGATTCTCCACCCTCTGCTTCGTGGCCCTTCCCGGCCGTCGCACCTCCTTATATCGTCTCCTCCTGTTGAGCTCATTTGACGCATCCGGTTGTGCGTGGGGACCTCACTCTGCTTTGTATACATAGTGTCCTTATCATCGGATTCCTGATTCCCTAGAACCGTCGTACACCTACCTTCGAGTACTTCCGGGTTCGTATCCTCTGACGTCATCCGATCGATTTTACTTGGTCGAAGTCGGGGGTCTTCCGCCGAAGGGCTCAATTTTACCTTTAGGGTGGCTTCTCCACACTGTATCCGTGTTCCCATCGCCGTCAAGAAATTCATACCTAATATCTTGCGATCCAACATGGTTGGCATCACCAAGAATGGCATCCACACTCGCGTGCCAGCTAATTCCACGCCAGTACGCCATAACTTATTCACTGCCAGCCTTGACCGATCAGCTAACGCTATTGTAGTGATGATCTCTTGCATCTCCTCGGGTTTTGCTACCATACGAGCGTACCCTTCGCTCGCAAAGCTCCTCGACGCTCCCGTGTCCACCGTGGCGTCCACCCATCGGCCTCCGATCTGCACGGTAGCAGTGATCAGGCCGTTGCTTATCCTTAATGGTGGGTGTCTTGGTGTCTTGCCGCATCTCAGCGAAGACGTTGTTCGTTTTCCGGGGCATCTCGGCGACAACAATCGACGGTAAATATGTCCATTCGACCGCAGTCCCAACAAAAGTTCGGGCATGCATTAGTACAACCCCGCCTAAAGTGACCGACTACTACAAGCTCGCTGTACGTCGATGTTTGTTAGGGGCTGTCTCATCATTCGATGAGTTGCATTTCCTCCTTGAATGGGTACCTCGGGGCTTCGAAAGGGGTTCGGCGTCCGACGAGGGTTGGTCCTATCCCAGTCTGTAGACCCCATCCTAGGAATGCCTGCGCGACTCGACGTCAGCTGTCTCACACTTTCATATTCAGTCGCCATGTGGGTTAATTGTTCCAGCGTCTCGAACTCTTATATACAGACGATATTCTGGTGCCATATTTCCGTAGATCCGATAGAGTTCTTCTTCCTTTTGGTATCCGGCTTGCTGCATCGTGGTCCTCAACTCGGCCAAATACTCCTTAAATTTCTCGTCCACTCCCTGGTTATGGGCTCGGATTTCGTCCTCTAGTCGACCGAAGTAAGGGGCAGGAAGAAACTCAAGAACTCGGACCGAAACTCTGCCCACGTAGCCGTCTGTAAGCGGCTCGTGCGGAACCATCGTGAGGCACTACCTTCCAAAATCTCAGACATGGCGCGGGGTACTTCCTCCTGGTCGATTCCGTATGTTGCTATTTTCTACTCAAGTTCGGCGATCAAGGTCAGCGGGTCCGACGCTCCTTCGAATCGAAGATTCCATTTGTACATCCGCTCGGCTAGCAAATGTCGGGGCAGAGTGATGGTGAGTGGAACTTCTGACTCTGGTGGCTTCAAGACGCCGTGGCTTCCGAGTGATGGGGTGATGAAATCTCGTGACGTGCCGAGGTTGACTGCTCGATAGCTTGTCAGTCTTTCGGGAGAGGCATAGCCGGCGAAATATGGAACCTGACTCTGGCTAACTTGGGTCATTTTGGCTCCTGGCGTAAACTCTTTGTCGCCTCCTAGTCGGTTGGGGGTTACAGCTCTCGAGCTGTACTGCCTTCTGCGTTTCTGCTACGGTGCCGTCGGCGCTGAACCCGAGCTCGAGTGCTAGAGCGGCTAGCTCATCTTTACGGCGGGCATAAATCCATCGTACTCCTACGCCTGGGTTTTCAATCGAATCGGCTTCTTTGTACTCGTCGTCGGACACCTTCGTATCAGCCATGGTTTATTGTATTACGCGAAACTCCTTCATTTTCATTTGCAATATCGATCCT
The DNA here is from genome assembly GCF_018152115.1 of Drosophila rhopaloa. Lineage (NCBI taxonomy): Eukaryota > Metazoa > Arthropoda > Insecta > Diptera > Drosophilidae > Drosophila > Drosophila rhopaloa. Next base: position 889,395 of record NW_025335033.1, read on the forward strand.
TTAATTTTCCTTCTCCTTTTCCTATGCAGTCCTTCGCTCTAACAGTTTGTAACACTCGGGATAAAGATCTTTATCTTAGTGGGTCTTTAGGCCACTTTGGTGTTGCTTTAGTTATCATCAATGTCCCTGCTCGGGCGCCACTTTTATGGATGCTCTCTGGTCCTTTTAGAAGGAATTTGTAAAATCACTGAGACACTGGGCTGCATTATTTATGATTTATTTTACTAAAAAAGTAATTCTTTAAAATAAAGAATTTTTTACCAATGTCGATGCTTTTAATATATATGACGAATAAGGAATACTCAAAATGAGTTGAGCGAATTTAAAAGTCAAGCCACACGGCTTTAGGTGAGTGGGTGCTCTTACATTAGTGGGCGCACGTTGTAAGGACGCTCTCTGGCCGGGATACAACTCTCATTCGGATCTAGAGGTCCTTTTACAAGTAATTTGTAAAATCACTGAGACACTTTATAGTTAATTCGGTGAAAAATCGGTAATTTTTTAAAAAATTTTATTGGAAATACGGATAGTCTAAGCTCAATTTTGTTTTTTGAATGTGATTGGGCAACATTTAAACAATGTGTGATTTTTTTTAAAAATTAAAATTAAAAATTGACTGAGATACAGGCAATCTCCGGCGGCGCCTCAAAGAAAAGATGTTTTGCGCTGTACACGATAACCGGTCACGGAATCATCTGAAATGAATAAATTCAATTGCATTAGTTAAAGAACAAGATTCCTCAGGTAACGCTGACGCGTTTTTATTTATTTTTTTTTGATTTTTTAAAGCACTTGAAAGTCAAAAACATCGATTTTCGCCTAAAACGTCGAGATATTTGTTGCTCTAAAAATAATAAATTTTCAAAAAAAAACTCGACAGCGATACCTGAGGAATTTAGTTGAGAACAACTGTGCAAAATTTCAAAACGATCCGTCCGATAGATTTTGCAGGAGAGCGTTTTAAAGTTTTGGACACCCATACAAAAAGATCGGAAGCTTTTCTCGGATCGATCTAAAACTTAAACACAATATTCTCAAGATGTTGTGCACTCAGAAAAAAAAAATGTAAATACTATACCCCCTCTTAAGATTACTCAATATTACAGAAAGTTAAATTAAAGTTAATATTATTATTAACACCAAAATATGTTAGGCTTAGTAAGTCTATTTATAATAGATCAAATTGTAATCTAATAATTATTATTTATTGGAAATGTATTAGTTATATATATTTTGGTTCGCATTAAATAAAGGCATTTTTAGTATAGAAAACTTGTTATTGTAAATGTTGGCAAGTCGAAACGACTGTTTTTAAAAAAGCATATTTTTAACTTAAAACTTTATAAAACTACTATATTTAAATTTGTAGGTGATTTGCTTATAAACAACTAAGCTAAGTCGATTTGGATTGCTGCTAAATAGTAATTCTAAAATTGTTTAAAATTACCATATCTCGGATATTTCCGATTTGACATATATAGTACCTTTATTCGAAAGAAGACTTTGGGAAAATTTGTATCGTGTTTGCTTTAAATCTGATTGAGACTATGTTGCGTAAAAGCGAACAGACGACTCTCCCGGTGATGCGATCGAGAATGTATATACTTTATAGGGTCGGAAATGTCTCTAACATTGTTTTTTTAACTTTTGACGTCGAACCTGGTTTGGACTTACCAAATTTCATAAGGATCGGCCGACTATATCCTGTAGCTGCCATATAAATGAACGATTGGAAATGCCATAACTTTGGTGTTATTAAACTTAGGAAGTTGGGATTTTGTATGAGTATTAAGAATGCATCATATGAATTATTTTGGAGAATATAATTTACAAAAGATTCTGCAAGGGTCTATCAACTTCCGTTCTGCCCGAAGTTAGCATTCCTTTCTTGATTAATTTTTAAGCAGTTTAACCAAGCCAAAAACTTACAAATATTTTGCAGAATTAACCTTTTTATACCCTTGCAGAGGGTATTATAATTTTAGTAAAAAGTTTGCAACGCAGTGAATGAGACATTTTCGATCCTATAAAGTATATATATTCTTGATTAGCATCACCAGGAGAATCGATCTTGCCATGTCCGTCCCTCAGTTTTACAGCTATATGAAACCATCTTGAAACATTCCCAAGAGTTGTCATTCTATTGTAGGTAGTATATAAGTCGAACGAGCTGGATCGGGCGACTATATCATATAGCCCCCATAGGAACAATACGGGAAAAATATTTTAAAAAGTATAACTTCGTTGTTTAAAATTTTAAGATAGAACATCTATAACATATAGCTCCCATAGGAAAATCAAAAAAATTAAAAACAATGTATTTTGGTGTTTTTTATTTATTACGATGGCAAAATGCAGCGCAAAATCGACATGGCTTCATTGTTTTTAGTAATATGAAGAAATATATTAGTAATCGAAATGTACTCGGCTTTATATACCCTTACTGTTATACAAAACGCCTACGTTTCAATATGTTGAATATATACAATTAAAATGGATTTATTTTTAATATTTTAACACGAAACTAATTTGTGTTCAATCATTTCCTATTTATAATATCTTCTTCCAAACTTATCCCTTATAAATTATTAATTTACTTACTTTATTTTAGATCTTTCGCAAGGAAAGGTACGATAAAATAAGGAACAGCATTTTAGGAGACATTTTGACGTCGATTGATCGCTTGCCTTCGTCAAAAAAAAATCTACGCCCATATAAACTAACAAATAATGGAGGAAATATTCAAATGGTTTCAGCACTAGTACTACAACTAATTCAATGCGCAACAATTTTACCAGATTCACTTTGTGATAATGGAAAATTAAGTAATAAGTTTCAATTGAATGTTGCCATCGAGGAAGACGTTTCAAGCGGAGCTACAAAAACAACACAGCCTAATCACGATATTCTTGTTTTACAAAAGTATGATGTCGCTGTCAGTATTGGTGGAAATTTTTTAACAACTTTTTTAAACAAATGCAAATCACGGTCTAATGAAATTGATTTCCGACCACTTTTTGAAAATTTTATTCATGATTTACTGGCCACCGTCAACAAGCCAGAATGGCCCGCATCTGAATTATTGCTTTCGCTATTAGGAACTATGCTGGTTCGCTATGTGTCTGACAAAGGTATAGAACAGAGCATTCGCTTAGTTTCATTGGATTACCTGGGCATTGTAGCTGCTCGTTTGCGTAAGGATACTGTTGAATCCCGATGTAAGGTTAACATAATTGATTCAATGATAAAATCGATTAAAATGGAACAAGAAAAGGAGGGTGATTACACAGCAAACAATGTATGTAACAAGTTTATTGTACTTGTTAAAAAAATTATTTAAATATATTTACAGGTTCAATTTGAATTACATCCCGAGGAGCAGCGAATCGAGTTTTTACAAAAAATTCTTTTGGATTTTCTAGCTGTAAATGCTCAAGAAGAAAATTTAATTTGGGACTATGCGCGACACTTTTATTTGGTACAGTGGTATCGGGATGTAATTTATCAAAGACGTCGGATAAGGGATGGTGAAAAAGGATTAGCTATCAGGAAGTCTAAATGTCGGACTAAACGTAAGACTGGTGGTAAGTTTACAATTATTAGTAAAGTTTTAATTTATTTTATAATTATAGGCATAGGTTTTAGATTTAGATTTGTTGGTGTAAAACTACAGTCTTAAATATAGCACCATAAAATAGTAAACGTTTTTGTATACTACAAATAAATTTTAAAAAAATAATGCTTAGAAATAAATGTTAAAAGTCTAAATTTAGCCTTAAATAACTAAAGATATGGAATGCATCTTCGTTTACGCTATGTTTAATATCTTATGCATTCACATAATTATTTTGACACTTGTACAAAATTTGACTCCTTTTTCCGTCAGTTTTTAGGCACAAATTAAATAAATTTTGTTGTCCTTGAAGACATGTGCGTTTAAACAAAAAAATCGATTTTTAATTTGTATTATTGTTTAATGTTTGTTAACCCTTTGTCCCATCACCGATCTGCGTAAAGTGGGCTCGGAAACTCGGAGGACTAAAGCATATACCTTAGGAAGAATCAAAAAATGAAAAATTGAAATAGCTTGATTGTTTTTAAGGAAATACTCAAAGAAATATTTAAAAATTGACATAGCTTACCTTGATTGTTTTTAAGGAAATCCTCATAGAAATATTTAAAATTAAAACATGTTTAGGTTTTACAACGAGTTAGAAAAAATAGTTTAATATTTAACTTTGACTTAAGAGGTGATATGTCATGCCAACAATACCAAAATAACTATTTCATTGGCGATAGACGTTGCAAGTAAAAAGGTACTTAAGATTCTTTCAGAATTATAGTCGTATAATTCTATAAATTTTAAAGAAAAAAAAGAAAGGTAGCAAACTTCGGCAACCCGTACTTTATATACGCTTACAGCTGGTCCTTCTATTTTCTTCTCTTGTCGTCAAACGGCTTTGGAACGCAAGCAATTTCAAATAATAACTCCTTCTCTTCCTATATTAAATTCTCTCAAATTCAAAGTTATTAAATCCAAAAAAAAATTTGGTGTAACCAGAGATATGCGAAAAGGCGCTGAACCAAAAACTCAAAACAATAAATAAACTGAATCCAACAGCAATAGTGACGAATAAATAAATTAGCCTAGGAGCTCAGTAAACCAAAAGAAACTGCTTCTACTCTTACTTCTCAACCCGGGACACCGAAGTGGAAAAATTGTCACTAAAGAGCAACTCGGCTCTACTCACCGTTGATAACCAAAGGGCACGGTCTTGCTCTCCTTACTCCCACGACAGTGTAAAATCGTCGACAAATTGCGCACCAACAACAAGCAGTGCGACAATTCCATCCAACGCAGCAAATAAAACCTCAACAACAACAGCAGCGGCCACTATCGCGATGCCAACGACTGCAGCGACTGCAGCGACTGCAAATAAACCAAAGCGATCAAATAACAACAGACACTCTAAAGAAACACAAGCCCCCTTCAATCTACATCAGGGAGAAAAGCTTGAACGCCCTGGTCCACAAAATTATTGAGCTGGTCGGGAATGGGAACTTCCATGTTGTTTCGCTTACTAAAGGGAATATTCATGAAACAAAGGTGCAAACAAAATATAAAGAACACTACCAAGCCGTGCCCAAATGCCTGGACGAAACAAAGAAAAATAAAAAGCAGAAAGGTCGTTCAAGTGGTAATAAAGGAAATCAAAGAGCTGAAGTGTCGCATGCGACAAGCGAACGGAACGCAAACACTTCATCGCAAACAACGCCAGAAGTCTTCTTCGTTAAAACTGCGAGATCCTTTTTCGGTCCCCTAAATAGCTCCAACGGCATCTATGCTGATGGTCTACGATCTGGGATGGAAAATCCACTCTATCCTCACCAAGAAAGCTCTCAGTACCCCCAGCACAGCCAAATAGCAAAATGGAAACTATGATCCGTACCCTGCAACAAAACATTTTAGAACTAATGTCATTCATGAAAACGCCTATGAAAGCACTTGTTTAAAAGTAGAACATGGTAATACAGTTGCTCGTAGCACAACAGTCTAAATAATCGATGCATAATCTACTAATATCATGAACTTGAATTAAGCCCTGAAGAAAGAAGCATTGGAAGACGTTCTCGTTGCAGCACCCAAAATCTCCACACCTTCTAATCGAATAAATACTTTAGATCCAATCAGCAAATCGAACAGCTGGTGCGAGAAAAGAGGCGCATGCGTCGTGCCTGGCAGACCAGCAAAGCGTTGAAGAAGCCACCCGTTCTCTCGATCTTGCTCTCCAGCAAAAGGCAGAAAATACAGAGCTGCGGTCCATCGAGAAACATTCGCCAATCGATAACAATAAGGAACTCTTTAGGATGCTGGGCCCGGCACTTCGTTTCGGTCGAACGAAATCAAAAAAAGTCTTTAGGGAAATAAAACCAAAATGACTCCAAGTGATGAATTACTTACCCCAAAAATTCTTATTGAACTTAAAAACTTTGCTATTGAGGTCGTTTGTAAACTCTTCAATGGGATATTGAATCTCAGCTACTTTAAAAAGCTGAGGAAAATAATACCGAAGCCCGGAAAAGACCACACAATTTCGTGGCGTTACAAGGTATTTTTCGAATTCGCTACTTCTGCGACGTGTATAAGAACCATGCTATCCCTTCAAGGCTGCTTACCAAAGCAGTGTTTTGTAAATAAAACGCAACTGCCATTAAAATACGGATATACATGTGGCGCTTCAGAACTCGACTTTTATAAGTGCAAAAAGTCGCATCGGTGTGCATTTAATGGCAATACCGTTAAACCCGCTCCCCACGATTCGCTACTTACGCATAGGCCTCTTGATTGTTGTCGTAGCGCTAGTTTTACATCAAAGGTCCAAGAAAAAAATATATTAATAAAGCATGTTATTTTGACATTACAATTAAAAAAAAAATTTTAATTGACAAAGAGGCAAGCGATTTGAAAACAAGTTCTGTTGGGTGGGACGCCATAAACCTCATAGAAAAATCAACCAAATATCGCACCGAGTTTTAGGAAAACACTTATATTTTTCGCTCTCATCAAATTCCTTCAGCCTATCCTTTTGTATCGACACGACTTTTTTAAGAAATGATATCAAAATATTTATATTTTATTAACAAGAGCTGACCCCATATAAGTTGGCTATTAAAAAGCCAGAGCACATACACTGATGGACAATTTAATAGGTGTGCAGTTATTTTAAATTTAAATCGATATAAACATAAGATTTAAGGGGGTGTTATAGTATTAAACATTTTTTCCTGTTTTTTTTTTTTTTTTTTCTGAATGTACATTATTTTGAAATTATTGTGTTAAAATTTTAGATCGATCCGAGTAAAAGGTACGTAAGCGCGTTTTATATTGAATTTTTGGGTGTCCCAAACTTTAAAAAAGTTGCCGCAAAACAAGTTTTCTTCGAGACGCCGCCGGAGATTGCCAGTATCTCACTCAATTTTTAATATTTTTGGATGAAAAATTTCACACATGTTTTTTAAATATTTCCCTATCTCATGCAAAAACCAAATCTTAAAAAATGTCCGATTTTGCACCGAATTAACTAAACCGCCCCTTAATAAGGAGGCTATACTATTTTAATATCATCACACTGGTTCGGTGCGAATTGGGAGAAATCCGGGAATTAATTAGCTTAGTAGGAAAATTTGTGATTTGATTTTTTGCTTTTATAAGCGTAACAAAGTACAACATTTAAACTATGTTTTTATAAATTGTCATCGAAAAAAAAATAAATGAGCCGTTCGCATTACTCGTTACTGTTTCTAAAGGTAACTACGTTGAGTTTTTTTTATTAAATTTTTGGATTTTTGTTAACACTTTAAAGTCAAAAATGTGATTTTAGCCTAAAAATTTGATATATTAGTTATTATGAAATGAAAAATAATAATTTAGGTACAGAAATAGTGTGCAAAATTTCAAAACAATTCGTCCAGTAGATCTTGCAGGATCGTGTTCACTGACTTTGAAAAGGCAACTTTTCAGGAGACAACTTTTTAGACACCCAAAATTCGAATACAAAATACAAATATACTTCGGAAGTTTTACTCGGATCAATCTAAAATTTTAACGCAATATTCTTCAAATGATGTGCATTCAGAAAAAATTTTTAAAAAAACAAGAAAGGAAAGCTAACTTCGGGCGGGAGCCCTTGCAGAATATTCTGTAAATTATATTCTCCAAAACTATTCATATGATTCATTCTTAATCCTCAAAAAATCCCAACTTAAATCGTTCAGTTATATGGCAGCTGTAGGATATAGTCGGCCGATCCTTATGAAATTTGGTAGGTCGAATTGATTGGCCAAAAACGAAATCCCAACTTCCTAACTTAACAAACACCAAATTTATGGCATTTCCGATCAATCAGTTATATGGCGGCTATAGGATATAGTCGGCCGATCCGTATGAAATTTGATTGAATGGACAAAAATAAAACCCATAGAAAATCCCAACTTCCTAACTTTACAAACACCAAAGTTATGGCATTTTCGATCGTTCAGTTATATGGCAGCTATATGATACAGTCGCCCGATCCGGCTCGTTCCGACTTATATACTACCTGCAATAGAAAGACAACTTTTGGGAAAGTCTTAAGCAGATAGCTTTAAAACTGAGAGACTAGTTTGCGTAGAAACGGACGGACGGACGGACAGACGGACATGGCTAGATCGACTCTCTCCTGGTGGTGCTGATCAAGAATATATATACTTTATAGGCTCGGATATGTCTCCTTCACTACGGTGCAAACTTTGACTGAAATTATAATACCCTCTGCCAGGGGTAAAGTTAAAGTTAAAGTAATTTAAACGTTTTTAACCAAAAAAGTTTGAATGTTTGGGTAATTTTAGAGTGATTGGCGATGTCGAAAAAATATAAGAAAATGTGTTATAAATATTACATCAGAATCGTCCTATCTGTATTTAATGTAACGCTTTAGTTCTTATAGAATAACTAATAACACTAACTTACAAAATTAAATCGACAATATATATCCATATATAAAATTTTGGATTTCCGGTGCAGTTAGACTCTATGATTAAGAGATAATATTTGGTCATAAAATCCATTCTTCTAGAAATAGAAACCAAAAAAAAAATTAGTTTTCTGCAAAAAAATTAACGTTGTTAAATCTAACTTTGTAGTTAAAACATTCTACATTTTATGGATTAGAACAATCTTTGCAATCCTTTCTTTGTAAGAATTTAATTTTATATTGTAGTGGGTAGCATTATATCTAGTAATAAAAAAAAAAAAAACAAAAAACAAAAACGCCATTTTAAGCAGGCTTAATTCAGTTGTTTTAATTTTTGAAGGTGAATATTTGGATACATCAGATTCTGGATCGTGCGAAGAAATAGACATCGAAGACACACAGAAACATGTAAATCCCTCCATTGACGACATAGATTTTGAGCTTAATCTGGAAATGTTTAACGCTTTGGAGGCAAGAAAGCTATATTTAATCAACAAAATAAAACCATTTGCAGTTTCTGGCGAGCAAGCCCACACATCAAATCAGCACATTAAAACATACATAGATTATAATAATGCACAGCTAATAGCGCAGTATCTAGCCACAAAACGACCTTTCAGTCAATCATTCGATGGATGCTTAAAGAAAATTATTTTAGTAGTTAAGTGAGTATATATTAAATTCATATTTTCTTACAGTTATACTAATTTCTTGTTCCTGATATTACGTAGTGAACCGTCCATTGCAGTAAGGACACGGGCAATGAAATGCCTTGCAAACATTGTGGAAGTCGATCCATTGGTACTGAAACGAAAAGACATGCAAATGGGTGTGAATCAGAAATTCCTTGACACAGCTATTTCAGTACGAGAAGCGGCGGTAGATTTGGTTGGAAAATTTGTGCTTAGTAATCAAGAACTAATCGATCAGTATTATGACATGCTGTCGACACGAATATTGGTAAGAAGTCTAATAAAATTATTTCGTAAATCTAAAGAAAACATTTTTTGTTTTAGGATACTGGCGTCTCCGTACGAAAAAGGGTCATAAAAATTTTACGAGATATCTGTATAGAGTATCCAGATTTTTCAAAAATTCCCGAAATTTGCGTTAAAATGATACGACGTGTTAATGACGAAGAAGGCATTCAAAAACTTGTTACTGAAGTTTTCATGAAAATGTGGTTTACACCATGTATAAAAAATGACAAAGTGAGAAATAAATATTTAAAAATAAGTATTAATGCTCAAAGATATAGGTTATATGCAGTGACTCAATCTCAAACCTCAATGCGTTTTAGGTCGATATACTTACTTCAACGATTCCCTAACCCTCTAGTGTAAAATAGTGGATCGAACAGTTACCATTTGAGAGCAGAAGTCCGTCTGATTCAGGCCAAACTCTTTAAAAATCCTTTCCTTGTCCCTATTGGCAAAAATTTGTGGAAAAATGTAGCATTGCCAAAACAGATTGTAATCGCTTTGGCGATGATTTTATTATCTTATCCTTATTAACTGTCACTGGTCATCCGCGGGCTTGCGTGTTTCGATCACAAATTTTCCACTTCGGAATCGCCTGAATATCCTAGTCGATGTCATTATGAACATCAAGATCTTAGAAACTATGGAATATAAAGTATTGGCTTAAACGTGTTTTATGAAAGTAATCAATATATATGAGTTTTTGCTAATATTACGCCAGGTATTCTGTTACTATAAATTACTATAAATTAGATAAAGAATTTTATTTGCCGGACAAATTTAAGACTGAATTTTTGAGTGAATGAGTACTTCATTATACTTAAAAAAGGGTTATACTTATATTAACGCCAAAAAAATGTTAACATATGGTATACATGTTTGACAGCCTAAACTACTACACATATTGTCATACTATTGAAATTTGTAATATTTTTTTTTGTAATTTAGCTTGGCATACAGCGGAAAATCAATCAAATAATTGACGTAGTAAACACTGCTCATGATACTGGAACCACTTGGCTAGAAGGACTTCTTATGAGTGTGAGCAAAAATTTTCTTTTTCTCTTAATAATTTATCATAATTTTATATGTGTTTTTAATACAGATTTTCAAACCAAAGGATACTATGTTAAAATCCGATGGATGCCTACAAGAACCTATAAGGAAGAATACCGAGCCCCCACAGGAAATTGTGATAGCTTGTCAACAATTAGCTGACGGTCTAGTTAACAGACTGATTGAATTAGAAGACACTGATAATGCGCGAATGTTGGGCTGTATTACTACACTTCATTTGCTGGCTAAAGTACGGCCACAGCTGCTGGTTAGGCATGCGATGACAATAGAGCCCTATCTCAATATAAAATGTCATTCTGCCACAGCTGCAAAATTCATATGTGCTGTGGCGGATATTCTTGAAAAAGTAGTTCCTCTGGTCAACAATGCCAGTGAATCTTTTTTGGCATCGTTGGAAGAGCATTTAATGTTATTAGTTGTTTCACGAAACCAAGCTGAAGTCACTAGTTGTGTTTCTTGCTTAGGCGCACTCGTGAATAGGATTACACATAACTTCAAACTGATCCGTGACTGTTTTCAAAAGTATGTATTCAAGTTTATAAACATGATCTTTGATATTATATTTATAAGATTTGAGAACGACATTTTGATTTTATTATCATAACCAACAACTTTTTAATGTTTCATGTAACTGGGTAAGATTTTCCCATTGAAGCTAATGAATATTATAGTTAGGTGATGGTGTTTTAAAGTAAGAGTAGAAATAGATTTAGGCGACCCATTAACTCGGGACTCTCCACATCCCCGTGAATAAGTTTACGAATAAAAGTAGTTCCAATTATCGTTCTACGGTTGGATAAGGAAGGTAGATTAATTAGAAGAAGTCTACTAGAGTAAATATAGGGCTTGCATCCAAGTTAAGGTCCCATAGAACAAATAGCAAAAATTTAATTTGCACAGACTCTATGCGGTCTACAAATACACCATACTGGGGACTGCAAACTGGTGAACAGTACTCCGGGATTGGATGGACTATTGAAATTAATAAAGTCGTTGTGATATATAGATCATCGAATTCCGTTTACCACCTCTGAGCACTACATTGGCATTATTTACCATGGGCGTAATAAGGAGAACCCAATTTTTGGGTCCAGACCGTTCCAAAACTCCGCAACGATCTTTAACTCCTCAGAGAAAATTTCAAAGAGGGAGACAGATAGTTTTACCGTTGTACAATGATACCAAAGTGGTTATTTTTATACCCGTTACTCGTAGAGTAAAAGGGTATATTGTATTCGTGCAAAAGTATGTAACAGGTAGAAGGAAGCGTTTCCGACCCTATAAAGTATATATATTCTTGTTCAGGATCACTAGCCGAGTCGATCTAGCCATGTCCGTCTGTCCGTCTGTCTGTCCGTCTGTCTGTCCGTCTGTCTGTCTTGTCCGTATGAACGCTGAGATCTCGGAAACTATAAAAGCTAGAAGATTGGCATTTTGCATGTAGATTTTAGGAGTTCCTACGCAGCGCAAGTTTGTTTCAAAATGGTGCCACGCCCCCTCTGACGCCCACAAGCCACAAGCCGTGGCCACAGTTTTGATCCTATTATAAAAATTTTAATTGATATGTATTTGTTTCGTCAATACCTATTGATTGGCCCAATAAAAGTTTGCCACGCCCACTCTAACCCCCAAAAACCCATTAAACGCTTAAGCCTGGCTAGCGCCTACATTTCCGCCTTTCATGGCCCGTAGCGCCATCTAACGGATGACTTTGGAACAGCTGGCCAAGGTGCTAATTTGAGCGGCGAAAAACATACAAGAAGGCATATTTATATTAAGTTGTTTAGCTGAGTAACGGGTATCTAATAGACGAGGCACTCGACTATAGCGTTCTGTCTTGTTTTTGGCATAAAGTCGAACATTTCATGAAAAGATTTTTTCAAAATACGAAAACATGTTTGAATTGTTTAAAAAAATTGGTGTTGAATTCTTTAAAAGATTGTAAGTAACCCTGGCGATTTTCAGTAAGAAATGAAATTTCGGAGCGCAAAACAAAAACACGACCGTTCATTGTGAAGTGCGAAAGAATTTATATTTCATGAAATTTTAGATATTCTAACTAAAACAATTACGTTTTTTTAAACTATGCGGCAACCCTACTTATTTTGGCGGCCACTCAAATTCAGCTGAGTGCCAATAGCAATGTTTACATTTCCATTACTCCAGAACGGATTGACGAAAAATTAAAATTGAAATTGAATCGCACTCCCTTTACCTGAGTAACGGGTATCTGATAGTCGGGGCACCCGACTATAACGTTCTCTCTTGTTTATGCTTAACTTGATCAGGGTAAAAGCGCGGGCTGATCGTACGACTATATCCTAGAGCTCCCATAGGAACAATAGGGTGAAATCGGTTCCAAATTGATGTTTTTTAGAATATTTCGCGCAGTGTATAAGCTATTGACATACATTTTTCCAAGTCTTATTTATTTATGCATACCTTGATCAGGGTAAAAGCGCTTGCCGATCGGACGTCTTTATCTTATAGCTTCCGTACGAAAAATTATTGAAGGCTGTGAAAATATCCCTTTTTTTATATTTTTATAGGACATTTTTGCAGTATAAAAGCTATTGACATGAAACTATGCAAATCTAGTTTATTTATGTATACCTTATTCCTTTCGCTACTTTTTCAGTTTTAGCAATTTCGGTAAAGTCTGCAAGGGTATTAAAACTTCGGTTTGCCGAAGTTAGCTTCCGTCCTCGTTGAAAATATAATAAATGACAACATCTCTGAGTTATAATTAAATTGAATTCAAACCAAATTGAAACGTTTTATGTAAAACGAAAATTTCGAAACCAAAATATATTTTGTTAGAGAAGCCAAATATTTTTTTAAGGTTCATTTATTCTAATTTAAATTTAAGTTTTATAAAAATTCAGACGGATATATATTTATATATATAGGAACATATAAATCGGAACATAGAAGGAAAATCGTCAAAGCTTGGTTGTTTCTAACATGTTTTACAAAAATAAATAATATATTTTACATAGCTGCTATAGATACAATCGTAAAAGGCGGCCCTTAGCAGTTCTTTCGCTCCTTCTGTTTGACACTAACTTTGAGACTGAATTTCTTATTTTTCTACCCTTGGAAATAATAACTTGTAAAATATTAGTTGAAAAATGTATTGTGTCGATAAATATTTACCGAATAAATTAATACCAGTCAAAAATTGTAAGTACAAACAAGAAAGGATGCAAGCTTCGGCAAGGCGAAATTTATTACCCTTGCAGTTATTACAAAACGACTACATTTCGATTTCTATGTCTATATTACTAAAAACAATGAAGCTAAGTCGATTTTGCGCTGCATTTTGCCATTTTTTCTATGGCAGCTATATGATATGACTTCGTGTGGGTTCCGGTTTTTTGCGCTGTCATTCTTATTCTCATTTTGATGCTCGGGCATTCATTGCACGAGTTCGGTCGTTCAGTCGCAGAGAGGCGCTTTTTAAAGAAGGTTGCGCTTGCGCGTGAATTGGTCTTTATATGTATGCGTGTTCATCCATTTTCATGCAGGGGTGCATGTGTGCGTTTATTTCAATTCGATGCGGCAAGAATATTTTGTCTTTTGCTACTTTTCATAATGTGTACCCTAACAATATGGGCGTATTCACTATTAGGTTAAACATAAAAATAAGAATATTATATGTTATAATAATTATTAGGTTAATGATAAAAATAAGAATATTATATGTTATAATAAAATTTTAATATTTCCTCTATAATGCAATCGTCGCTAGGGTATGCAGGCACCATCCGCTCGCAGAACAACAACCAAAGCTGATTAGGTTTAAAGTTTTCTCAACCACTGAAGAACAGTCTGTGTTTTAAGTGACACCGACTGCGATATGCCCTGTTCATTTCTCAATAGATTGATTTCTATTAATTGGAATACAAACATATATGCAAAACTTTTAACTGCTACCACTGATTTGAATTTGTAAGCCAAAATTAAATTTATGCTGAAATATTAAAATTTTATTATAACATATAATTATAAGAAAGCCGAAGCAAAATAATATAATTTCTTTGATAATTTTAAAAAATTATTGTTTTTTGCGAATTATTTCTTTAAGAGGCTATTTATTATTTCTCCTTTGCGAGTACACCTCTCATATTTATAAAACGAAAATTTTCACATTGTAATAATTTGTCCTGATGATTTTAACACAATCCGGTAGTTTTCAAACCATTTCTAAAAAACACTCAGTAACGGAAGAGATGAAATTCGTTTTTCTTTTTGTTTTGGTGTTATTTAATTTGTGGCCTTTTTTTAGTTTTATGAATGTTTATGTTTTTGTATTATTATTGTATTTAATGTTTTATTTTTTGATTTTGCGTTTTGTTAATTTTTGTTTTACTTATACAAGAATTCATTTTGAAACATCACGACAGCAGCTTTTAAGCGCTGTCCCATCTGCAAACAAAATTTGTTATACCCTTGCAAAGGCTAATATAATTTCAGTCAAAAGTTTGCAACGCAGTAAAAAAAACATTTCCGACCCTATAAAGTATACATATTCTTGATCAGCATTAGGAGCGCATCAGGAGAGTCGATCTAGCCATGCCCGTCCGTCCGTCTGTCTGTCCGGCCGTCCTTCCGTTAGTCCGTTTCCTCGCAAACTAGTCCCTGAGTTTTAAAGCTTTCTGCTTGAAATTTTCCCAAAAGTTGTCTTTCTATTGCAGGTAGTATATAAGTCGGAACGAGCCGGATCTGGCGACTATATCATATAATTCCCATACGAACAATCGTTTGTTGTTTTTAATTTTTTTTTTTTTGTTTTTTGGGATTTGGTAATATTTAAATATTATGGAATTACGATTTTAAATAAATTTAACTCAGACAACAATATCATATAGCTGCTATAGAAGCGATGCAGCGCAAAGTCGACATAGCTTCATTGTTTTTAGTACTATAGGCATAAAAATAGAAATGTCGTCG
Organism: Drosophila rhopaloa; assembly: GCF_018152115.1. NCBI lineage: Eukaryota > Metazoa > Arthropoda > Insecta > Diptera > Drosophilidae > Drosophila > Drosophila rhopaloa. Next base: position 904,918 of record NW_025335033.1, read on the forward strand.
ATTTGTAACAACTGCAAGGGTATATAAACTTCGGTTTGCCGAAGTTTTGCTTTTTTCTTGTTATACCCTTGCAGAGGGTATTATAATTTTGGTCAGAAGTTTGTAACGCAGTGAAGGAGACGTTTCCGATCAGGATCAATAGGGGTGTCGATATAGCCATGCCCGTCTGTCCGTCCGTCTGTCTGTCCGTCTGCCCGTCTTTCCGTCTGTTTCAATACCGTTTGCGAGCTCAGTTTAAAAGCTAGCGATCTGAAACTTTCAAAGACGTCCTTAAATATGTGCACGCAGATCAAGTTTGAAAATCGACCTGATCGGACGTCTATATCCTATAGCTCCCATAGGAACAATCGGATATATCTTGCAAGAATTGATGATATTTTTTTTATTGTATACCTTGAGCAGGAAAAAAGCGCGTGCCGATCGGACGTCAATATACTATAGCTCCAATTGGAACAATAGGGTGAAATCGGGTAAAATTTAATGATTTTCCGTATATTTCGCGCAATAAGCTATTGACATGAATCTTTTCAAATCGTATTTTTTTATGCTTACCTTGATCAGAGTAATCTATATGCTATAGCTCCCATAGGAACAATAGGGTGAAATCGGTCCCAATTTTATGTTTTTCAGAATATTTCGCGCAGTGTATAAGACATCAATTTTTCCAAGTCTTATTTATCTTACGCATACCTTGATCAGGGCAAAGGCGCTTGACGATAGGACGTCTATATATTATAGCTTCCGTACGAAAAATTGTTAAAGGCTGTGAAAATATCCCTTTGTTTTCTATTTTTATAGGACATTTTTGCAGTATAAAAGCTATTGACATGAAACTATGCAAATCTAGTTTATTTATGTATACCTTATTCCTTTCGCTACTTTTTCAGTTTTAGCAATTTCGGTAAAGTCTGCAAGGGTATTAAAACTTCGGCTTGCCGAAGTTAGCTTCCGTCCTCGTTTTTTAATTAATTTCTATCTACAAACTCTTATTGCCATTGAACAAAAACTATATTTTTATAATCTATCTTATTAAGTTGACAGCAAAAACTAGTGATTGTTTTGCATCAAAACAAGCTTAGATTATGCTATACGATCTTCATTTCTTGCAAGGTATACTGAAAAATATAAAATATAAAAAGTCCAACCAGATTCAGAGAACTTTGTTTTTTTCTATAGTTTAAGTTAACAGCGCCAAAGCTCTCAAAAACCAAAAATACATTAAAAAATGTTTACTCCTTTGTATTTATTTTGAATGTTTAGCTAGAGTGTCGCGTCGAAGTCCTGAAAATTTCCATATTTAATATATATTATAAAATAGAAATTTAAACTAACGGCGAATTCCGAGAATAAATTAATGGTCTCTAAAAATAATTATCAAATGCACTTTGATTGCTTTGACTGGTGGAACACCCACAAATATATATAACCTCTTTTATTTAAAACAAGCTTTAAAACTTTTGTTTTACCAAGTAATAGTCCTGCCTCTAAAAGGGTGTGTACGGATTAACGAAATACATTTGCAGAAAAACGTTTCATTATTGCCGCCAGCCCAGACAACGTTAACAAACGCTTCAAACATCAAAATCTTAACTTTCTAAACTTTCTTAATAGGACAAAGTAATTTTCAAATTAAAATGTATAGTCATAAAACGTGTTAAATTGAAATCAGCTAGCAAAAAAAATTGTTTCAATAAACATTTGTGTCATTTTCATGTAATCGGTAATATGCGTTGACCTCGAAGATTTTTTTTGTGTACGAGGGCAGTCCGATAAGTACTTAGCCTCACCGCCCGATAGCGTCACTATCGCAAGAGAAATTAACTATCGTGTAGTACAATTTCGTAGACGGCTACTGTCGAAATTTCAGCCAAATCAGACTCGTAGTTTTGTTTTGACTGCGTGTGGAATCGGACGTGTCCGCGGATTTTAGAAAAATGGAGAATGAGCAATATCGGTCTGTGATTCGATTCTTGTTTTTGGAAGGGAAATCGCGCAGCGAAATCAAAGATCGCTTGCATGCTGTCTACAGTGACTCTTCTCCTTCGATGGCGACCGCCAAAAATTGGTTTAACGAGTTTCAACGTGGTCTCACGTCGGTTTTTGATGAGCCACGCCCAGGTGCCCCGAAAACGGCTATCACGGAGGATAACGTGAGAAAAATCCAAGATCTTGTATTGGCAGACCGCCAATTAAGATACGCGAGATATCTGAGACAGTAGGCATGTCAAAACCCGCGTGGGTCATATCCTGCATAAAATTTTGGGCATGAGAAAGCTGTCGGCGCGATGGGTGCTCACTCCGGACAACAAACGCAACCGTGAGACCACTTCAGAGCAGTTTTTGACGCTGTTTAAGCGCAATCCAAAGCACTTTCTGCGTCGTTTCGTGACCGTCGGCGAAACATGGATCCACTGGTACACACCAGAGACCAAGGAACAGTCGAAACAGTGGACTTCACCCGGAGAACCTGCTCCGAAGAAGGCGAAGACTGTCCCATCGGTCGGAAAGGTGATGGTCGAATTATTGGGCCGATTCGCCGGCGAATTGCAGAAAATACGGCTCCATTTGGCGAAGAAAAAAGTGCTCTTCCATCATGACAACGCACCGCCCTCACCAAGGCCAAATTGGTCGAATTGGGCTGCGAACTGCTACCCCATCCACCATATTCTCCAGATTTGGCCCCGTGTGACTTTTTGTTTCCAAACTTGAAAAAGTCATTTGCTGGGTAGAAATTTGTGTCGAATGAGGAGGTCGTCGCCGCCACATAGGCCTATTTTGCAGACCTCGAGAAAACGTATTATTCAGACGGGTTAAAGAAGTTGGAGCATCGCTGGGTCAAGTGTATCGAGCTAAAAGGAGGTTATGTTGAGAAATAAATCACCACTTTTCCAAAATTTTTGTTTTTCTATTGGAGACTAAGTACTTATCGGACCACCCTCGTATTTTGATAAACCAATTTGATTGGGAATGTAAAAGCTAATGGAAAACAAATTGTTATATAGGCCGTGGGTTTTTGAGGCGCATGTGAAATTAAAAATAATAAGTTCTGTTGGGGCATATAATGGAAAGTACAATTTGGTATTTGGCGTTAAACTCAAACAAACTAACAAATTTACGTGAAATAGGTCTTTTAGAAATAGTAAATGGTAAATACTAAGTAGTAACTCCCGACAACGCAGAATAATTGCTTGCCTTCAATGAAGATTTCGGACAATTAGATGATGCTCTTTAGCAAACATATAAGAAAATCAACAAACCCAATACTTCAAAAGAAAATAGTTTGGTAAACAAGATAAATTATTATCTCAGCGCGCTAGCAATGAAAAATTTGTAATAAATAATTTGGCTACTATAAGCAAAAAGACTCATTTGATATTAAGGGGGAAACCTCCTTTACGCGGTCGAAAAATGCATAATTTTTATGATTTTTTTTCTCGGGTATAATCAGTAAAAAGTTTTGAAATTTGTATGGTCATTTAATACATATTTAAAAAGTGTACAGCAATTTTTGTAAAAAAAAAAAGGAATTTACTGTGTAAACGGATGCCGCATTTATAACGTATCGCCTAAGAAGTGTCTCCATTGTGTATACTGTAACGCTCTTAATTGTGGCCTGAAACAAAAAACACAATTTTTATACCCTTGTAGTAGGTATTATAATTTTGGTCAAAAGTGTGCAACGCAGTGAAGGAGACATCTCCGACCCTATAAAGTATATACACTACTGGCCAAAATAATAAGTACACCCGTGTACGGTTTCTTTAACTTCTCGTAAAACTTCTTTAATGGTCATAAAGAAAAGCTTAAATTTACTTATAGCTTTTTGATATATATTAGATTATAAAAATAGTTAGCATAGGCATTTTTCAATTCATTTATAAAGTTTGTGGTTGATTATATCTAAAAAACATAAAAATGGGTTGGTCAAAATAATAAGTACACCAATTCTACAAACTCAAAAACTCAAAACTTAACAACAATTTTTCAACATTTCCTTGATTTTCTTAATCTGTAACTAGTATCCAGTATAGCCACCCTTTTTTGTACAACTTTGGCGATTCGTTTTGGCATACTAGCAATAAGCTTGCTACTAGTATCCATTGGAATGTCATACCAGGTTTTTTGGACAAATGTCCACAATTCTGCGGCATTTCGAAAAGTATTTGTGCCGATACGAAGTTTTAAGTGTTCCCATAGGCTCTCAATCGGATTTAAGTCCGGAGACTGGCTTGGCCAACTCATAAGATTTACTTCGTTTTCGGTAAACCAAGCCTTGACCAGCTTTGAGGTGAGTTTTGGGTCGTTGTCTTGTTGAAAGACCCATCTCAAAGTCATGTTTTCCTCAGAATATGGTAGCATAACGTTAGCGAGTATACTTTTATACCCAAATCGGGTCATAATATCAGCTATGCGATGTATCGAACCAACGCCATGCCAAGAAAAATAGCCCCAAACCATTATGCATCCGCCTCCGTGCTTAACGGTCTTCTTTGTGTACCGGGGGTCGAATTCTTTACCTTTTGGGTGTCGTACATAACGTCTAGAGTCGTTACCAAAAAGGTTTATTTTTGATTCGTCGCTCCATAACACATTGTTCCTTTTTTTAGAACCTTCTGGTCCAGACCATGCCAAATGATTTTGTGCAAACTGGCGCCTCATCTGTAAATTTTTTTCCGAAGTAAAGGAAGTTTTCTGGCTATATGTCCTGTTAGGCCGGCACTTTTAAGTCTGCACCGAACCTTTCGAGATGATATTGCATTGCCGATTTCAGCGGCAGTGGACTTGGAAGACATAAAGGGATCCTTTTTTGCCAGACTGACGATGCGGGTGTCCGTCGTTTGAAAAGATTTCTTCTTCCTTCCTCGTTTTTCGGAAGGATCTTTCGATTTTAAGGCATTCTGAATAAAACACACCGAGCGTCCAGGGCTGGTCGCAAGTTCTCGTAGACTTTTTCCTTCTTGTTGAAGATTCAAGGCAATCTTCTTTTCTTCCAGGGTACAATGCTTTTTTCGGCCCATCTAAAGAATTTGTTGTAACCCGAATATACTTAAAATGCAAGAAATCATTAAAAATCAACATACCGTAGTCCAATTCTAAACTTAATCCTTTCAAATTTGTGAATAATGGAAGTGTACTTATTATTTTGACCAGACCAAAAACGACCATCCAGAACAAATTTAGGCTTAGCACTGGGGTTCCCCATTTTCATTTTTGATTTAAATGTTTTACAACACAATAACCTTTCAAAATATAATCAACTAGCAGCCCTCCATTCGATAGCTTTCGAGCTATGTCTCAAGAAATGATACATTTACCTATGTACTTATTATTTTGGCCAGTAGTGTATATAATATATATATAAGCATGTCCGTCCGTCTGTCCATCCGTTTTTCTATCCGTCTGTCTGTTTCTACGCGAACAAGTCTCTCAGCTTAAAAGTTATCGAATTGAAACTGTACACACACCCTTCGTTCCTTTGCACGTAGTATATAAGTCAGAACGGCTGGGATCGGCCGACTATATCTTATAGCCGCCATATAACTGATTGATAGGAAATGCCATAACTTTGGTGTTTTTAAAGTTAGGAAGTTGGGATTTTTTATGAGTATTAAGAATGCATCATATGAATAATTTCGGACAATATAAATTACAGAATATTCTGTAAGGGTATAACAACTTCGGATCCGCCCGAAGTTAGCTTTCCTTTCTTGTTTTTTATATGATAGTAGAGTCTATGTGGCAATTACACTTTTCAAATAAAAGGTCGAAATTAAATTATTTTTTCATTGCTTCAATGTCAAATTTTTTTTTTATTTCCGTTCAAAAAATGTACTTTAAAATTCTGAAAAATATGGATTTTTTTTCAAAAAATGATCTATAAAAAGCAATATTCTTGACAGTTTTACAATCGAATGAAATTATTTCCAAAAAATCGATTTTTTGGATCCGATATCATCCATCCCCCCTAATGAAAAGCACAACTTTTACATAAATTTCGTGACCTATTGCAAAATGTTAAAAAAAAAAACAGTTAATACTGTGTCGCTATAAGCATTGCGCAAATAATTAGAACAGAGATCGTCTCAATATGAGCTGAGAGCAATGATTCTTTTTTTTTATTTATTATTTGTAATTAAATAAAATTTGTGCGGGATCTTTGTGTGTGTTCAGAGAAATAATAATGTTAATTATACCCGTTACTCGTAGAGTAAAAGGGTATATTGTATTCGTGCAAAAGTATGTAACAGGTAGAAGGAAGCGTTTCCGACCCTATAAAGTATATATATTCTTTTTCAGGATCCCTAGCCGAGTCGATCTAGCCATGTCCGTCTGTCCGTCTGTCTGTCCGCCTGTCTGTCCGTATGAACGCTGAGATCTCGGAAACTATAAAAGCTAGAAGATTGGCATTTGGCATGTAGATTTTAGGAGTTCCTACGCAGCGCAAGTTTTTTTCAAAATGGTGCCACGCCCCCTCTGACGCCCACAAGCCACAAGCTGTGGCCACAGTTTTGATGCTATTATGAAAATTTTAATTGATATGTATTTGTTTCGTCAATACCTATCGATTGGCCTAATAAAAGTTTGCCACGCCCACTCTAACTCCCAAAAACCCATTAAACGCTTAAGGGGTTATCCGGGTCTTGACACTTCAAAAAATTCATTTTTTTCAAACTTTTTTATATAATAGTACAAAGTGGCAGGAATGTTGTCTGAAAATTTCAAGTCGATCGAAGCAAAATTGTAAGAATGGGAGAAATTTAAAGCCCAGCGCGTCGAACGTTACAACGGGCAATTCGGGATCTGGCGTCGGGCAGATGCGGCACTTTAAACGCGTTTTTCTCAAAACCACTTTTTTGAAGTCGGTAGTCACGATTTCTCAAAAACTATTGCACCGATCAACTTATTCTTTTAGACATAATTCTCTTGTCCTTAACGGAGGGATTTTTTAAATTTTTAATTACAACTCATTTTACAAGCCAAAATATGGCCAACATTTACGTAAAAAATTACACTTTTTATGAAAAGAGCTACAAAAAATGCAATTTTTAATTTTAAAAAAAAATGGCTCGTAGAGGACAAGCGAGACACAAACACTATCAGAATAATTTTAGTTTTTTGATTTCAGATAAAAATTGACGGAGATATTTTGCCTACCGCAAGGACACAATTTTTTATGAGGTCAAGTTCAAGCCTGCCTCAACGGCTCAATTTTAAAAAATGTTGGTTTAAATTTTTACACAATGTTGGTCAAACCATAAACATTAATGTACAATAAATGAAATTTGTGAAATTGTCGTAAGATCTTTTAAAACAATTCACGAAAATAGGCTTTTTTTCGTGCTCCAAGACCCGGATTACCTAAGCCTACATTTCCGCCTTTCATGGCGCCATCTAACGGATGACTTTGGAACAGCTGGCCGAGGTGCTCAACAGAGTCAACGTTAATTCTCGATAAGGATTTCTATTAAAGGAAATTGCGATAGTTTTCATTTGTCAATACCGAACTATATCCCAAGAACTATGCAAATCAAATCTAGTTAGCCAAATTGGAGGTCTGAGTCAAACAATGGCGTATGTTTGTATGTATGTAAGCATATACATATGTATGTATTTACATTGTACACAGTTGTTTAGCTGAGTAACGGGTATCTAATAGTCGAGGCACTCGACTATAGCGTTCTTTCTTGTTTGGAAATTAATATTATTATTTAATTTTACTTTGTGGAATAGGGTCGTCAAACACCACTATTTCAATGAACACCCGAATTTCGAAAATGATTTATATAATATGACACCCACGTGAATTGTTGAGAAAACAAAACAACTCTCGGGTATCCTCCTGCTTTTCAAATTATAAACAATTTTTTGTGCTTTGCGGCTTCTTACCTTCTTCGTTGTCATCGAAACAGCTTAATTAATAATTTATCAATACAATTTTACAATCACATTTTTATCACCAATTCTTTAAATTTTCCATTTATTTAATTATAAATTATAAATTAATATCTTAATTTTAATTCAATTCACGTTTTCAGTTGTCTCGGGGGTTTGGCGATGTTAAAGGTTTCGGTCCTCTTGAGCACTTTCTTTTTGACGTCGTGCAGGTTTTAAACAAACATTATGTTCACCCTTATACCTCACCCTATAAATATATCAGCAGTATAGGTACAGCTTGTGCGATAGAAAAACAGAAACAAGAATAATTTTATAATTTGCTTTTTTTTTACCCCCACCGTATTTCTAAGGGCAAGTTTTATTCAGATTGAACAGATAAAATTACATTTCTCCATCCTCATAACATTCTACCAATATACAAAAGGTTTGTTTCTGCGATAAAATATTTCTTTTTACACTTCTTTTCTTTTACACTGTCATATGCTAAACACAATTCAATAAATAACACTCACCTGAATCTCTGAAATTTTAATATAACATTTCGCAAAATCTCAACTTTGATCCGTTCTTTCTGATCTCTCAAATGCAAGTGCTTGTAAAAACTAGAATTAGATAGATTTTTTTTTTGCTTTATCTTAAAGAACAACTTCTTGAGAATATTTCATTTCCCCGCCCAAACCCAAACTTGAAACTTTAAACGCGAATATCTCGAAATGGATTGGCGAAAAACTACTGAACCGATTTTCTTCAATTTTTTTTAATGTTCGTAATGAATTTTATTAGTACTTGAACGATCGTTTTTTCATGTAAAAATTTTTATTTCGCCGAAATAGATAGTTTTGTAAGAATTTTTGCGTCCAAAAACGTCATTTTTTGCATTAAACGTTCCCGTATGCACAAAAAAAATTTTTTTTTTAAAACGTTCGTTCAAGTACAGGATACTACTTTAAACTAATGAAATATTTTTATTTTTTCGGTATCAGTTGACCCATTTGTCCTGGGGAATTATCACCGCAAGGCTCTTTAAAAAAAGGCGTTTAAGGGAAACAGCCACACCTTAAAAACTATTAAATATTTTTTGAAAAATTTTTGCATTAACATTGTCAACAATCTAAACTTTCAGAAAATATAATCATTCATTTAATAAAAACAATAGTTACATACATAAAAAAATCCAAACTTTCCTATTTTTTTCGACAAAAAAATGTATATACCCCCTTAATGCTATTATTCTTTCCTTTTCCCAATTTGTCTTTACATGTTTCGCTTCAGCCAAAGCATATAAAACATGTCCGACTATGCAAAATATTTACATTATTTAAATAACTTAATAAATGAATCCATTGCATTAAAAACGATCAGATTGTCCTCCTCTCAGCTCAGCCTGCGTCGCAATATACGCAGCCAGCACGCATTAATAAATCTTTGCTCAAGCTGACATTAAGCTGAGTTTTTCCGATTGAATAAAAGTACAAGAAAATAACGCCCAAAAAAGCCTAAATTTATTTATTATTTATTGTAATAATTAAATTTTTACAAAATGAGTGATGTTCATAATTTTTTCAGGTTTTATCGAGTTCTGGATGTTTCTCGAAATCAAGTAATACAAAGAAACTACAGTGTAGATAATATTTACACTCCCAGCTTTCGAAGAAGTTTGTTCACAATCGGAATATTAATGCGTTACTTTGATTTTAAGTCTCCCATTGCGTTAGGTAAGTAATTTTCGTTAAATTGCGATAATTTCATATTTATACTTCTAGGAGAGACAAACGGTGGACTTCCGGTTTCGATATGTGACGATGTATTCGATTGCTTGATGTTTTTCTGTAGTTGTGCAAATCAAGAAATTCGAAAGCAAGCCCTCATCTCGCTTGGATCGTTCTGCGTTTTAAACGATGACTATCTTACCAGATCCGAGCTTAAAAATTTGTACTGTCATATTTTAAGCTCAATCGCTAATGACGCCGGTTTTAAAATAATATGTATGCGTAATATTTGGATTTATTTAACAGAATCTGAACTTTTTATGCATAATAAGGAAAAAGAATGTTGGTATATTTAACATTAGACGGGACTAACAAAAGTTAAATGGAATTTGATATACTAGATTACACGATTAAGTGGTAAAACTGTAAAAAAAAAATTGGGTTTGCACTATTATTATATATCTATCGACCCACCAATAATGTTTGTCAAATATTCCTATCCTTTATGTATGTTTTTCACAACGGGTGACGTTAGATGTCCATTTAACTTTTGTTGGACCTCGCCGTTCTCCTGCCAACTTACTGAAATGCTCTACTTTTTTCAGGGGAAAAACAATCAAAGCACGAAGATCTTAAGGAAATGAACGACGTTTCCTCTGGAATGGCAAGTCGAATAATTCAACTTTATTTGGAAGAAATACTTGAATGTTTTCTAAATCGGGACGACACAGTACGTCTGTGGGCTGTTAAAGTAATACAGATTGTTCTTCGTCAAGGATTGGTTCATCCAGTTAGAATGGTTCCCTATTTAATATGCTTAAGCACTGATCCTAAGGTGGAGGTTGGTATAATATTTTGTATTATGCGTCTGGAAATTTAAAATATTAAATTTTTTAGTCCGCTCATAGAGCTGATGCCTTATTAAAAGATATCGATAAAACATATTCTGGATTTGTGAATATGAAAGTTCAGTTTGGGTTACAACTTTGCTTCAAGTTACAAAAAGTTTTACAAATAAACAACAGAGGAAATCTTGAAATAATTAGAGGTTACGCGTAAGTTTTTTTCAAATTTGTTTTACTAATTATTTTTACGAAAAACTATTTTTAATTTAAGCAATCGCGGACCAGATCATGTCATAACCGCTTTGAACGACTTTCTTTATTCCCTACTCCGTACTACGAAGCCACAAAGGCGTGCCTTGGTGCAAACAGTTACAAAACAGTTTGATGATCAGAAAACATCATTACAACAAATGTTGTACATTGCCGATAATCTGGCTTACTTCCCTTACGTAGTTCAAGATGAGCCCCTATATCTGATACATCAAATAGATCTACTAATATCACTGGCTGGAACACACTTACTTGCTACTTTCAAGGAACATTTAAAACCTAGTGAGAAAGAGGGAGATGTATTAGATGATGATGATGACGTAGAAGATCCACAAGTTTTGTTTAATCGATTGCCTGAAGATATGACAGAAATAAAAAAATGTATAACATCTGCCCAAGCGTGTATGTTACTTTTAATACTAAAAGATCATTTAAAGAACATGTACGGGATAACTGATAGTAAAATTTCAAGGTATTCACCATCCGAACAAAAATTATATGAAAAAGCTGTAACACGTAGAAGCGTGACTGACTTTAATCCGAAAACAACTATTGATTTTATCAAAAAACAGATGTCCCAAAACATGTTAAGCACAGACATCAATTTTCTTTTTACGAACGAGGAAAAATTGGACCTTGTTGTTAAGTACCTTGATGTACGTATTAAGAAATGTATTGTCCAATATATTCTAATTTTTATTTTAGTTTAAGCAACTTATGTTAAAACTGGATCCAGAAGATGCAGACTCAGATGCAGATGAATTACGCGAAAAAGCATTTTTAAACAATTCCGATGGTATAGGATATGCTAATTCAACAAAAAACTGCCACACCGGTCGTGATGGATGCACTTTTACCTCATCTTTAACTATTGACAACACGCAAACTGCAAATATGCCTACAATTTCTAATGATGTAAGTTTAATTTTTTACGTATTCAAAATGTTATTGCGTCAATATTACTCGATTTTAGAATGTGCGTGATGTATCAATAGCTCATGTAGCTAAGACGTCCATTTCACCTTCAAAGTCAACTGGCCGCAAGTCCAATCAAGTGCGAAGTAAAAAAAAACGAAGAAAAATTGAGTCTTCGGATGATGAAAACAGTGATACAGATAATGCGTAAACAATATATAATTATTTTTGTCATTTAAGTATATTTTGTATAATTAAAAATAATTTCTTTTGGGATATATAATTAATACAATTACAATTACAAATGTTAATAAATATTATATAATATACATACAGTACAGATAATTTTACTAAAATCAATTATTTGTGGTATAGTTACTATGGTATAGTGTAAACTATAACTATAAAGATTTAAATTAAATTGGGTTTGTCTGTAATTTCTTATTATATTGTAGAAGCATAGACATTTGTTTAATTTGTTTAAGCTCAGAATGAATGAATAATAAATTTGTATTTAATACATCAACTAAGTAAAAAAAATCATCGATTTAGAATATGTAGGTATAAGCAATAATTTGTGTTGATAGGCATTAAATTACAAAATAAATGAGCATATGTATACGTATAATTAGTTAACATATTATAATAAATGTAAACTATGTATTTATAAATTTGAAACGACTAAGCATTCAAAAGATCGTTTGAATCTTCTTTGTGTGTTAAACACTTTTCCCAATATCTTATTATAGAAATCGCGGGACTTACATTTTGATAACATCCATTCTGGCAATATCAACACAGATGTCGAATATGAAAGTTATTTTAATTGAATAAATATATATATATCCGATTTTTATACTATAAAATAGTATTTATTGATCAAATTATTAGCAAAAGTCTTACAAGCAATATTTAGGTAAGATCCCTAATAACCTGAAATATCAATTTAAATAGGCTACAAACATTCGTTATGGTGTTTAATGGTCCGAAAATAGGCACTCTTTTTATACCCTTGCAGAGGATATCATAATTTCGAAATGTAGTCGTTTGTAATAATTGCAAGGGTATATATCGAAGATCTAACTTTTGCAACCTCTTTTTAAAAAAAATGTTTTTGAATAAGGAACGGGTCGTTTTATATATTGATGAAGCTGCATGTTGATCTATAGCTTGCAAAGTTCCCAAAATGGATAGCATAGTTTGTGCTTTGTCTTAGAGGGGGAGAGTCAAATCGTGCTGCTTCCATGTTGCGGCGTAGCGTATTATGGCCGACAGGATTTTCAATTTCCGCTTGGCCCTTTTAGCATTTTTGTATTCATTATTAGTAAACTAAAAAACCAGCATCCGCAAGGATACACTTAAAAGTTGACGTTGGGAAAGCTTTTATGCTGTATTAAGTAGGAAAAGTTTCTTCAGCTTCTTATTTCCCTAAAAATTCTAGACTGTGAGCTATTATTTGCATATAAATATTTTAGCTTATTATTGCATCGTATATATAGGACGCAAGTAAAATATTTTTTGACTTAGAATAATTTTACCCAAATAAAGTTATTTTGACTAAACCCCCATATCGAAATGTTCAAAAACTGCGTTTACCATTAACCAACTTTATTATAGGTGATAAGATTGAGTTGGTAAATTTATAATAGTCGCATTGTCGTATTATATATATTTATTAGTTCTTTCTGGCTTGTACATAAGTGAAGGGTTTATAAGTTTTTAATTTTTTGATTTTTCAATATATTTATTACTTTTTCTTTTCCCATGCGATTATGTATTTTACTCAGAAGGCTTTCGAGCTCACAGATTTGAAAAGTTGGGACTTCACTAAAGCCTAGTATCCAGATCGACAAACGATTATTATTCCATGCTTTTCACGAAACCCAAATTAATGTGACGGAATTCCTTCCAGGATTCTTAGGTATGTGTTTATCAGAGTCAATACGCATTTTTCAAAAAAAATTTAGATTTCGTTTGGGCGAAACTCAATTGGCTCATGTTGAAGCTGAGGCTCATATGGTAAAGTCGGCACTAGTGGCAGGATTTGGTTGTAAGACATTTTTAAGGTGGTTGGCAAACGTGCTGCCTTTGTCTGCATCGCTCTGCACCCAGCCGCCTGTGGGATTTCTAATCGGCATCACAGTTTCTTTCGGTGAGCTTAGTGTTGGGTGAGTTCTCCATAGTGAGTGTTTTGTACTAGATGTTGACAATTGCTTAATGTAGCGGCGCTGGGCATATGCTTCTTCTTGCTGTAATGCTTTAGTGAGTTGACGTGTCGTCTTAAGCTTTGTCTAACAGATGGCGATCTGTGAAATTGCGACTCTCGCCGTAAGCGTAGCTTTTCGAGGACGAGGTGTTCGACTTGTATAATATATAAAGTAATTATTTCCTTTATTAGGATTTGTCTAAGACTCGCGGTACTGCCCGAATGACTATGAAGTTAGGGAAGCTATGACCGTCACGATTTATTTCTAAAATTCGACTAAATACTAAGTCCTTATATGTCTCTACGGTGTGCCGATATTTACACCACCTAAGCGCTTCTAAACGTAATTTGAGTTTGAAATTTTTGTTCTGCGCCCTCTATAATGACTTATAATTGATCGTTGGTCATTGCCATGTTTGAACTGTTTTGATTTACTTGCAAATTTTCCGCGCTTTTGAGCTGTCGGATTTCTTTTAACAATTCTTATATATCACGATCACTCATATGTTTTCTTAAGGGGACCCCCCCATTCACGGTTTCATAAAATATATTTTTTTTTATTTAGCTTGAAACTTTATTCAAGAATGTTTCTTAAAATTTCAAGTGAAAATTTCAAAAACTTTTGAAGACATAGCCGATTTATGGTGGAAGCGTCAGCCGAGGGCGAGAGCTTCTCAAAACTTTAAACGCGTTTTTCTCGAAACTGTATTTTTACGATGAGCGCATGAGGTTACTCAAAAACTATTAATCCAACCAGTTTCAAATTTTAATACGTTATTCTATACATATATAGCTATAGCATGAACTAGGATAAATCAAATCGGTGAAGATCTTCTTTACTTTTCAACTTGATTTGTGGCTGAAAAGAAGGCGTTTTTCAAAAAAACAAAGTTCAGAGGTTCGCCATATTGTTAATTTTTGTGTGAATTTAATATCGTAGTTCATGCTACGACTGTCTGTCTGCCTGTCCGTCAGTCCCTCCGTCCGTCGGTCTGTCCGTATGACCGTTTCTACGCAGACTATACCTTCAGCCTTAAAGTTATCTGCTTGAAACTTTCCCACGAGTTGTCAATCTATTGCAGATAGTATATAAGTCGGAACGAGCCGGATCGGGCGACTATATCATATAGCTCCCATAGGAACAATCGGAAAAAAAATTTTTAAAAGTATAACTTTGTTGTTTTTAATTTTTTGTTCTTTGTGATTTGGAGGTATTAAAATTAAAATCGGACATCTATATCATATAGCTCCCAAAAAAAAAACTAAAAAAATTAAAAAAAATTAAAAATTTAAAAAAATAATTATTTTGCTGTTTTTCTGTTTATCAAAACATTCCTTTGAGATAAATAATTACTATATTTACTTTATCAGAATTTCGCTATTAGTTTTTTCAAAATCGGAAAACAATTTTATATCTCCACCATAAAATCTTTGAAGCTCTCCCCTTAGGCTTGCTTCCTCTGTCTGACCTGGTCCGCCAGCTTCGCCATGTATCCTCGGGGCAGAATGTAATTTTGGAAGCTGTAGATGAAGTCTCCCCAGGTCTCCCAGTGCCTATTGTTGGCGATGAACCACTTCAAGGCTCTGCCTTGGAGCAGCTCCGGCATTGCTCGTGGGATCTGGTTTATGTCGAGACCGTAAGTCACGACTGACCACTCTACTTGCTCCAAAAATTCCAGCGGCTTGTCGTTTCCGTCGTAGCGGAAATTCCACTCTCGGACCTGCTTGGCCACCTTCGCGTAGTCCTGCGTGTGCGTCCTGGAACTCTCCTTTCTTTCCCGGCTATTTTCCCGCTGCCGGCTTGCGTGGCTTGCGATGCTAGACACATCCAAGCTCGCTATCAGGCCCTCGGCACTTGCGGTTGTGATTATGAATTTTGGCGTGGGCATTTTCCGGAATTTCTTTTCCAGGCCCATTACCAAATCGGCGATGTCTGGCTCCTCTGCCGTCTGGTCGACGAAGTCTCCCAGAGTCTTCCTCATCGAATCGACTGAGCCCTCCAATTCTATTCCCAGAACTTGACTCACCTCGTCGAAGTCCTCCTTCCTGAGATTATAAATCCAGGACTTCCCCATCTCGGAACTTTTGTTTCCTTGGTCAGGACAATCACTCTTGGGCGCCAGATGTAACGACCTGATTCTTTATTTCTGCTCGCTACGTGAACGTGCGGCTAGCTCAGAGAGGTTGTGAGTTCGTTCCACCAAATTTATATTGAGTGACCGCCCGTGACCAAAGGATAACGCCAGAAATGATTAGGTTGGTGCTGGTTTATTGTTTCTCTACAATATAGCTTTATTGCTATTAATCTGCTGCCCGTTGTCGCTGTCTTCTGCTGCGTTGCTCCTGGCTCGCTGCTGCGCTGCTCCTGGCGTGCTGCTGCGTCGCTTCTGGCTTACCGCTGCGTCGCTCCTGGCCTGCTACTGCGTTGCTTCGGCTTGCTGCTCCGGGTGACTGAGATCGGGACGACTCCACCAAAACCCTGGATGTTATGCGAGGTTCCCTACCGGCAAGGGCAAGGTGTATCGCCTAGCAGGTGAACCGAAGTTACGCCTTATCGCCTAGCCACCTTTATCGCCTGGCTTCCGGAGTTCAGCCTGGACTTTGTCGGCAAGGTGTATCGCCTAGCAGGTAGAACAAAGTTCTCCCTTATCGCCTAGCCACCTTTATCGCCTGACACCGCGCAAGGACTCCCTAAGTTTGACTTTACCACGACCTAGCACCGTTGGATCTCAGCGTTGTAGCCTCAGCCTTGTAGACTTGTCGTCGTTTGGCGCCGTCCTTTTTATAGGCGCTGTAGGTGCCGTTATTTCCCTCGGGTCCAAGGTCCACTGAGTTCCGCGTACTTGTACACCGTGAGTGCGTGTGTGAGGTTCCCAAACAGTTAAGACACAGCTTAAACCGGAAGGCCAACTCCTTTCGCTAATAAGAGTCCATGGACAGAAATGCGGGGCACCTCCGGAGGATGTGGCGCTTCGGTTTTCAATAGCATCGATCGTGACGAGGCGGTCATTTAGGAACTGCTCCAGTTTGAGGAATGATGGCACCTTTGTGTTGCTGCCGAGATAATGTAGACAAATAGTGAGCGAGCCAATGAGTGGGTTCTTTGGCAATTCCACAGCTGGAAGCAGCTTCTGCTTTACGCACTGGCTGGGGTGTTACGAGAGCTAGTTTCGGTGCATGAATCTGTTTGTAAAGAACGGTACTTGGAGTTAAGACACAGCTTAAACCGGATGGCTAACTCCTTTCGCTAATAAGAGTCCATGGACAGAAATGCGGGGCACCTCCGGAGGATGTGGCTGGACCCGCAATGCATGCAGCGAAGGTTGCTGGAAACCCGCGCTTGCGCATTGTGACATTGGATACGTCTAGTGGAGTCCGTGGACGGAGGAACCTGTTGCACAAACAAGGCGCTTCGGTTTTCAATAGCATCGATCGTGACGAGGCGGTCATTTAGGAACTGCTCCAGTTTGAGGAATGATGGCACCTCTATGTTGCTGCCGAGACAATGTTCCCAAGCCGCATGCGTCTCCTTCGGCAATTTTGTAGACAAATAGTGAGCGAGCCAATGAGTGGGTTCTTTGGCAATTCCACAGCTGGAAGCAGCTTCTGCTTTACGCACTGGCTGGGGTGTTACGAGAGCTGGTTCCGGTGCATGAATCTGTTTGTAGCTTTCGTCGATAGTGCAATATACTTCCGAATACCGTTCCTTAAACTCAGAGGCCAAACCTTTTAGATAATACGGCGTCTCCTCGAATCCCTAGGTGCATACCATCTTTGCGTGTGTCTCTAAAAAGTTCGCCTTCAAATCATCTACTTTCTGAAGTCGCTTCTGGAAATAAATCACTGTTTTCCGTGACATAGCATCCTTCCGGAAACACTGCAAAGTTGCCTTAAGAGCTTCGTGACGATCCGTTTGTAGTTTGGCTAAACCATCCAGATCATTAGTGTCGGTCATTTAAACTCTTTGGAAGATCCGAAGTGTAAATTGTATACAGGACCGGACCAAGGACGCTTCCCTGCGGGCCACCAGCACGAATTGGGCGAAGTCCAGAACGGTGTCCACGAATATCTACAGCAAACTCCCTATTATCTAAGAACGATACAATGAGATTCCAGAGCCTTTCAGGCAAAAGCGGCATTAGCTTGTAGAACAGTCCTTCGTGCCAAAACCCTGTCAAAGGCATGTCGAACGTCGAGAAAAACGGCTGAGCAGTATTTGTGGTCTTCGAAAGCCCCCAGAACATAATTAATTACTCTGTGCACTTGCTCGATAGCACTATGGCGACTACGAAAACCAAACTGGTGGTTCGGAAGTGCGTCTTCAAAGGCGTTAATTGCTTGAAGTCTACCAAGCATGATCCGCTCAAAAATCTTGGAGAAAGTGGACAGCAAACTAATCGGCCTATAAGTCTTTTCCTTTTTTTGCCACCATTGTGACTAATGCTCGTTTCCAAGGTGATGGAAAATAACCAAGGTCCAGGCAAGCATTACAGAGGAGACAGAGCTGTGCAATGATAGAGCTAGGCAGAGCCTTTGCTACTTTGCCATCAATCGCGTCCATGCCAGGAGCTTTAGTAGTAACCAGTCGCTTTATATGACCACGTACCTCATCTTCTTCTACTAGACGGACAGTAACAGGAGGGCCAAATGAAAGTCCTAACCTAGAAATTGTTGTCTGGACTTCTTCGCTTGTTGTAAATTCAAATGGAGTAAAGCGATTTTCAAGACCATCAGCAAATACTTCAGCAATCTAGCCTCCCCTTTCCTTCTTTGCTATCAGAATACAATGTCGACTCCAACTTTTCGTCTGAATTACTAACTTTCGGAGAATTTTATGACATCGAATTCCTAGGTATACAATTATCGTTTCCCGGTAGTTTTGTATATATTACTTGTTCATATATGCCACCATCATCTGATCTCCCTATTTACGCAAATCACCTTTCCGTTATTCAGTCCATTTCCAAAAAACTGTCAGATCGAGATCAGTTAATAGTATTGGGTGATTTTAATATACCTAGTGCGACATGGTCCCCTGACGAAAACTCTAACATTTTACTTCCTTTAGCGCAGCATGACTTTATTGACGGCTTACTTGACATTGCGCTATCCCAAGTGAACCATGTTAAAAACTCCTTAGGACGTTTACTGGACTTGTGTTTTGTTTCAAATTCAGAAGGCGTTTGCCTATCAAGAACGTCACCACTTACACAACCGGAAGATCCTTATCATCCAACTCTAGAGCTGACTGTAGACGCAAGAACAGAGCTGAATAAAAAATCCGAAAAGTCGGTTAAACGAATCCGCTGCTTTCGTAAGGCAAACTTTCATCTTTTAAATACTTTTATATCCGGCTATGACTGGTCCGAATTTTATTCATGCACTAACGTGGCTAAGGCCGGTAATATCTTTTATAATGCATTGAATTCCTTCTTTTATCTGTGTGTTCCGTTATACTATCCGTCAATTTCAAATAAACCTCCGTGGTTTAATAAAAAGTTGTCACACCTAAAAAATATTAAGTCCAGACTTTTCAATAAATTTAAAATGTGCGGTTCACAATCTGCCTTCTCTCGGTTCCTAAGGGCTCGGTCAAATTTTATCGTGCTTAACGCCCGGTGTTATAAAACCTATTTGACTCGTTGTAGGGTCCAATTTTCACAAGATCCAAAACAGTTTAATAATTTTGTTAACACTAAGCGTAAATCAGCCTGTTACCCTGCATCACTATCATTCGAAAACTCTACAGCAAACTCTGATCAGGCAATTGCCGATCTATTTGCCCAGGTTTTCCAGACAACATATTCTGTTTCATCCCGTCCAAATCCGTCTTTTTCAAATGCCATACCCAAATCGAACTTGATTTTTTGTCCGAGGTTAAGCGAAAGCTCCCTTCTTTTGGATCTCCATAAAGTTAAGCCAGTCTATTCACCGGGTCCGGACGGAGTTCCAGGCTTCGTGGTTAAATACTGTGCTGAAACTCTGTGTAGACCTCTGTACAAAATTTTTACCTTGTCTTTAAAAACATCTCATTTCCCACTTATTTGGAAGGAGTCATTTGTCATTCCCCTTCATAAGAAAGGAAATAAATGCGATACAAGTAATTACACAGGCATATCCAAATTATCCGCCATCCAAAGCTTTTTGAAAACACTATTACACCCCATTTGTCAACATGGATTTATAAGGCGAAGATCTACGACGACAAACCTCTTGGAGCTAACGTCTTTTGTAATAAATGGCTTTAGAAAGAACATGCAGACTGACGTAGTTTACACTGACTTTAGTAAATCACTCGCTTCTTGTATTAAAGCTAGACTTATTAGGGTTTCCATGTGATCTTCTTACATTGATCTCAAGTTATCTGAGTGGTAGGACTCAACGAGTCCTCTTTAAAAACTCGATCTCTGATTTGATCCGAGTTACTTGGCCCACTTCTTTTTACTTTATTTATAAACGATCTCCCTCTAGTCTTGACAAAGTAGCGTGTCCTTATGTACGCAGATGACGTTAAGTTATGCCTGCAATATAACCAAATTCTAGCAGTTCAGACTGACAATCTGACCTAAATGCTTTTCAAATATGGTGTTGTGAAAATATTTTGGATTTAAATAGCGCTAAGTGCAAAGTAATGACATTCTTTCGGGTGAACCCACAATATGCAACGTATACGCTGGGTGATTGCGCGTTGTCTAGAATTACGCATGTTGATGACCTTGGCGTCCTTCTTGACCCAAAACTAAAGTTTTATGACCATATTACTTCTATGGTGAATAAAGCCAGGGGAGTACTTGGATTTATTAAAAGGTGGTCAAAGGAATTCGATGATCCCTATGTAACAAAGACTCAGTTCATTTCACTAGTCCGTCCAATCCTGGAGTACTGTTCAGCAGTTTGGAGTCCTCAGTATGGTGTACATATAGACCGGATAGAGTCTGTGCAAAATAACTTTTTATTATTTGCGCTACGGGGCCTTAACTGGAATGCAAGCCTTATTTTACCATCCTACTCTAGTAGACTTCTCCTAATTAATCTACCATCCTTAGTAAACCGTAGAACGATGCATGGCACAACTTTTATCTATAAACTTATTCACGGGGATGTGGAGAGTCCCGAGTTACTGAGTCGCATAAGCTTCTCCGTGCCTAATAGAATTACCAGGAACTATCTTCCTCTTACATTAAATATTTGTAGATCTAACTTTGATATGCATGAACCGTTTAGAGTACTGTGTAACGACAAGCACGCGTAACAAGCACTGCTTGGTGTCGTAAGGGCCACTTGTTTGCGCTGATCATAGTGCATCAACGTCCGAAAAATAAAAATAAAAAATCTCGGAATCACTGTGGGCCCAAATCCCATTACCACGTTTAAGGGAAAACCTCTGAAGCGGCTGTCTTTTAAGGTTGCGGGTGCATTTCCAGAGCTCAAATCCGTGATTCTGGTTAGGATTAATTGCACTGAGCTTGTCTATAAAAAATTCTGACTTGGCCGAACGGAGGATTTTCCTTAGCTCTGATACAGTATCCTTCAACCTTGCCATATCTATGGTATGCCTGGCTTTGAATAATCTCAAGATGGAGGAGGAATAGGTATACTCCTAGGAGGAGGGGTAGATTGATGGAATATATCTGCACCAGTGTCTATTAAGAAGACAAGTTCTTTTTTTTTGTTGTGACATTTCTAAAAGTTACAAATGCATTTAAACTGAGATTGATAGTGTGAACTTTCGCGTTATCTCTTGCTGAGTATCTAAAGGTTCTTGGGAGTTTCCCGAAGCATTGTGGGCTGTCCTGACGTTGCTACTATTATTATAATTATTTGTGTTAGAACCTCCATCTTGTTAGTTATTTCCCCTATAATTTCCTCTAAAGTTGCCTCTATTTTTTCCTTTATAGTTATTATTATAGGGGTAATAGTTATTGTTTTGGCCGTTATTGTTATCATAATTATTATTATAATAACCAGGACCATTGCCTCTGCCGCGATAATTACCTCTGTTGTTATTACCACGTTAGGCCTGGCCTCTGTGAATTCTCCGACTTCTAAACTGGGTGAGCTGCTGCTCGGTGGACGAATGCTGAAGCTAACGGTTCCCTTGCACCGCTGAGTCTTACTTGCTCCAACTCCTTCAATCGTGGTGTGCGTGAAAACCTTTTTAAGTCTTAGCGATTGGACTGTATTTTCCGAGACTAGGGTTGCTTCGGATCCATGATCCAGTAGGGCGTTGATGGCGTTCAGGAACTGCTTCTATTTAGCAAAACGGTTTTAATAGATGTTCTGTGTCCATTGCGGTGTGTTGACAATGCAGTTGCTGGTTGGGCTCGGCAGATCCTGCTTGTCCGGACAGGACCCATCCAAAGATTGTGTTTTGTGCCATGGACTCGGATCCTGACCCGGTTCGCAGGCCTGGCAGAAATATTTGAGACAACAAATCTGCTCCGATTATTAGGTCGATTCGTTTGGAGCGGTGGAATTACGGGTCTGCGAGCGCAAGGCCAGTGAGATGTTCCCAGTTCCGAGAAAGGATGCTATGGCCGGGCAAAAATGCTGTTAAGGAATTTATAATAGGCAGCTCCGACTTCTAAACTGAATGAGCTGCTGCTCGGTGGACGAATGCTGAAGCTAACGGTGCCCTTGCACTGCTGAGTCTTGCTCCAACTCCTGCAATCGTGGTGCGCGTGGAAACCTTTTTAAGTCTTAGCGAGTGGACTATATGTTCCGAGATTAGGGTTGCTTCGGATCCATGATCCAGTAGGGCGTTGACCGTGGCTTCTTGTCCGGAGGCGTTTGTTACAGGTGTAGACTAAGTTTCTTGTGTGTGTGGCGGACGCTGTGGGTGGTGAAAGAGCGTATGGTGACGCTGACCACATTGTTGACAGTTCCGCGTACTTGTGCACCGTGAGTGCGTGTGTGAGGTTCCCAAACAGTTAAGACACAGCTTAAACCGGATGGCTAACTCCTTTCGCTGATAAGAGTCCATGGACAGAAATGCGGGGCACCTCCGGAGGATGTGGCTGGACCCGCAATGCATGCAGCGAAGGTTGCTGGCAACCCGCTTGCGCATTGTGACATTGGATACGTCTAGTGGAGTCCGTGGACGGAGGAACCTGTTGCGCAAACGAGGCGCTTCGGTTTTCAATAGCATCGATCGTGACGAGGCGGTCATTTAGGAACTGCTCCAGTTTAAGGAATGATGGCACCTCTGTGTTGCTGCCGAGACAATCCCAAGCCGCATGCGTCTCCTACGGCAATTTTGTAGACAAATAGTGAGCCAGCCAATGAGTGGGTTCTTTGGCAATTCCACAGCTGGAAGCAGCTTCTGCTTTACGCACTGGCTGGGGTGTTACGAGAGCTGGTTCCGGTGCATGAATCTGTTTGTAGCTTTCGTCGATAGTGCAATATACTTCCGAATACTGTTCTTTAAACTCAGAGGCCAAACCTTTTAGATAATACGGCGTCTCCTCGAATCCCTCGGTGCATACCATCTTTGTGTGTGTCTCTAAAAAGTTCGCCTTCAAATCATCTACTTTCTGAAGTCGCTTCTGGAAATAAATCACTGTTTTCCGTGACATAGCATCCTTCCGGAAACACTGTAAGGTTGCCTAAAGAGCTTCGTGACGATCCGCTTGTAGTTTGGCTAAACCATCCAGATCATTAGTGTCGGTCATTTTAAGTCTTTGTTACAGTTTAACTTGCATTTTTAGAGCCACTGACCAGCTGCGCATCGTTGCCAAACTTTAGACCGCGTGCCGCGGAGTTAGAACGGTCGTTTCGAACTTGCGGTAAATCTTGCGATTGTCGATTTTGCGAGTTGCTTCTCCCTTTGTTTCGTTGAAATTGGGCACCTAATAAGAATATTTTACTTTGGTTTAATTGTGTCCTGATTTTGCAGGGTTATGTTGGATAAATATAAATATAGTCTTGAATTAATTAAACGCATATATGCTGGCGTGTGGTTGTTCTAAGCGCGACGTTTAGACTTTCAGATCCCCTCATGGGCCACCATATGTTTGTGTTTGGCTGAAGAGGCAAACAATGAAAAAGATTGAGGTTTATACTGAAATATAGTGTTATATGTTGTGCACTTAGGATACAATTTATGTTATATTCTCGGATCAATTTCACGGGTGTATTCTTTCCAATTCCAAGTTCTTCTCTGCGTGACCAACTCGAACCGTTCTGGTTTTTTTTAATCTCACGGCTCTATCGCCAGAAACTATCGATGACTAAACTGCACATTATTTTTTAATGAAATCTATGCCTATTATTCCATCACTAGGAATTACAAATTTTGGATTTACGATATGAAAATCATGTGGAATAATGTATTTATCCCTTTGTATTTCGATAGAAGTTAATCCTTTTGATTTGGTAACTTCTTGGCTTATTCCTTGTATATTTATTATATGGTCTGTTTGGATGAACTCAAAATTATCGGAGTCTTCCTTTAAAATGGATATATCTGCACCTTTTATAGATTTTTGAACACGCCACACAAGGATGGACCTTGTTTTCGTGTATTGACGAATTATTTCTAAAGATCCCAAAAAAAGCGGGTAGCGGGTGCTCCATTCTTAAGCAAATCAGGTGTTGTCATAGCCGGTCAAAAGTTAATCAAGATGTGTTATTACAGAAGACGACCGTGTCTATCACGGCCGAGAATCCATAAGTCTGACGGGTGTCGTCTGCGAAGACGCCGTCGACCCAGTGGTGTTGCAAGATGTCTTGCCAGACAGTTTGCATGTTTGAGCCAACGTTCCCGGTATCGACTTGAGGACTTACGAATCGTCTCCGTTACCGTCGGCACTCCCGTGTCCTGCAACATAACTCGGTTTTCTACATAATGGTGCTACTTCACCCCTAGCATTCTCCTGAGAGCCTTTGTAATGCATGCTTGCACCCTTTTTAGTGACGAATCACAGGCCGTGCCCCAGCAAGTGATTCCCCAGTTTAAAGTTGGAAGGACAATTGTCTTAAAAAGCCGCACCTTGGCTTCAAGGGATAGGGTGCTGCCTGGACGAAGGAGCCAGTCCATTTTGTCAAGTTTTGTTCTTGCTGATCCACAAACTCGATCAATTTGTCCCTTCCAATAAAGGCGACGGTCTAAGGTAACTCCGAGGTACGTCACCTTATCTTCGTGCTTGACCCTATTCCCATCAATGTAAAGGCTACGCGAACGTCCAGGGCGGAGAGCAAAAGTGGCATTCTGCGTTTTGTCAACATTAAGCGCAATGTTCCATCGAGAGGCCCAGCACTCAAATTCATCTAAGAATATCTGGACACGTCGGGACGCAAACGTAGTGGTGCTACCAGCTGCAAGAAGTGCAGTGTCATCTGCATATGTGGCCAGGAGTGCACCACGAGCAACTGGGTTTGGAAGATCCGAAGTGTAAATTGTATACAGGACCGGACCAAGGACGCTTCCCTGCGGGACACCAGCACGAATTGGGCGAAGTCCAGAACGGTGTCCACGAATATCTACAGCAAACTCCCTATTATCTAAGAACGATACAATGGGATTCCAGAGCCTTTCAGGCAAAAGCGGCATTAGCTTGTAGAACAGTCCTTCGTGCCAAACCCTGTCAAAGGCATGTCGAACGTCGAGAAAAATGGCTGAGCAGTATTTGTGGTCTTCGAAAGCCCCCACAACATAATTAATTACTCTGTGCACTTGCTCGATAGCACTATGGCGACTACGGAAACCAAACTGGTGGTTCGGAAGTGCGTCTTCAAAGGCGTTCATAGCTAGAAGTCTACCAAGCATGATCCGCTCAAAAATCTTAGAGAAAGTGGACCGCAAACTAATCGGCCTATAAGATTCCGGGCAACATGGGTTTTTTCCTTTTTTGCCACCATTGTGACTATTGCTCGTTTCCAAGGTGATAGAAAATAACCAAGGTCCAGGCAAGCATTAAAGAAAAGACAGAGCTGTGCAAGGACAGAGCTAGGCAGAGCCTTTGCTACTTTGCCATCAATCGCGTCCATGCCAGGAGCTTTAGTAGTAACCAGTCGCTTTATATGACCACGTACCTCATCTTCTTCTACTAGACGGACAGTAACAGGAGGGCCAAATAAAAGTCCTAACCTAGAAATTGTTGTCTGGACTTCTTCGCTTGTTGCAAATTCAAATGGAGTAAAGCGATTTTGAAGATCATCAGCAAATACTTCAGCAATCTCGGAATCACTGTGGCCCCAAGTCCCATCACCACGTTTAAGGGAAAACCTCTGAAGCGGCTGTCTTTTAAGGTTGCGGGTGCATTTCCAGAGCGCAAATCCGTGATTCTGGTTAGGATCAATTGCATTGAGCTTGTCTATAAAAAATTCTGACTTGGCCGAACGGAGGACTTTCCTTAGCTCTGATACTGTAGCCTTCCACCTTGCCATATCGATGGTATGCCTGGCTTTGAATAACCCCAAGATGGAGGAGGAATAGGTATACTTCTAGGGGGAGGGGCAGCTTGATGGAATATATCTGCACCAGTGTCTATTAAGAAGACAAGTTCTTTTTCTGTTGTGACATTTCTAAAAGTAACAAATGCATTTAAACTGAGATTGATAGTGTGAACTTTCGCGTTATATCTTGCTGAGTATCTAAAGGTTCTTGGGAGTTCCCCGAAGCATTGTGGGCTGTCCTGACATAGCTACTATTATTATAATTATTAGAGTTATAACCTCCATCTTGTTAGTTATTTCCCCTATAATTTCCTCTTAAGTTGCCTCTATTATTTCCTCTATAGTTATTATTATAGGGGTAATAGTTATTGTTTTGGCCGTTATTGTTATCATAATTATTATTATAATAACCACGACCATTGCCTTTGCCGGGATAATTACCTCTGTTGTTATTACCACGTTAGGCCTGGCCTCTGTGACTGTAAAAAATGGTGCTCGCATTTCCAGTCATTTCTGTGCTACAATTAATGTATTTGCTCACAGCTTTGATCATTGTTGTGAACGTTCCAGCCTCGAGTATTGTTTTTAGCTTTTGCTGGTCACAATTTTCCGTCATGACCCGTATGACTTCGTGCTAAGCTTATCTGCATGCTCATAGGGTAATCCCTCATCGATATATGCAGATTTCAAAAATTTTCGAAGATTGTCAATGTCTGTTGCAAATTGTGTGGCCGTTTTACCCATTTGGTAAACATTGGCCATTTTTGCTTTAATTACATCAGAGGTTTAACCTACAATAGTATCTTTTAACTTTCTGATAATACCATCTATAGTGGTTACATTACTCACTTTGTGTAGGGTTGATCCACTTATTTTTAATTTAATAACCTCTATAGCAAATTGTTCGTATTGTCCTTTAGTCATGTTCACCAGGTTGATTGCCGTAATGAATCTTTGAAGATTTATTTTTTTTTCCGTCAAATTCAGGCACCGCGTGAGCAGTTTATTTTATATATGTCCTCTGCGCAGCTGATTCGTCGGTCATGATGTCTTTATCTAGATTTTCTCTGTTGCCGTATATTAGCGTACGTGCTGCATTAAAGCGGGTCACTAATATTTCGGCGTGTTTGTTTAATGTGGCTCGTTGTATTGGTCGATTTTGTGTTAACGACTTATACGATTTTTCGAAGTCACTTTTTAAGATATTTAATTTCTGAATTATCTCCTGGGTACTCATAATTACTATTTTAGACATGAAAGAAAAAATAAAAACGATGGTATTAAATTTTAAATTATTATGTTACGCATTTAACAGAGTCGTTCCAAATTGTCTGCTCTGCTAATATATCGCTTCTTAATTATCTTGTTGTGTTTCACATACAAGGTAAGTAGGAATTGAGCGACTGTAGCTATCGTCAATATAAGGAGCAGTAACGTTATGGCTTCGAGATTCTGGGTGTGATCTACGATTTTGACGTTATTGACCACATTGGCCATATTGTCTTTTGTTTGGCTATCATCTGAGCCGAACCAACCCATTTTAGGCAGTTCAAATTCCATATCTTTATATAAGAAATATATTTATGGAATTTTTTTTTTTTAAATCTGTATATTAAATTTCAAAATCTGGTAATATATTTGCATACATTTTTTGTTTTTTTTTCCAATGAAAGGAAAATTGTTAAAGTGTTGTTATTGTTTTACATGTAACTGATTTACAATAGTTTGCTCTTGTAGTATGCTCACATAACGGGTACACACTGTACCACTTATATAACTGCAACATTGTGGCATTTGTTTATGTCTTAATATTCCCAGCACTTCAAGTGCGGAGTAATTCGACCCACACAACAATGTTATGAGCATCCTAAATGCTGAGCCGGCATGTCTACATGCGCGGCTGATCATTCGGTTACCATGTGAGCATAACACCTTCTCTCTCATATAGATATTTAGATACATAAGCGTTGGCCGCGGCGCTGCTCGCGCAGCTATGTGAATTTTAAGCCAAGCCAACTTATTCTTAAGTCAAGCGGCAACATTCATGAAATGAGCCCCGAACCAAATGCACATTTATTAGTGCCTATTATAACCTTATTAAATTCAATAAAATAAATATTAAGTACAGAATCGATTGAACTGATTACATGGCGACCGTGACTGGGAATAGTGCAATCTTCGGATTAAAAACAAAAGTGCAAATCAAAAAAAAAAAAATATCATAAAGTGATGTGCATTTTTTTTTAAATATATAAAAGCTGTAAATTAAGGAAAATTTGTTTAAAAATTATTAGCCTGTGCGATGACCAGCACCGGCGCCGCCTGAGTCCAAAAGGCCCGGACAACAACAAAAAAAAAACACACAAAAAAAAAATATACAAAAATAAAAATCATCAGCCTGTGGGATGACCAGCACTGGCACTGCCTGAATTAAAAAAAAAAACAAAAACCAGCAGAACCAGAAAAGTGTGGAAGGAATGGCAACGGAGGAAAATAAAGTGTGGTAGGCAAACTGCCGACTACACCAACGCAGGAGGCATATGAGTGCGGAAGGTAATCCGCCCTCTGCACCATCGTGGGAGACACTTGCACTTGTCGAGCAAAGGGACGCACCAAGCCTACAAGAGGCCCTAGAATTGTGTCCCAACGATGGAGCTCGCCCCCTCACAATAGCTGAGTACAGGGCACGACAGGAGTCCAGCAAACCCATCCACAAACGGAGAAGAAGTGGAAAAAGGGTAAAACTCCTCCAACAAAGAAGACTACTAAAGAACTACAGGAATATAGCAATGACCTCGCAGGAGAAGGAAGAACATGAACGGAATATTAAAGAATTGGACAAAATACTTTGCAAACGAGCAAAGTAACGCAACAAGGGCTGCATTTATGCCAATGCCTAAGTTGCCTTTAATTTTAAAACTTCTAACCCGAGTCGATGCGCGAAAGCGCTGCCCGAAAAATACTAACCACTGTTAGGCTATATACTAACAACATATAACTGATATTGGTTTATATAGAGCAAAATATTGTAAATCAGTTATATGAAAACTAACACAAAAAAAAAAATTTTGTTCACTCTGATTATCTAAAGGAAATTTATGCGATAATGCCAGCAGATATTTTATTACATTTATTTAATTAATCAAATTTGAATTCCTAAATTTTTTTTTTTTGTTGACTTTATTTTGCTGAGTGTTTCTCGGTGGCCCTAAATCAAAGAGAAAGCTAGGCAGGGAAATATGCAAAAACAGGAATATTTACATATATCTATTTAAAATTTCTTTAAATGAATGAATAACAATATAATAAATAAATTCTCTACAGAAAATCATAGTAATTATAATAATACTTATATATCAGAAGTATATCTACCCAAAATGGGAATTGTAGACGTTAAGTCAGTGGACTCCACTGCTAACGTTATTGACAAAGTAGAACCAAACAATATTGACCAATATTGGGTGCAAATACTCTGAATAATAATCTAATAATGAGTGCAAATTTTTTTTACAAAATATACAAGTTGCACAATAAATGTTTAAAGAAGAAGTATTTAAGCAGAGCAAACGATGTAGATAAGATCTAAGAATAAAAAAAAAGAAAGGATAGAGTGTTCAATTTCATACCCATTTATTGAATGATTGTCTATTCTCAAAATATGAATATCCAAGAGATTATTCAGAAATTTTACTTTTCGGACGGTCTGTTTATCTATGTAACTGAGTTGAGAGGTAAACCATTTGGAGGATAAATATGAAGAACCATTGAAATACCTAACACTTTCAAAAAAATAACACTATTAAGAATCATTCTAGGCATTCGGGTAGAATCAATTGAAACGGACTTCGGTATTTTTAGTACAGACACCAAATACCTAGTTTATAAGAACGATTAATATGGCCCTACAATGTCGTCTAGCAAGATTTAAATCAGAATAATCGTTAAACAAAATATAAAAAAAAAACTTTAAATTAAATTATGGCATTTAATACTATAGAATTAGATAGCTGTCTTGATGAAATAATTATTAAAGACCCAGAATTTAGAATTCGTGCATTAACCATTCTTCAATGTCATAAAACCTTCATTCCCATTACTGAATTTTAATATGACTATATGGAAAAGTACAATTTGGAATTCAGCCCTTTGTTTGCTAATCCTAAATACTTTGCCATACGTCTCAGTAAAGGAGGTCGTGGATTACCATCTTATACTCGGTGAAACCACGATCCTTATGGTAAAATTACATAGATAAGATTACCATGGAATGGAACGATTTGTATGCGAAATTGAATAAAATAAAAACAGAATTCGATAAATCATACAAATCTCTTTATCAAAATAGACCAATCCAAGGAAGCACAATAAAGAAACATGCAGAAATAATAGTAAACTGCTTTAACGAGGCGCGAATATTAATACATGGGCAACGAGAAAAATTAAATGATGATCATTGGTCAAAAGTATCAAAATTTTTGAAAAGGCTCAGAGAAAATCTAATATCGATAAAAGAAAAATTCAACTTAGATATCTCTGTACCGACCACTCTTAATACCGCAATAACAGTTGAAACCGATGAAGAATTAACATTGAAAGGGCCAACTGACGTCGATCAGACAGAGTCAGAAGAGTTCAGCGCGAAAATAAAGGAAGAAGATTTAAATAATTTTACTATCCCAGCCGTTTTATTATCATGCGTAGATAATACAACAGACTCAGACTCAGACTCAAGCGCAAGCATAACTGAGAACAACAACTTTAAAATGGCACAAACAAATATTGACTTCATTAACACTGCATCAAAGCTTATACCAGTTTTCGATGGTAAAGCAGAAAACTTAAACAGTTTCATTGATGCATTACATATAATAGAGTCAATAAAAGGCGAACACGAAAACCTAGCTGTCTCTATAATAAAGACAAAGCTAAAGGGTGTAGCCAGAAATCTGATTGGAAACGAAATAACGGTAGGAGAAATAATTGCCAAATTAAAAAGTAACGTCAAAGGCGAGACTGTAGAAGTATTGTCAGCAAAGCTGATGAATCTACAGCAACGCAATAAAACTGCAAATCAATACACATCAGAGATTGAGCAGATGACGAAGGCTTTAGAAATTTAACACTAGAACTAGCAAGAAGTTATTCCACACAGCATGCAGTAAAAGCAATGACTAAAAACTGCACGATTGATAAGGTAAAACTTATCATGTAAGCCGGCATATTCAAAATTCGTTAACAGTTGCACAGAAGCAACTGGACAACCAAACTCGGTCCCTTACTACAATAACTATACACAGCGCGGCGGAAACCGCGGACGCGGAAGTTATAGAGGTAATTTCAGTGGTCTTAGTAACAATTATAGTTACTACAACAATACCAACCATAACAGTGGTTGCGGCAACTACAGAGGAAACTCAAAGGGCCGCGGCAACTCGAACAGAGGCTACCATAACAATAATACAAATAATGTAAGAGTAGCCAATGACACTTCGGAAAACTCCCAAACACCTTTAAATACTCAACAGTAAAGAACGTAACAGTTCATACTATTAATCTCAGCCAGAATATATTCGTCTCATTCACCCATGTGGCTACCGGAAAAGAACTTGTATTTTTGGTAGACACAGGTGCCAAAATCTTTTTAGTAAAAGAAAATTTCGATATATTTTAAAACATACAAGATAATAACATAATAGATATACGGGGAATAAGCCAAGAAATTACTAAATCCAAAGGCTTAGGATTAATTGAAATACAGACTACCAAGTACACGATTTTCATATCGTAGACTTCCACTTAGCTGTCCCTTATGATGGCATTTTAGGAATTGAGTTCATTAAAAAATACAACTGCCAACTAGACTTTCAGCCATCTGAAGATTGGCTTATAATAAGACCAAACAATTTAAAATTTGCAATTTATGTTCCAATAGCATACAGTTCTGGCAATAACTCAATTCTTTTGCCAGCAGTAGAAAAATAAAATTAAATTCAAAAGAGGACAGGGTATTAATTCCAACTTAAGAAATTTAGCATGGAATTTATATAGCAAGTACCATAGCTACAACACAAAACGCTTTTATAAGACTACTGATTACAACACACGAAGATAAAGTGGTCAGTGCGAATAATTTATCATATGAATCACTTTTGAACTACGAAGTAGTCGAAGGAAACGAAGAAACTAGAGAAAAGTCTGTACTATCCCAATTGTCAAAAAATTTCCCGCCACAATTCAAATCACAACTTTCAAACTTATGTAAAAAATATAATGACATATTCGGATTAGAAACAGAACCAATTAGCACGAATAATTTCTACAAACAAAAACTGAGATTAAAAGATGATGAACCCGTATAAGTTATATAACACATTACTTAGGGCCACTTACCCGATTTATAAACAACTTTGAGCCCAGCCCAATTTCCAAATAATTCAGAATTGACTCCGAGATAAGCCCGTAGTCAGCTATTTCATTCAACTACGTCTTCGACTGGTTCCCACCCATATCATTTCACACTCCGCATTGAACGGATTCTGTAAACATCCTCAGCCGATATTCTAAACATCGGAGCCCCAAAGCGACCCTCGAAGCTCGATTATATAAACACCGATTTCCGGCAGAATCTCGATTTCAGATATAATTGCCAAATTTCATCATCCTTTTTGCCGACTCTCTTGAGTCACTCTCTTACTCAATTTTTGAAGATAAAATCTCTTAAGCCGAGGTTTGATTATTAATCATTCAGCCCAAATGCGGGCAGTCCGTTTTTGATATCCGAAAGAATAAGAACAATAGAAGTGAATAAAGTATAAGATCTGAGCAGTGAACTATTTTAAGTGCAACCTATGAAATGTTAGTGATAAGTGAAGTTAATTAAATAAAAATAAGTTTTTTTAACCGAATCACTAAGGAGAAAGTTAATTGGCGCCCAACGTGGGGCCGCATAGTTAAAACAAATTCTAAAGCAAGGCATACAAATTAAAAAAGTTCAAAAAAAAGTTTTTATGTGAAAAAGGAAGTTAGTGCGGCCAAAAAAAAAACCAGATACAACCCACTGAAAATAAAAAAAAAAGGTTGTGTTATAAAAAAGGGCAGGAAATCAATAAATGCAATAATCCTCCTTAAATCAAAATAACCAATGTGTGTTGATCTAAACAAATCTTTAAAAGTGGAAATCAATAAATGCAATAATCCATTTTTAAAAAAAATATAAAAACCTCCCTAATAAAAGTAGTGCTTGTCAAAAAAAAATTTTTTTCACTGCTCCGAACACATAAAGTTATAAAATTAATAAAAATAAAATTACCAACCAAAAAATTACAAAAGTGAACAATAAAACAAAAAAAGGACCAACACCAGCAAAAAAATCAAAAAAAGTGAACAATTAATTAAACAAAAGGAAAATCTACAAAGAAAAAAAAATCAAAATCTACAAAAGAAAAAATTCAACTAATAAGTTGAATACAAAAATCTACAAGAAATCATCAAAAAGAAAAAACAAAAAATACCAGGCTGTAGGGCAATCCCTCGCCAAATAAAGAAGGAAGACAAACCAAATAAAGAAGGAAGACAAAACAAAAGGAAGACAAATTAATTTAGAAGGAAGACTAATAAAATACCCCAACAGGATCATCAATCAAGAGAAGACCCCAACAAGGATCATCGGCTGGAAGAAGGACAAGTCGTGAGCGAGAATATTTTTTTTTGATATATTAATTACGAAAAATTATAAGAAATATAAGAATACAAAGTGGAAGTGTTAATTAAAGATTTTGAAAATATTTTAAAAATGAATCCAGAACAAGCAGGTCCAGTTAATAAAAGGCCTCACAACGTAATTACCCCTCAAGAGCCTACAAATGCAAATAACACAATGATAAATGTAGGAGAATTAATTAAACAAATTGTTAATTGTGAATTGAATCCATTAAAAGAAGAAATAGTAAGTTTAATAAGATTATCAAGTAGAAATAGTTGATCCAATTATTAAATGCGAAACATCTTATGAGATCATCAAATCTTTTAAATAGTATAGGGGTGAAGAAGACAAATATGTTAGCTGGAGGGAATCAGCTGAAATAGCTATGGATCAAAATGCCAGAGGTAGCGAAAGATTTTATTCAGCATTATCAATATTAAGAAACAAAATAACAGGGATGGGCAATGACGCCTTAACCCATAACGGTACAGTTTTAAACTTCAATGCCATAATGGCCAGACTAGACTTTGTCTACAGTGACAAACGTCCTATCCATATTATTGAACAGGAGTTAAGTGTTCTCAGCCAGGGTAAATTATCCATAATGGACTATTATGGAGCAGTCAATAGAAAATTGACTTTATTAATTAACAAAACAATTATGACTTACCGACGAAACAAACCGATTACTCAGGAAATGAATGAAAAACAAAGAAAAGCCGCCCTTCGAGTTTTTATAACTGGCCTTAACGGTCATATTTCCGACACAATCTTTTCTATGAATCCCTAAGATTTACCTAATGCTATGGTTATAGTACAGGAACTTCAAAGTAATAGCATGAGAGCACATTTTGCAAATTCTTTTACAACTACACAGAAAAAATTACCGAGCACAACCAAAGTAGTAACGGTCAAATATTTTTAAACAACAAACCAAGACAACTAAATAATTATAACAATAATCAAAGGAACAATAACAACTTTAGATTTAATCAGGAAAATAATAACTTTAATAAAAATCAAAACCATTTTAATCAGAACCGAAATAGTAATTTCAATCAGGGAAGACCTTTTTATAATCAACAAAATCAATGGAATTCATACAGACAACCTCAGAATAAGCCAGAGCCTATGGAAATAGACGAATCTTTGCAGATTCAGAATAGGCCCAATAATAACTTTAATCAGGGAAATAATTATCAGAATAATAATTATAATAAATGGAATCAATATAGGAAACCATACAATCAGCAGGAACAAGTACAAAATAAAAGAGTGCCCACAGGAACTGTTAATCAACCGGTTAACAAAACAATGAGGCTAAACAATATTGAGGAAGATAATTTTTTAGGCGAAGCTCAGGAGTAGGCTTACCCTACTTAATTCGTACAGATAAAACAATTAATAAAAAATTAAAAATATTAAATTCTTGTTATATAAAGACAGGAATATATAAAAATAAGAATGAACTTCCAATTTATAAAAGGGTATCCACAGTGAATGGATATTCAATAATTAAATATTATCATATGATAACTATATTTAATATGCGATTCACGTTTTACGAAATAGAGGGACTGAAATCAGATTTATTAATAGGATATAATCTATTAAAGTAAATTGGAGCTGTAATCGATACAGCTAAGGGAATACTAAAATATAATGGAAAAGAAGAAAAATGGAATTTTAAATCAACATTCTTTATCTGAAGAAAATACCTTTCTTCCGTTATGAGAATTTATCTTAAAAAAATATTTTGATAAATAGACTCAAGTCAGATCCGATTCTGAAGTGGGCAATCAAAGTGAAAATAGTTTGGGATACAAAAATCCTGAACACGCCGTCGTAGAAATATCCGACAAAATTAAAAGTTTGGGAAATAAAAATCCTGAACACGCCGTCGTAAAAGTATCCGACAAAGATTTAATTAACAATATAAAAATATCATCTTCAAATCAATTAAATGATTTGGAGAATGAGATTCAAAACATGATCAACAAAGAACAATCGAAAATAAATATGCAGATTCCATTAAGAACTGATATTCGAGATGAAATAAATACGGAAAATGATAGACCCATATATAGTAAACAATATCCGTATGCTTTGTCAGCATCAGATTTTGTAAATTCGGAAATAAAAATAAATGTTAAACGAAGAAATTATAATGCCAAGTAGGAGTCCTTATAATTCCCCTGTATTAGTAGTACCAAAAAAGGGCTTCAACGAAGATGGAACTCCAAAACTCCGTCTCGTAATCGACTTTAAAAAATTAAATGAAAATACAATAACTGACAGATACCCAATGCAAAATCCTTCAGTAATTTTGTCAAACCTTGGAAAGGCAAAATACTTTTCAACAATTGATTTAGAATCTGGATTTCATCAGATTCTCATGAAAGAAACAGAAATTAAAAAACATATTTTTCAATAAATAATGGTAAATACGAATTCCTTGGATTGCCATTCGGGTTAACTAACGCTCCCAGAATTTTCCAAAGAGCAATGGATGATATATTAAGAGATGAAGTTGGTAAAATTTGTCATGTCTATATAGATGACATTATTATTTTTTCAAATTCAACATTACAGAGATTTAATTGTCATAATTAAAATTTTGCTGAACGCAAACATGAAAATGTCTATTGAAAAATCAAAGTTCTTTAAATTAGAAACAAATTTTCTTGGTTACGTTGTATCTCATAATGTGATAAAAACCGATCCCGAAAAAATTTCTACAATTTTAAAATACCCAATTCTAAAAAATATTCGAGAGCTTAGAAGCTTCCTAGGCCTAACAGGATATTACAGAAAATTCGTGAAAAATTACGCCAAAATTGCAAAACCATCAACCAAATATTTGGAAGGCGAAACTGGCAAAGTATCTAAAAAAGCTTCACGTAGAACTTCCATACAGTTGGATGATTCAGCTGTAAGAGCTTTTAACGAGCTCAAAGATAATTTAATCGCACAAATAGAATTAGTACAACCCGATTATAATAAAAAATTTACTTTAACCACTGACGCATCTGATTTAGCAATTGGAGCTGTTCTCTCTCAAGAAGGAAAACCAATTACTTTTATTTCTAAAACTTTATCCAAAACTGAACAATTATATGCTACTAATAAAAAAAAACTTTTAGCCATAGTTTGGGCATTTAAAAATTTACGGAATTATTTATATGGAGCTAATAACATTGAGATCTATACTGATCGTCAACCTTTATCATTTTCCATTTCTCAAAAAAACCCAAATATTGAAATGAAGAGATTGTATTCATTTATTGAAAGTTATTCACCAAAAATTATGTATAAGCCAGGAGTAGCAAATGTTGTCGCGGATGCCTTACCAAGAATCCAAATAAATAACTTGACAGAAAGTAATGAATCGGTCTCTTTTGAGAATTTTATACAAGAAACCCGAAAGCCTTTAAACCAGTTTAAGCAACAATTGCTAATAGCAACGGGGAGGTATACAATACATGAGTCGGTAAACTCATTTGGAAATACAGGCATATAATAGAATATGATACTACAGAAAATTTGGTACCAATCTTAAGGGAATATATTCCTCCAAATATAACTATAGGAATTCATTTTACTTTAGAAAATTTTTATAGAATACAAAAACCACTTAAAGATAATTTTATTAATACATTTTTATATACGAAAATATTTGTCCAAGATGTCGAAAATGCGGAAGACCAGGCTCTTATTATCACGGAAACTCATTGTAGAGCTCATAGAGGGCTTGATGAAAATTATAAGCAAATATGTAGATTATATTATATTATTGGCCGAATTTATACATATATATATTAAAAATTGTCAAATCTGTAATCAGAATAAATACGATAGACACCCAGTGCCAATTCCTATCGGAGAGGCACCTATTTCAGAAAGAGAGGGTGAAAATTTACATATTGATATATATTATGCTCAAAATTTAATATTCATTACTTGTATAGATTCCTATTCAAAATATTTGATAGTTAAAGAAATCCAAAATAAATTAAATATAGAAAATAAAGTTTCGGAAATTTTACAACAATTTCCATTAGCCAAAACTATAATGTTGGATAACGAGCCAAGTTTTTCATCTTCCCAATTTAAATTTTTTGCACAAAGAAATAGGTTATCACTATATTTCGCCGACCCACGGCATAGTACCTCCAATGGACAAATTGAAAGGGCACACTCGACACTGACGGAAATTGCCCGTTGCATTAAAGACGAGCTTAATTTAGTCGATTATTCAGAAATTATTATTAGAGCAGCACAAAAATATAATTTAACCATACACTCAATTACCAATCAACGACCATATGATATATTATTTAATAAAATTAAGCATGATACAACTCCCCAACTGCTTAAACAAGCTCAGGAAAAAATGTTAGATTTTCACAATAAAAATAAACGAGAGAAAAACTATCACGTAGGTGAGGTAATTTTTGAAAAAACACACGGGGAAAAAAACAAACTTAATTCAAGATACAACAAGAAAGGAAAGCTAACTTCGGACGGAGCCGAAGTTGATATACCCTTGCAGAATATTCTGTAAATTATATTATTCAAAATTATTCATTTGATGCATTCTTAACACTCATAAAAAGTCCCAATTTCCTAATTTTAAAAACACCAAAGTTATGGCATTTCCAATCGTTCAGTTATATGGCAGCTATAAGATATAGTCGGCCGATCATTATGAAATTCGGTAAGTCGAATTAATTGGCCAAAAATAAAGCTCATAGAAAATCCCAACTTCCTAACTTTAAAAACACCAAAGTTATGGCTTTTCCGATCGTTCAGTTATATGGCAGCTATATGATATAGTCGCCCGATCCGGATCGTTCCGACTTATATACTACCTGCAATAGAAAGACAACATTTGGGAAAGTTTCAAGCAGATAGCTTTAAAACTGAGGGACTAGTTTGCGTAGAAACGGACGGACGGACAGACGGACAGACGGATGGACAGACGGACAGACGGACGGACAGACGGACGGACAGACGGACATGGCTAGATCGACTCTCGTGGTGATGCTGATCAAGAATATATATACATTATAGGGTCGGAAATGTCTCCTTCACTGCGTTGCAAACTTTTGACTGAAATTAAAATACCCTCTGCAAGGGTATAAAAAAACAAGTAGTAAAGGAGAATCATCGTTATTATTAATAATCGAAACCGTACGATTCATAAAGACAATATTAAATACTAAATAAAAAATGTTTATTTCAAAATTTCAGATAATGATATCATTAACTTTCTTATTATTTATGGTGGCTACATCCAAAGCCGAAATTATGGATTATACAAACCATGATTTCTATCTTTACAAGGATACCAAAGATGCTCTTATTTATGAATCATACGCGGATTTATTTCATATTACTAATATAAGTTTTTATAAAGAAATAATTAATCTTGAATCAGAATTTATAAATACTGACCAGAATTTACATTAGGAAATAGCACAGGATTTAAAAATAATTAAAACGCTTATCGCACAAATTATACCCAATAGATCAAAGCGAGGAATTAATGAATTAGGCACTATTTTGAAATGGTTAGCTGGTACTCCAGATCATGATGACTTCATAGCTGTTCAGAATAAAATCAATGATTTAATACAAAATAATAACGATCAATTCGTTGTTAAACCGTCGTCGCATGCAGACGTGTATTTATTGTGCTCCCGGAAAAAGTATTCAATAAAATCACAAAAGTGCAGTGACCGATTTAATAAATCTACTATAACGCGAAAAGACGCTTTCTGCGATGAAATCGCGAATGTTTATATTGATTGGTCATTTAATTAATATAAAACTTAACCCTTAAAACTCTTATTAACTTTACCACGAATACAATGAGTCTGAACGACGTTCGCACACAACGTCAACGTGAGCAAGACGAGAGACGGCTCTCAGTACAAAGAAATAACGCGTACTTCTCTTTTAAAGCAACCGAAAATAATGCAAGCTCTGATCAAGCGCGGGCAATTACCCCCAACTTGACCGAGTTCTTAAACGTAGCGAACGAGAGAGCGCGTTCTTGCTCCCCCTCGCTACCATCGACGTCTCTGCGGCCAAAGAGCGCTGAAAGTGCTCCAATGCAGGTATGCAATAACCTAAGCTCATCAGCAGTAACTAGCACCGCAATTTCTTTAACAACGTCAACTGTAACTACAACAACAACTGCAACCGTATCGACTGCGCGTTTAACGACATCATCAGCTAGCAGCGCAAATATTAATACGTCTGCCGCTGCGCTGCCCGAAAAACAGAACAAAACCAATGAATGTGCTAAGCCGGCTGTGCAGACTGGTATGAATCGCTACATCCAAATCAAAAGGAAGCTGAGTCCTCTAAATTCTCAACGCAAAATAACCCGTAACAATGCTAGCCTAGCTGGAATAGAAACGCCCATGAACTCAAAACGATTTAAAATCTTGGAAGACGCCTATGACGTTGAGGCAGCCGAATCCACTGAAGTCGAGAAAAGGAAGCCAAAACCTCCGCCTATTTTTATACGAGAAAAAAGTTCCAATGTTCTTGTCAACAAAATTATCGAGCTTATTGGAAAGGATAACTTCCACATAATACCTCTGGTAAAGGGCAACATCCAGGAAACAAAGGTTCAAATGAAGTCTGAAGATAATTACAGAGTATTATCGAAATATCTTTCCGAGAATAAAAAGAATTTTTACACGTATCAGCTAAAAAGTAGCAAGGGCCTGCAAGTCGTACTTAAGGGCATAGAGTCCGACGTAACGCCTGCAGAGATTACAAAGGCGCTCCAAGAGAAGGGATTTAATGCTAAGACAGTCTTCAACATCCTTAACAGGGATAGAAAGCCACAGCCACTCTTTAAGGTTGAGCTGGAACCAGAAAATAAGCCCCTAAAGAAATACGAAGTGCACCCCATTTACAATCTTCAGTTCCTGCTGCACCGCAGAATTACAGTTGAGGAACCGCACAAACGCAATGGCCCGGTACAATGTGCGAACTGCCAAGAATATGGCCATACAAGGTCATACTGTAAACTGTGCCCGGTGTGTGTAGTTTGTGGATATCTTCATGACTCCGCACACTGCCCTGGGAGCAAAGATGACTGCAACTCGAAAAAGTGCGGCAACTGCGGTGGCAATCACACTGCTAACTACAGAGGCTGTCCTGTTTATAAGAAAGAGGAACTGCCGCCCGCACCCAAAATAAACAGATGACAGCTTCCAGATCAAACCCTAAAGTCTTCTTCTCGACTGCAGCTAGATCCTCACAAGGACCCTTAAACTCTGATAAAAATGTGACTTACGCAAGCGCTTTAAAATCAGGACTGGCTAACCCTGTCTCAAAAAGTTCATTTCTGCAATCAGCATACCAAGAACCAAACACGGCTCAGCAGCAACAACTCCCGGAGCAGTCAAAAAGCAACTTTGAAGATATGATATACAGCCTGCAGCAAAGCCTTACGGAGTTTATGTCGTTTATGCGCACAACTATGCAAGATTTAATGCGAAACCAAAATCTATTGATTCAAATGCTGGTTTCAAAACAATCCAAATAATGACTTCCCTAAGGATATCTACGTGGAACGCTAACGGCGTCTCACAGCATAAACTTGAGTTAGCTCAATTCCAACTCGACAACCATATCGACGTAATGCTGCTTTCAGAAACACACCTTACAAACAAATAAAATTTTCAACTACGAGGTTATTCATTCTACGGAACAAATCATCCAGATGGTAAAACACATGGTGGGACTGGAATTCTAATCAGAAGCCGTATTAAGCACCACTATCATAACAAATTTGCTAAAAATTACCTACAGGCCACATCTATAAATATACAAACAAATACTGGCAACCAACTTACACTAGCCGCCG
The DNA here is from genome assembly GCF_018152115.1 of Drosophila rhopaloa. Lineage (NCBI taxonomy): Eukaryota > Metazoa > Arthropoda > Insecta > Diptera > Drosophilidae > Drosophila > Drosophila rhopaloa. The sequence goes on from NW_025335033.1 coordinate 946,748, forward strand.
TATACTGCCCCCCTCGCTTCACCATAGCTGAAGATGAGTTTATGCAGTTTTCAACTCACTAGGAGACCACTTCATAGCAGCAGGGGACTACAACGCCAAGCACACGCACTGGGGTTCACGTCTCGTGACTCCAAAAGGAAAACAGCTCTATAATCCAGTTATAAAAGCCAAGTACAAACTGGACTATGTTTCTCCTGGCAGACCAACATACTGGCCGGCAGACCCAAGGAAATTACCCGATTTAATAGACTTTGCAATTACCAAAAACATTCCTAAAAATCTGATAAGCGCCGAATGCCTCTCGGATCTTTCATCGGATCACTCGCCTGTCCTGTTTATTCTACTCCGACATCCAGGCGCATTAGAGCAATCGTTTAAATTGATATCTCAGAAAACCAATTGGGTTAAGTACAAGAAATACATTAGCTCACACATTGAGTTAAGTCCTCATCTCAACGATGAAGCCAACGTAGACAGATTTGTTAATACACTGGAGTCTGTACTTGTCTCTGCAGCTCGAGTTTCAACACCCCAAACTACAAGTACACAAAGCAACCAAAAGAAGACAAATCTACAAATAGAACAGCTCGTCCTCGAAAAGCGACGCTTACGTCGAGAGTGGCAACTCCACAGATCACCATCTGCTAGGCAAAGCTTAAAATATGCCTCACGTCGACTCACAAAAGCTTTACAGCAAGAAGAAGCACAGGTCCACCGACGCTACATAGAGCAATTGTCAACATCTAGTACAAAACACTCACTATGGAGAGCTCACCCTACTCTAAGCTCACCGAAAGTAACCATGATGCCTATTAGAAATCCCACAGGCGGCTGGGCGCGCAGCGATGCAGACAGAGCCAGCACGTTTGCCAACCACCTTAAAAATGTCTTCCAACCAAATCCTGCCACTAGTGCGTTCACCTTGCCGACTTTACCACATGAGCCTCAGCTTCCACATGAACCAATTGAGTTTCGCCCAAACGAAATCGTTAACATCATCAAAAATCAGCTGAATCCGAAAAAATCCCCGGGCTGCGACCTCATAACTCCCAAAATGATTATTGAGCTCCCATATTGCGCCGTTTGCACTATCACCCAGCTTTTTAATGCCATCGCAAAACTTGGCCACTTTTCAGTGAGATGGAAAAAGTCGATTATAATAATGATAGCAAAGCCAGGAAAAGACCACACAATTCCCACGTCGTATAGGCCTATAAGCCTACTCTCATGCTTATCTAAACTCTTTGAAAAATGCGTATTGACTCGGATAAACACATACCTAAGAATCCAGGAAGGAATTCCGTCACATCAATTTGGGTTTTGTGAAAAGCACGGAACAATTGAGCAGGTAAACCGGATAACATCAGAAATTCGGAACGCGTTCGAAAAACGAGAGTACTGTACTGCCATATTTTTAGACGTCTCTCAAGCATTTGATAGAGTTTGGCTAGAAGGTCTAATGTACAAGATCAAGACAATGCTCCCCAACAACACCCATAAGCTTTTAGAGTTTTACCTCTACGACAGAAAATTTGCTGTTCGATGCAACACTGCTATAACTGACGATTTCACTATTGGAGCTGGAGTTCCTCAAGGAAGCGTGCTCGGGCCAACATTATATGTCCTCTACACAGCAGACATCCCAACAAGCACACGACTATCAACATCTACGTTTGCTGATGATACAGCCATTCTCAGCCGCTCAAAATGCCCGATGCAAGCAACTGCGCAGCTCGCTCTTCATCTGGTCGATGTAGAAAAGTGGCTTTCAGATTGGCGAATTAAAGTGAACGAACAAAAATGCAAGCACGTTACGTTCACCCTGAACAGGCAAAACTGCCCGCCGCTCATGTTAAACCATACTCTACTCCCGCAAGCAAACGAAGTGACATATCTAGGAGTACACCTCGACAGAAGACTCACATGGCGCCGGCACATTGAAGCCAAAAGAACACACCTAAAGCTAAAAGCCAGTAGCCTTCATTGGCTTATCAACGCTCGGTCTCCCCTTAGTCTTGAATATAAAGTCCTGCTGTATAACTCGGTACTAAAACCTATATGGATGTACGGCTCTCAGTTATGGGGGAATGCCAGCAATAGCAATATTGACATAGTCCAACGAGCTCAGTCGAAGATCTTGAGAACAATCACCGGGGCACCGTGGTACGTTCGCAACGAAAACATACATCGCGACTTAAACATTCTACCAGTCAAAGAAGTGATCGCAGAAAAGAAGGAAAAGTACTTTACCAAGCTATCGTTGCACCCTAACCACCTGGCGAGAGGTCTTACAAGGTTGATCAACCAATCACGCCTTCGTCGCAATGACTTACCCACCCAGCGACCGACTTGAGAAACGCGCAACCAGAATGCAGTCTTATTAAACTGTTAGTTAAATTTTAATGTTAAGATTCGTAAACTTATTATTAGTCTCAAAATTAAGAGAAGATTCAATAAATAAAAACAAAGTTAAATAAAAAAAAAAAAAAAAATTCGTTATTAATTCTAAAATATTTAAAGAAATAAAAACGTTATCTGATGAATTCAAATCTGCATTTAAAAGTCAAGAAAATCCACTTAGAAAATATCGTTTACGTTTGCTTACTTACGATCTTACAAATTTAATGGATACAATTACACTTGCAAAAATTGATGTTTTTAACACTAAAACCTACAAGAAATTAATAAACATGAACAAAAGCCTGTAATTATAACTGACCTATTGGATGTATCTGTATTTAAATTTGCTTTGCACCAAGACCTTTTTATTATATACATAAAATATCCCATTATTACCGATCGTTGCGAAGTATACAATTCAAGATCAATTTCACATTAAGATGCAAAATTATTAATCGACAATCACGTCGCAAAATGTAAAAACAAGTATTATGTAATGTCTGATTTTAAGAAAGAATTGTTTAATAATTACCGCACAATAAATCCAGAAGGATCGTGTTTTACAAATTTATTAAATGGAAAAAAAACAAAATGTAAGAAAATCAGAGAAAAAAATAAAAATGTAGATGTAATCCAAGAAGGAGCCACTTTTGTAAACGGAAAAAATGTAATCAATGACACCCATTTAGAAGTGTCGTATTTAGTAACTTTTAATGGCACTTCTATAATTAATAATGTAACCTACACTAATGTAGAAAATAAGATATTGGAATACATCACTGCTCGTAAACCGAATATATAATATCAAATAATTCGGAACTTTCATTCGATTATATTAACATACTAAATCCTTTTATTCAAATCAAACAAACTCAAATACTAATTTCGTTAATATCGGTCATATTTACATTTATATATTTAATGATTATGCTTATAATTAAATACAGAAATTTTTAATATTCAAATCACGGCAAAGCCATATAGAAATAAATGAAGAAAATAATATACCCGAAAATGAAAATACCAATATTCCCAACAATGAAAACACCCTAGAAGAAAATATCATTGTCGAACTGACTAATCAATTACAGTCAATATACCCTTCAGTTCCAATGAATCGGGACGATTCAATTTAGGATGGGGGGAGTTATATAACACATTACTTAGGGCCACTTACCCGATTTATAAACAACTTTGAGCCCAGCCCAATTTCCAAATAATTCAGAATTGACTCCGAGATAAAACATCCTCAGCCGATATTCTAAACATCGGAGCCCCAAAGCGACCCTCGAAGCTCGATAATGTAAACACCGATTTCCGGCAGAATCTCGATTTCAGATTTAATTGCCAAATTTCATCATCCTATTTTGCCGACTCTTAATCAATTTTTGAAGATAAAATCTCTTAAGCCGCGGTTTGATTATTAATCATTCAGCCCGAATGCGGGCAGTCCGTTTTTGATATCCGAAAGAATAAGAACAATAGAAGTGAATAAAGTATAAGATCGGAGCAGTGAACTATTTTAAGTGCAACCACTAACATATAGACTGGTCATTTCATACAACGAAAATGATCACAAAATTTTCAAATCGGGAGGCCCAACACCTGGTAGCGGCAGGCCCCGGACACTTCGTGTGCCTTCGGGTTTTTTTCGCTCTCGTTCTAATTCTCATTTTGACTCGAGTTCGGTCGTTCAGTCGCAGAGACGCGCATTTTGAAGAAGGTTGCCCTGCGCTTGAATTGGGCTTTGTATGTATGCGTGTTCATGCATTCTCATACAGGTGTGCATGTGTGCGATCATTTCATTTCGATGCAGCAAGAATATTTTGTCTTTTGCTACTTTTCAGACTTGGTACCCTAACAATATGGTCGTATTCACTATTGGGTTAATGATAAAAATAAGAATATTATATGCTATAGTATATTTTTTAATATTTCAGCATATATTTCATCTAAGTTTACAAATTCAAATCAGTGGTAGCAGAAAAATGTTTTGCATATATGTATGTATTCCAAATAATATAAATCAATCTACTGAGATAGGAACAGGGCACATCGCAGTCGGTGTCTGCGCTTAGTGGTTCAGAAAACTTCAAACCAAATCAGCTTTGGTTGTTGTTCTGCGAGCGGATGGTGCCTGCATATCCTACCGACGATTGAATTTTAGGCGTGGGGACAGAAACAAGAACGGCTGTTTGGATTTTGTTTTGTTTATATTTTTTAGGACACTTGTTTTGAATGATATGTTTAATGAGTTTTGGTTGATTTTTTTTTTTGATTCGCAGTGTAATTTTGTTTAATGTTGTTATTTAATGATCTAGTTGTATATATTTTTATGTTTGCTTATTCTTGAAAGTCGCCGCTCGAATTAGTTACCGATAAATATACATATGTACATATAATAATTTTATAATTTTAATCTTGGAAAATTACAAATTGTTTAACCACTATAAAGTACAGACAAAAAATATTCGAAGTGATTTTCTTAAATTTATATTACTATTTCAAATCAAGAATTAAACTTTTAATGATTTTTAATATAAAAAAAAATTATAAAAGTATTTATCATTAAACATAACATTCAAAACAAGTGTCCTAAAAAACGTTCTGGTTTCTGTCCCCACCCCTAAAATTTAATCGTCGGTAGGGTATGCAGGCACCATCCGCTCGCAGAACAACAACCAAAGCTGATTTGGTTTGAAGATTTCTGAACCACTAAGCGCAGACACCGACTGCGATGTGCCCTGTTCCTATCTCATTAGATTGATTTATATTATTTGGAATACATACATATATATGCAAAACATTTTTCTGCTACCACTGATTTGAATTTGTAAACCAAGATGAAATATATGCTGAAATATTAAAAAATATACTATAACATATAATATTCTTATTTTTATCATTAACCCAATAGTGAATACGCCCATATTGTTAGGGTACCAAGTCTGAAAAGTAGCAAAAGACAAAATATTCTTGCTGCATCGAAATGAAATGATCGCACACATGCACCCCTGTATGAGAATGCATGAACACGCATACATACAAAGCCCAATTCAAGCGCAGGGCAACCTTCTTTAAAATGCGCGAAATGAAATTTTAACTGTTTAGTAAGTGCGAGCAGAGCGACAATAGAATGTGTGGATTAACCCTTAGATGGTTCAGGGGTATTTTTTTGCCTTTCATAATGAAAGGAGTTTAATTTTTTTTTATAATTTAATTTTTAATAATTTGGAATTTGAAATTAGGCGTTGTATTTGTCTTTGAATGCTAAGTCTTTTGTTAAGATTCTTAATTATTAAATATATTCTAATCTTAAAATAAAACTTTTTTATGTTCAAACTTATACTAACATTTTCGGCTGCGATTATTAAAGTTTATTTTACATTCTTTGTTATTTTAAAAGTATCATCAATGTAGTGTACAAATATGTATAAGTTCTAATTGTTTTATTTTTTCAACGAACTGGGCAGACGGTTTCATGAGTCCCCAAGTTTGCATCCCAGCGATTCCTCCCACAGCGCTCTTTTTTCCAAACATTTCGGTGCCTTTACAAATTTTACGCCATCGACGTGTTTGCGGCACTTATTGCAAAAAGTCATGTTGCTCAAGGGTTATTTCTGTAAAAAATTCGTCCGCAGACAACCTTTTCCCGAACCCGAACGTTTAGACAGCCGACGAGACTACCTTATGTTATTGTATCATGAATTAGAACGAGAGCGAAAAAAACCCGAAGGCACAGGAAGTGACCGGGGCCTGCCGGTACCAGCTGTGGGGCCTCCCGATTTGAAAATTTTGTGACCATTTTCGTTGTATGAAATGACCAGTCTATATGTTGTATGGTTAGTGGTGCAACATATGAAATGTTAGTGATAAGTGAAGTTAATTAAATAAAAATAAATATTTTTAACCGAATCACTAAGGAGAAAGTTAATTTATACACAAAAAACTATAGAAGCCCACATAGTCAGACGAACGAAATTCAAAAGCAAGTCGGAAAATTAATCCCCGACGGGATTGTCGAACCCTCTGTATCTGAATACAATAGCCCATTATTACTTGTCCCTAAAAAATCAGCACCACGTTCCGAAGAAAAGAAGTGGCGATTAGTAATTGACTATCGTCAGATTAATAAAAAATTACTGTCCGATAAATTCCACTCCACTTAACTCCCTAGAATTGATGATATTTTAGATCAACTAGGTCGAGCAAAATACTTTTCATGTCTTGATTTAATGTCAGGATTTCACCAAATAGAACTTGAAAAAAGCTCAAGAGATATAACTTTCTTTTCAACGAGCAATGGCTCAGATCGCTTCACGCGATTACCTTTTGGTTTAAAAATAGCGCCAAATTTATTTCAGAGAATGATGACTATTGCATTCTCCGGACTTGAACCTTCACAAGCATTCCTTTATATGGATGACTTAATAGTTATAGGTTGCTCCAAACAACATATGCTTAAAAACTTAACAGAAGTGTGGGATTTGAATCAGGCGGGCTTAATGCACTGCACACTCGTAGCGGGTTAAGTTATATGGCAACTCTTAATCAGTTCACCATCTGAACTTCTCGATAAAACTACTCGATTCTTCTAAGGCCGTCGATACCTGAACGAATGAGCGAGGAGTCGTTGAATAGGGTTCGTAAAGAGAACAGACAATTTAAGAAAATCAAGAATGAACTTTGTAAAACTAATATAAGCACCTCTATTGTTTAAACTTAATCCCAATAAAACATTGTGAATATAATAATTCCTACAATTTGGGGGCTCGTCCAGGATGGACCCAAACATTAGAGTGCAGAAGTGCGTTTTTACAAACAATGATTGTCTAATTTCAAGTCTGGTGAAATTACAATTTGAGACAACTGCGCAGTTTATTTGGCATTGTGTGCAAAAAAGACGACGACGAAAACCAGCATTTGGCAGATTAGTGTGTAAAAAGGCGCACGAAAAACGCTTGGAGCAAATAGCGACTGCAGTCCAGGATGTAGTGCATCATAGTTCCCCAGAGCGTCGGTCTGAGATCCGGCCAGTCACGGTGAACTGGCAACTTGCAGAGGCTGATCTGTGGACGGCGTTGGGAGCAGCGATAGACAGAGGCGAGCGGAGCAAGTCAGGAGCGTGAAGCGGGCATTGGAGCAAAGACGGGTTGACGGAATCTGGAGGGCTGGATTTTCAAGCAGAGCAACAGAGTCTGGAATAGCAGATCTTGGTGGAAGGCAACGACGTCAGCGGACAAGCAAGGGCAGGATTTTTTTTTTTAATTCGGACGTTGATGCACTATGATCAGCGCAAACAAGTGGCCCTTACGACACCAAGCAGTGCTTGTTACGCGCGGAGCCTAATAGGCGTAAAAACGAGATCGCGAGAAGTTAAAAGCACAATGTAGAAGCGGACAGACTAAGATTACAAATACGTACGAGACTAATACTAATACTAATTTTGTGCTAGGTAAGATAAAATTAATGATTTAAGGCTTGGCAAAGAGTCGGTAGTAGAAATAATATGGTATAGTCTATTATAGTCGTTACACAGTACTCTAAACGGTTCATGCATATCAAAGTTAGATCTACAAATATTTAATGTAAGAGGAACATAGTTCATGGTAATTCTATTAGGCACGGAGAAGCTTATGCGACCCAGTAACTCGGGACTCTCCACATCCCCGTGAATAAGTTTATAGATAAAAGTTGTGCCAAGCATCGTTCTACGGTTTACTAAGGATGGTAGATTAATTAGGAGAAGTCTACTAGAGTAGGATGGTAAAATAAGGCTTGCATTCCAGTTAAGGCCCCGTAGAGCAAATAATAAAAAGTTCTTTTGCACAGACTCTATCCGGTCTATATGTACACCATACTGAGGACTCCAAACTGCAGAACAGTACTCCAGGATTGGACGGACTAGTGAAATGAAGAGAGTCTTTGTAACATAGGGATCATCGAATTCCTTTGACCACCTTTTAATAAATCCAAGTACTCCCCTGGCTTTATTCACCATAGAAGTAATATGGTCACAAAACTTAAGTTTAGGGTCTAGGAGGACGCCAAGGTCATCAACATGCGTAATTCTAGACAGCGCGCAACCACCCAGCGTATACGTTGCATCTTGTGGGTTCACCCGAAAAAATGTCATTACTTTGCACTTAGCGCTATTTAAATCCAAAAGATTTTCACAACACCATGTTTGAAAAGCGTTTAGGTCAGATTGTAAGTCTGAACTGCTAGAAATTTCGTTATATTGCAGGCATAACGTCATCTGCGTACATAAGGACACGCGACTTTGTCAAGACTAGAGGGAGATCGTTTATAAATAAAGTAAAAAGAAGTGGGCCAAGGTGGCTTCCTTGTGGGACGCCTGAAGTAACTCGGATCAAATCAGAGATCGAGTTTTTAAAGAGGACTCGTTGAGTCCTTCAAGTCGAATAGTCCAGAAGAAAATCCAATTGGCAGGCAAGCAGTTTCGAGAAGCAGTGCATAAAAAGGGGTGCTAATCAGAAAACTGACCCTGTATGTATAAAACCTAAATTTGTCATTTCTATTCATTGTTATTGTTAACTAATATCTTTGTAAGCAAATTTCATCTCAAAATGCAACTCGAAGAGATAATGTTAATGCGATGCGAGGATTTGCGCGCAAAGCTACTATAACTAAATTTACCCACAGCCGGTAGAAAGCGCGATTTACAGGATGGACTCCTGGCTCATTTCGGTATTCAGGACGACGATGATAACAACGATTCGGATGAAGTTGAATCTGTAGCTACCGCTCTCGATTGTCCAGTTCAGGCAGTGCCTATAAGCCGTTCTTTGTTTACACTTAAAGATGTAGAAGGCAGTGTTTCGAATTTTGCAGGTACAGGTAGTCCAGATATAGATCAGTGGATTCAGGAGTTGGAGGAATGTGCTTTGACTGTGCAGTGAAGCCAGCTTCAACTTTTCATTTATTCTAAGCAGTTGCTCAGTGGGCCTGCAAAATCGTTCATTCGCAGCCAGGTTAACATTCGCAGCTGGGATTCTCTAAAGGCAGCATTGCGTGGCGAATTTGCTGTTAAAATTTCATCTGCTGAGGTCCATCGCAAGCTAGGTCAACGTGCGCAGAGAAAAGGAGAGACGCTTCAGGAATATTTGTATGCTTTGATGGAAATAGCCAAGCCAGTTAAACTAGACGAAGAAAGTTTGATAGAGTATTTTGTAAAAGGAGTTCCTGATGCTCAGGCAAACAAAATAATGCTGTATCAGGCGAAAACCATAAGGGATTTGAAGGTCCGCGGTTCATACAAGATGCCTTACAGGAATGAAGCCCGTGTAGTTGAGGCAAATGGATCCAAAAGCTTCGACTCGAAACCAGAGTTTGTACGTAAATGCTTTAAGTGCGGGGATCCGTTCCATTTAAAGAAAGATTGCAAGAAGAAGGATACTAATAATTGTTATCGGTGCGGACAGCCAGGTCATCGTGCTGCGCAGTGCAAAATCGAGGTTGAGGTGAAACAGGAGAGAAATGCTAACGCCGTTCACGTGGAGAACGCAGCTACTAAGCCAACAAGCAAGTTTACGGCTTCTGGCCTTGAACTAAAAATTATCAAATCTTCCAACGCTCATTTCAAAGGACTCGTCGACACAGGCGCTGATCTATGCCTTATGCGCAGGAACATTTTCCTCAAACTAGGCAACGAACCTCTCACCGGAAAAGAAAAGTGTTTGACGGGAATAGGCGAGAGTCAAGTTCTAACTTTTGGGAGCATTGTCATACCTGTTGAAGTGGACAACATGCACATGAAGATGGAATTTCACGTGGTTCCAGGTGGACATGGGTTTTGACGCAATTTTGGGCAGAACAATCCTGGATATTGTGGACATGAAAGTTACAAAAGAAGGCACTGAGTTTATGCGTCGGAATGAAGTAACGAAGATAAACATATCAATTTCGGATCCGAGTTTCTACAAGATTTTAAGGGCATGTGTGCAGAACAGGCAGCAGTTTCCGATCACGTTGACTTATCTCATTTGAATCAATCACTGCACTCTGCGGTCAAAAGTTTGATTGAAGAGTATGTACCCGAGCGCAACGCAAGTGCTCCTGTACAACTGAAAATCATTTTGAAGGATGAGATACCTGTCTACCAGCATCCACGTCGTTTACCTGTCTGTGATCAGAAAACAGTTGACGATCAAGTTGAGGATTGGCTTGCAGAGAAAATCATCCAACCAAGTACCTCAGAGTACACATCGCCGGTAGTTTTGGTGTCCAAGAAAAATGGAAAGAAGAGACTGTGCTGTGACTACCGAAAACTTAATAAGAAAATTATTCGAGACAATTTTCCGATGGCTCATATGGAGACCGTGCTAGACAAGCTGCAAGGGTCCAAAATATTCACCACTTTGGATCTAACAATCGGCTTCTTCCACGTTCCGATTGAACCAGGCTCTCGAAAGTATACATCATTTGTGACCCAATCTGGACAATTTTAATTCCTTTATGTACTATTTGGCATATCAAATTCACCTGCGGTTTTCACAAGATTCATCATGGCAGTTCTAAGGGAGCTCATCGCCACTAATGTTGTCGGACGATGTAATCATACCCAGTCAAGACTCGGAAGAAGGACTTGCTAAATTGAAAGATGTCTTGCAGGTTGCTTCTCGGAACGGTTTACGCATCAACTGGAGTAAGTGCCAAATATTGCACAGTAAAGTACAGTTCCTAGGATACATCATTCAAAGTGGAACCATCACCCCAGGTCCCGAAAAGATTCAAGCTGTGAAAGAGTTTCCCAAACCACATGACAAAAAAGCGATTCAGCGATTCCTAGGTTTGACTTCTTACTTCCGAAAGTTTATAATCGGGTACGCATCCATTGCCAGGCCCTTGTCGGATTTACTGAGAGGAGACTCCAAGGATGAATTTGGAGAGAATCAAGAACCAGTCCTAAAGTTGTATAATCCTAATTTACAAACGGAAATCCACACAGACGCAGAAGGACCCAGTAGACAGTGCTTTCCATTCAGTCCAATACATGAGCCGAAAGACATCACCATTCGAGGAAAACTACTATTCGTATGAACTGGAAGTACTGGCTATTATTGGAGCTCTAGTCAAGTGACGTGTCTATGTGCTAGGCATAAAGTTCACAATCGTAACTGACTGCAACGCGTTCAAAATGACAATGAACAAAAAGGATGTTCCTCTTCGCGTAGCTCGTTGGGCTTTATATTTGCAGGACTTCAACTACAAGATCGAACATCGTTCTGGGACTCAAATGAAACATGTTGATGCCTTGAGTCGGGTCTCGTGTTTCTTTTTGTCAGACTCTATTTCACATCGCTTAAAGGAAGCCCAGATTAACGATGATTGGACAAAAGCAGTTCGCAACCTTGTTGAAAAGGATGCTTACAAGGACTTTTATATGCAGAATGACGTTCTCTTCAAAGATCCAAATCGTGAGCTAGTCGTAGTACCCTCAACTATGGAAAATGAAATAATTCAGAGCGCGCACAGCCAAGGGCATTTTTTTGCTAGAAAGACACAGGATGTCGTCGAAAGGTCGTATTTTATTCCCAAGCTCAAAGAAAAAGCAGATCGAATTGATAAAGGCGATTTACCCTTTATTACATACCACATCGATCACGTCGGGCCAATGGAAATGACGACCAAGCGATATAATCACATCCTTGTCATAGTACACGGATTCTCAAAATATGTTTGGCTCTACCCAACTCGTAGCACTGGTGCAGACGAAGTTCTAAACTGTCTGCATAAACAAGCCGTCCATTTTGGAAATCCTTGCCGCATAGTGTCCGATAGAGGCACTGCTTTCACATCTCTCGCATTCAAGGAATACTGCGAGTCACACAACATGCAGCATCTGCTTATAGCGACAGGTGTACCACGCGGAAATGGCCAAGTCGAAAGAATTCACAAGATCGTCGTACCAATGCTAGCAAAGTTGAGCTATGAAAAACCATTAGCTTGGTATAAATACGTGGGACGAGTTCAGCAAATTATCAATAGCACCGAGCCAAGAAGCACCAAGATTACGCCATTCAAGCTTTTAACTGGAGTTGATATGCGGTTATCCGGCTGCAATGAACTAAAGGACTTGATGCAGGAGTTTGCGATAAAATCTCTAAATGAAGAAAGAGAGAAGTTTCGCCAAACAGCCAGAGAGAACATCAAAAAGGTACAAGAAGAAAATAAGAAAGCGTTTGATTTGAAGCGGAAACAAGAAAGAGTCTATCATCTTAATGATTTGGTAGCAATTAAGAGAACTTAGTATGGTGTCGGATTGAAGCTTAAGGGAAAGTTTTTAGGGTAGTACAAGATTGTTGCAGTCAAGGATCATGGGCGGTAAGAAGTAGAACGCTCAGGTGACTCAGAGGGTCCATTTAAAACGTCTACGGTTTCCGAGTACATGAAACCTTGGTCAGGTCCATTCGAGGCGAATGAACAGTCAGGAGGGTCGAGTGTGGGATTTGAATCAGGCGGGCTTAATGCACGGCACACTCGTAGCGGGTTAAGTTATATGGCAACTCTTAATCAGTTCACCATCTGAACTTCTCGATAAAAGTACTCGATTCTTCTAAGGCCGTCGATACCTGAACGAATGAGCGAGGAGTCGTTGAATAGGGTTCGTAAAGAGAACAGACAATTTAAGAAAATCAAGAATGAACTTTGTAAAACTAATATAAGCACCTCTAATGTTTAAACTTAATCCCAATAAAACATTGTGAATATAATAATTCCTACAGAAGTTTTTGAGAAATGTAGGAAATACAACCTGAAGTTACATCCACAAAAATGTTCATTCTTTAAGCATGAGGTGACTTTTCTAGGTCATAAGTGCACAGATAAAGGAATACTACCAGACGACAAGAAATATGACGTCATACTGAATTATCCAGCCCCACACGATGCAGACAGCGCAAGACGTTTTGTAGCATTCTGCAATTACTACAGACGATTCATAACGATTCCCCGACTATTCACGGCACATAACACGATTATGTAAAAAGAATGTTCCTTTTGAATGGACAGCTGAATGCCAAAACGCATTTGAATATTTAAAAACAAAACTTATGTAACCTAACTTGCTACAATATGCCGATTTCAGTAAAGAATTTTGTATAATTACTCATGCAAGTAAGCAAGCATGTGGAGTGGTTTTAACTCAAAACCATAACGGACTCCAACTTCCCATTGCATATGCATCAAGAGCCTTGACAAGGGAGAAAGTATTAAGTGCACTACCGAACAGGAACTAGCTGCAATACACTGGGCAATATTACATTTTCGACCATACATTTATGGCAAACATTTCACTATCAAAACAGATCACAGACCTTTAACATACTTGTTCTCAATGACTAACCCAAGTTCCAAACTTGCACGTAAAAAATATGCTATGTTTATTTAAACATGGACAAACAATTACTGCAAGATATGATGTTAGCGATTTATATACCAATGGAGTCCTTGACTTGACCACTCAAAGTGGCACCGTGTGAAAATATCTTTGAACATGTTTCAATAGATAATTTCAAGAAAATGGGCAATAAAACATTAAAATCATTGAGAGTAGCGCTACTCAACCCGGTGACCCTAATAAATTCTGAAAAAGAAAAAGAAGCTATTATGTCTACATACCATGATGAACCAATTCAAGGAGGTCATACTGGCATTACCAAAACCTTGGCCAAGGTCAAAAGACATTACTTTTGGAAAGGTATGACTCGATATATTAAAGAGTACATACAAAAATGTCTAAAATGCCAAAAAGCGAAAATAACCACGCACACAAAAACACCATTAACCATTACTGAAACACCACAAACAGCTTTCGACAGGGTACACAATCGGTCCACTGCCTAAGTCTGAACAAGGGAATGAATACGCAGTTACTTTAATCTGCGATTTAACAAAATACCTTGTAGCAATACCAATTCTAAATAAAAGTGCAAAAACAATAGACAAAGCTATATTTGAAGATTTTATTCTGAAGTACGGTCCAATGAAGACGTTTATTACGGACATGGGAACAGAATAAAAGAATTCAATAATTGAAGATTTATGTAAAAATTTAAATATCAAAAACATAAATTCTACTGCACACCATCACCAGACTATCGGAACAGTGGAGCGAAGCCACCGAACACTTAACGAGTTCATACGCTCATATATCTCAGTTGATAAAATAGATTGGGATGTATGGCTACAATACTTCGTATACTGCTTTAACACATGATTTATATATTTGGGAAAACTTCAAACTTACCAAACCATTTCAATAGCATAGATAGAATAGAACCATTATATAATATAGAAGATTATGCTAAGGAATCTAAATTTAGATTAGAACAGGCATATAAAAGAGCAAAAATAATGCTAGAAACTAGTAAGCAAAATCAAAAAGATAGATACGACAAAAATAGCATAGATTTTGAATTAGAAATAGGAGACAAGGTTTTATTAAAAAATGAAACTGGCCATAAGCTAGACTTTAAATATACAGGACCCTATACGGTAAAGAAGATAGGACCTAATAATAATAAAACAATTTTAAATACAAAAAAAAAAACTTAGACAGTTTACAAGGATAGATTAAAAAAATTTGTATAGAATATATTTTGTAGGATGGCCATTCATAAGAGGAAAATAAGAATTAATATAGGAATGATAATGAATATAGGAATACAAATACGAAAAAAATATATAATAATAAATAATAAGAAATAGTCGCATAAATTTTCAAGTTTTGATTTTACTAACTTTTCTAATATTTACAATATTGACTAAAAAAAAAATTTTTAATGTTCTAATTTTCTAATTTTTATAAACATACATATATATATTACACATACAACATAATAATTAACAAAATAACTCCATAGATTACGTTATTTTTCAAAGGGAGGGAGATGTAGTATGCTCACATATCGGGTACACACTGTACCACTGCAACATTGTGGAATTTGTTTATGTCTTAATATTCCCAGCACTTCAAGTGCGGAGTAATTCGACCCACACAACAATGTTATGAGCATCCTAAATGCTGAGCCGGCATGTCTACATGCGCGGCCGATCATTCGGTTACCATGTGAGCATAACACCTTCTCTCTCATGCGCGGCTGCTACTTGCGCCGCTTATATACACTTATGCATAAGCATTGACCGCTGCTCTGCAGTGGCACATATACATTAATATAGATATTTAGATACATAAGCGTTGGCCGCGGCGCTGCTCGCGCAGCTATGTGAATTTTAAGCCAAGCCAACTTATTCTTAAGTCAAGCGGCAACATTCATGAAATGAGCCCCGAACCAAATGCACATTTTTTAGTGCCTATTATAACCTTATTAAATTCAATAAAATAAATATTAAATACAGAATCGATTTAACTTATTACACTCTATGTAAATCAATATCAATTAGATGTTTTTAGTATACAGCCTATCAGTGGTTAGTATTTTTCAAGCAGCGCTTTCGCGCATCGGCTCGAGTTAGAGGTTGTTTAAAATTAAAGGCAACTGGCATAAATGCAGCCCTTGTTGCGTTATTTTGCTCGTTTGCAAAGTTCCTTTTCTATGATTTTGATGTTTTCCTTGTGGGCTTTCTTCTCTTGCGGGGTCTTGGTTATTTTTATATAGTCCTTTATAAGCCGTCGCTGCTGGAGGAGCTTTATCCTTTTTCCGCTCCTTTTCTTCTTTTGGATCGGCTTGTTTCGCTCCTGTCGTGCCCTGTACTCAGCTATTGTGAAAGGGCGAGGGCCATCGTTGGGACACAACTGCAGGGCTTCTTGTAGGCTCGGCGCGTCCCTTTGCTCAACAGGAGCAGATACCTCCCACGGTGAAGAGTGCGGATTGCCTTCCGAACTCATATATCTCCCGCGTTGGTGCAGTCGGCGGTTTGCCTACCACACTTTGTTTCCCTCGAGAATCAACAAGTGTGGAAGGCATGGCAAATCTACTCCAATTTGCCATGCCTTCCACACTTATTGATTCTCTGCTGCTGCTGTCCGGGGCCAATGGGCTCAGGCAATACCGGTGCCGGTCATCGCACAGGTTTTCATTGTTTTCCACGAAAATCAAATTTAACTCTGCTTCTGTTTCATCTCTTTTTTTTGTTGTTTCTTCTGTTGTTGTTTTTGTTGAAAAACATTTTTTTGGTTTATTAGTTTTGTATTTTTGTTTTATTTTTACATAATTCTTTCTTTCTTATATTTTATGCCACTTTTTCACAGTGAAAAATCTGCGATTAATTTTCTTTAACAATTTGCAACAAACAACTGTCGCGTTCGCCATGTAGTGTTCGAAGGTAGTATTAATTTAAACATTTTGCAGATGTGTTGTTTTGAGCTGTCTTTATTCAATTAAAGTGGCTTATATCTTACAAAGTAATTTAATGCTAAGGCCGCGCAACTGCGCTGTATGTATTTCATAGATATAAATATGCTGCTCACTGCTGACAGCGGCTAGCTCTAGAGAGGTAGTATGTACTGATAGTATATGTGCAGTCAAGGCATGGGAATCTGCTGACCTCGAGGCAGAGCTCGGCTGATCGTGTTACGGTCAACTCGAACCATGCCTTGTGTTTATGTAAACACATGCAACAAACTGTTACAGTGCGTATCACTTAAGTACTCTTGGTACAGTGGGTATTGGGTGTACATACTACACTATAGCACAGCATGATTTTATTGACGGCCTGCTTGACATATCCCTATCTCAAGTAAACAATGTTCGAAATTCACTAGGTCGCCTACTTGATTTTTGTTTTGTATCAAATCCTGAAGGTGTGTTTCTGTCCAGAGTAGCACCACTCACGCAACCTGAAGATCCGTATCACCCTACAATCGAACTTACATTTGACACGGGTAGAGTTATAGAAGAAAAATCAGAAAAATCATCCAAACGAATACATTGTTTTCGCAAGGCAGACTTTCTGAGGCTAAATCATTTTATTTCTGGCTTTAATTGGTCTGATCTTTACTTTTGGATGAATATGTCCAATGCAGTTAATGTTTTTTACACTGCAATAAACTCATTTTTTAATTCCTGTGTTCCGTGGTACTATCCGTCAACTTCCAATAAATCACCTTGGTTTAGCAAAGAGTTGACACACTTAAGAAATGTAAAGTCCAGACTTTTTAGGAAATATAAAAATACCGGTTCTCAATCTGTTTTTACTAGATATTTAAGTGCTCGGTCAAGATTTGCTCAGTGTTATAATAGTAACTTAAACCGTTGTAAGGTCCAGTTCTCTCAGGAGAATACTTCTTATTCAAAAACTTGACCAGTTAGGTTTTCCATTTGATCTCCTTAAATGGATCTCAAGTTATCTGAATGGCGGGTCACAAAGGGTCCTTTTTAAAAATTTAATTTCTAAAATTCTCAGTGTTACCTCCGGTGTCCCACAAGGGAGCCATCTGGGTCCGTTACTTTTTACATTATATATTAACGATCTTCCCTCAATTATAAGTAATTCTCGCGTACTTATGTACGCAGATGATGTTAAGTTGTGCCTGCAGTATAAGTATATTTCCTGCCATTTAGACTTACAATCCGATCTAGATAATTTGCAAAACTGGTGCCAAGATAATTTACTAAATTTAAACGGTTCCAAGAGCAAGCTGATGACTTTTTATCGGGCCAATCCGATATACGCGACTTACACGTCTTGTAAACGATCTTGGCGTTCTCTTGGACCCTAAACTACAATTTTCTAATCACCTTTCGTCTATTGTTAATATAGCCAGAGGAGTGCTTAGTTTTATTAAAGAGTGGTCAAAAGAATTCGATGACCCTTATGTCACTAAAACTTTAATTATTTCGCTAGTCCGTCCGATTCTGCCGCCTGGAGTCCATAATACGGAATTCATATTGGTCGTATTGAATCAGTAAAAAAAAATTTTTTTCTTTTTGCTTTACGGCGCCTAAACTGGGATGCAAATCTTAACTTACCTTCTAATTCCAGTAGACTTCTGTTGATTAATGTTCCCTCCCTAGCGAACCGTAGAACAATGCTTCTTCATTTATAACATTGTATTAATATTATATTGATATTGACTGCTCCGACTTGGTAATTCGGCTAAACTCTTCTGTGCCAAGTAGATTAACTAGAAATTATATTCCCCTAATATTAAATCATTGTATATCTAACTATGCCTTGCATGAGACTTTCAGAGTATTATGTTCTGAGTATAATAGGCTTTTTACTATAATCTCAAGTCTTGACTCTCTCCCGCTCTTAAAACGATAATTAATAGCTTCATTGGCACAAAATTGATCTTACTATTACTTTTTTCCCCGGCCTTTTACCTATATTTTCTTATATCGCGTCTATCTTCTCGCGAATCGTGCCGCACGATACACGGCTGCGCCCCTCGGTCGGTTGGGCGGCTAAAAAAAAAAAAATAGCCTTACAGACAAAAAAATAAGTAGTATGAGGCAAGCCTTTGTTACAGGGCTAAAAGGTACTTAGGTAGTGCTGTTCGGAGTAGAGAACAGAACACATTAAATAGGTCAAATAATCCCTTTAACCATGGAAACTAGGGCAGACAACAATATCGGGGATATAACAAAAACAGGGGATACAAATATTATTACTCAAGAGGTAATGCCGACTTTAACGACCGGTACAGGTAACAGTGAATGTTGGGTGCTAATAGACGAGAGAATTACAGGTGGAGTAGAGACGAAACAAGTGGAAATAGGCGTCATGATGACCAGTCGACAGGGAGTAGTTCGAACCTCAACAGACAAGCAATTATGCCGAAGCAAGAAGTAGCAGGATGCTAGTCATAACCCCGTCAGGTTCGATAATTGCAAAACAATGGCAGTCCGAACATTCAAGAAAGCCACACATTAATACATTAGAGAAAGAGGCTGGCCAAGAGCTTAGTAATATCATAGACGAAGAGGATATTTGCCAGAGCGCCTCAGGAAGCAAACGCCTCATTAATAAAAGAGGATCGGCAAGTAAAGCTTGAGAAAACTTTAATAATTAAAACACCCCATGGTATAGACGAAAGCATCAAGGTCGTTAAATTTCAAGAGTTTTAGATTAACCTTTTGATTTTTACTTATTTAATATTCATTTTTATTTTGACGGATTATTGGAAGTGGTATCTAAAACAATTATAGTGTTACCTGTTACGGTGAATAATGGTGCATTTTTGTTAAACACAACGGTGGCGGAAGAAGGAGGTAGATTACTGGTGGGCTCTACCAAGCAAAAATAGGGCAGGCAGAAATAGAGGTGGCTAACTTTACGGACAGCAAAGAAAAACTATACTTGGGGCACCATTGTCAGTAATACCGTACAACAAATAAAACTTTGTAAAAATGGAAATGCTGACACCATTTAGGCAAATTCAACGACGGATTCAAACAGAGAAATGAGATAAAAAACAAGAGAGAACTATATAGTCGAGTGCCTCGACTATTAGATACCCGTTACTCAGCTAAACAACTTAATATAAATATGCCTTCTTGTAATAAATAGACTAGAAATATTAAACAAATTAAAGTAAGTATGTAACTTATATAGGCTTAAATTCTATTATTATATTCTTAAATAGTATTATGTATATTAAAGTCTAAATGTTTGCAGAACACTTTCTTTGAAAGAAGTTATCTTTGCCGGGCAATTGCAACTGTGTACAATGTAAATACATACATATGTATATGCTTACATACATACAAATTAAATTTTGTGTTGTTCGATGAATTAAAAAAATACAATTTTTTTTATTATATTTATTTGGTGATAAACCTTTTATTCTTAAACACTTTTAATACAAGACACTTTTTACTTTCTAATGTTTTTTACAACCGATCGCGGTCACGATGAAAATAGGACTGCCGCTTTATTTCTAAATCTAATCCAATGAACCTCGGCCAAGAGCTTTTCTTTTTGAACTTTAGAACTTCAATTTATGTTTAGATTAAAAGCTTAGGATGAAACTGTTGCATCTCATTGTGAAATTCAATTATGCTGACCGATGCAATTTGGTGGGAACTTGAAACGCAAAAGGGCGCAATTGATTGGGATTCAAACGGAAGCTGATGTTTACTTTAATTTTAATTTGCGCTCAAGATGAAACTGTCGCATTTCATTGTGAAATTCAATTAGCAATTGATTGGGCTTCGAACAGAAGCTGATGTTTACTTTAATTTTGATTTGTTTAACTTAGTTGGGGAACCAAGATCGGACCTCAAAGCCAAAGGCAAAGACAAAGGCAAATGCAGAGTTTGAAAATATTGTTTATAAAAGCCATAAGTGGCCTGGTTTCACGGGTTGGATAACTCTCCCCCTTCTAAAATGGATCGTCCCGATTCAATATGAAATTCATTTAATTGCTCTCTTAATTCTGTTATAAAATTTTCTTGGTTAATAGATTTTTCTGGTTCTGGCCGTTGTTTTTTGGTTACAAATAATATAGCATTTTTGTATTTTATAATAAGTAAAAAAATCAAATATATAATGATTAAAATTAATAATATAAAGGTAAGTGATATTTTAGTATTATTAATTTTAATAAATGGATTTAAAATGTTTATATTATCTAAAGAAAGTTCCGAGTTATTTGATAGTATATAATCGGATATTTCATAATTTTTGAAGTGATTCGTAGTTATGTAATCAAGAATTTTGTTTTCCAAATTGGTATATGAGATATTATTAATATTGGTTGTGTCATTAAATGTTATTAAAAATGAACCGTTTAAATGGGAGTTGTTAACAATATTGTTACCATTTATAAGAATGGCACCATCTTGTATGATGTCAATTTTTTTATTTTTTTCTCTTATTTTTTTACAAGTCGATTTCTCTCCATTTAATAATCGGGTGAAACAACTTTTTTCCTTAATTAAAGTGCAATAATTATTAAAAAGTTCGTTTTTAAAGTTAGACATTTCATAAAACATATTTGCGCATTTTGCGACTTCATTGCTTAATACTAGTTTCCCATCTTTTTGAGATATCGCTCTAGCGTGATAAATTTCGCATCTATTTTTAATTATTGGGTATTTTATATAAATGATTAAAAGTTCTTTATGGAGTGCGATTTTAAAAACAGAGATGTCCATTAAATCAGCGATAATTACTGGTTTTTGTTCATGTTTTAATATTTCCATTATGTCATCATTGTTCAAAATTTTGGTATTAAAAACATCAATTTTTGCTAGTGTAATTGTGTCAATTAAATTTTGCAGATCAAATGTTAGTAATCGTAAACGATGTTTTTGCAGTGGTAAATCTTGATCAATAAAAACATTTTTAAAATCATCAGAAAGAGATTCAATTTCTTTGAACAATTTGGAATTGATAATAGATTGCTTATTATTATTTTCAATTAATTCATTGATTTTATTCTGAACTTTAATAAAATCATCATGATCCGGGGTTCCAGCTAACCATTTCCATACAGTGCCTAACTCGTTTATACCTCTTTTTGATCTAGTTGATATTAATTGTGATAAAATTAATTCGATTACTTCTATGTCATATTTAATTTCCCATTGTGACCTTTTATTAGAATCCCTTTTTATATTATCTGATTCCAATTTTATTATTTCTTTATAAAAACTTAAGTTAGTTACGTGGAATAAATCTGCGTATGAATCGTACGTCAATACGTCTTTATTGTCCTTGAATAAAAGATACTCGTGACTTGTATAGTCAATTATTTCTGATTTTGTTAATAAAATAAGGTGTAATATGAGCACCTGATAAAACATTTTCTGCAAAAGGTAAAAAAAAGTAATATATAAATATTTAGAATTTTATATTATCTTTGTGAATAATCCTATTTCTATTGTTGATTATTATTTTGTTAGGTAAATTTTCTTTAACTACTTGTTTTTTATATCTAGTTTTAAGTTTATTTCTTTCCCCGTGTTTCTTCTCATAAACTACCTGTCCTACATGATAATCTTTGTTTTTTCTGTTTTCATTATGTATTTCTAACATTTTTTCTTGTGTATTTTTTAAAATTTTAGGAATGTTATCGTGCTCTATTTTATTATATAGTACGTCAAAAGGTTTTTGGTTCGTTGTTGAATGAATGCTCTGATTATATTCTTGAGCGGCTCTTATTACTATTTCGGAATAGTCTGTTAAATTAAATTCTTCTTTTATGCATCGAGCTAATTCTGTTAATGTAGAATGTGCCCTTTCAACTTGTCCGTTTGAGGTACTGTGCCTCGGGTCTGCGTAATGTAAAGTTAAACCGCACCTTTGTGCAAAAGATTTAAATTGGGCCGAGGTAAAGCTCGGTTCATTATCGGTCATTATTATTTTGGCTTGCGGAAATTGTTGAAGAAGTTCCATTACTTTATTTTCGATATTTAATTTATTTTGGATTTCTTTTACTACTAGAAATTTTGAGTAAGCGTCAATACAAGTTATGAAAGTAAGACTTTGCGCGTAATATATATCAATGTGTAAATTTTCGCCTTCTTTACTTGGGATTGGGGCTTCTCCAATTGGAATTTTAATTGGATGTCTGTTATATTTGTTTTCGTTGCAAATTTTACAATTTTTTATATATTCTTTTAATTTTGTAAGTAAGTTTGGCCAATAATACAATCTACTGATTTGTTTATAATTTTCGTCTAGTCCCCTGTGCGCTCTACAATGTGTTTCTTCGATTATAAGTGCTCTGTCTTCAGAATTTTCTACATCTTGGACAAATATTCTTGTATACAAAAATTTATTCATAAAATTATCTTTAAGTGGTTTTTGAATTCTATAAAAGTCCTCTAAAGTACAATGAATACCGACTGTTAAATTAGGAGGAATATATTCCCTTAAGATTGATATCAAATTTTCGGGAGTGTCAAATTCTATTATATGTCTGGTATTTTCGAATATATTAACCGACTCATGTATTGTATACCTCCCCGTTGCTAATAGCAATTGTTGCTTAAACTGGTTTAAGGGTTTACGGGTTTCTTGTATAACATTCTCAAAACTACTCTCTGCTGAATGCTGAGTGTTTTGATCTGAGACCGATTCGTTACTGTCAGTTAAGTTGTTGATTTGAATCCTTGATAAGGCGTCTGCAACTACATTAGTTGTACCTGGCTTATAAATGACTTTTGGAGTGAAACTTTCTATGAAAGAATACCAGCGTTTCATTTCGATATTAGGATTTTTATCAGAAATTGCGAAAGATAATGGTTGATGATCGGTTTGAATTTCAATTCCAATCACTCCGTATAAGTAATTTCTTAGATTTTTAAGGGCCCATACTATGGCTAAAAGTTCTTTCTTATTTGTTGCATAAACTTGTTCTGTTTTAGTCAAGGTTTTTGAAATAAAAGTAATTGGTTTACCTTCTTGGGATAATACTGCACCAATTGCTACGTCCGAAGCGTCGGTGGTCAGGGTAAATTTTTTATTATAGTCCGGTTGAACTAGTTCTACTTGAGCAATGAGATTTTCTTTCAGCTCGTTGAAAGCTTTAATAGCTGGGTCATCCAGCTGAATTAACATTTTTGTTGACATTTTTTTTGAAATTTTGCCATTATGACCTCCAAGATATTTGGTTAGAGGTTTCGCTATGAAGGCGTAATTTAAAACAAATTTTCTATAATAGCCCGTAAGGCCTAGGAAACTTCTTAGTTCCCGAATATTTTTTGGAAGCGGATACTTATTAATGGTGTCAATTTTTTCTGGGTCTGTCTTGATGACGTTATAAGATACGATGTACCCTAGAAAACTGGTTTCGCGTTTAAAGAATTTTGATTTTTCTAAAGAGATTTTCATGTTTGCCCTTAATAATATATTTATAATTTTGTTTAAATCTTCATAATGTTGTTCAATCGAATTTGAGAATATTATTATGTCGTCCATGTAGACATGACATGTTTTCCCTATTTGTTCTCTAAGGATGTCGTCCATTGCTCTCTGAAAAATTCTTGGTGCATTTGTTAGTCCGAATGGCATTCTTAAAAATTCGTATTTTCCATTATTTATTGAAAATGATGTTTTTTCGACATCAGATTCTTTCATTAATATCTGATGAAAACCTGATTCTAAATCTATTGTTGAAAAATATCTTGCTTTTCCCAAATTGGATAGAATTACTGATGGGTCTTGCATTGGGTACCTGTCAGGTATGGTACTTTCATTTAATTTTTTATAATCAATAACGAGTCTTAATTTACGGCTTCCGTCTTGATTTTCTCCTTTCTTTGGGACTACCAGAACTGGTGAATTGTAAGGGCTTCGGCTAGGCCTTATAATTTCTTCTGATAACATTCTACTGATTTCACTATTCACGAAGTCCGTGACAGATAAAGCATACGGATATTGTTTCCCATATATTGGCCTGTCATGAATAAGATTTATTTCCCCTTTTATGTCTGTTCTAAAAGGAATTTGCATATTAATCTTTGAATGCTCTTTTTCAATATAGTGAACTATTTTTTCCTTTAGTTCGTCTAATTGATTAGTACCTAAATTATTTATCTGTTGTTTGTCGGATAACTCAACGACGGCGGGCTTGAAATTTTTACATTTCAAACGATTTTTATTTATTTGATTTTTGACGGTATTTACTTCGTCGGTACTCTCAGGATTTTTAATTCCCAAGATATTTTTATTTTTATTGACGGATATTTCTACGTCGGCGTTCTCAGGATTTTTGATTCCCAAGATATTTTTATTTTTATTGACGGATATTTCTACGTCGGCGTTCTCAGGATTTTTGATTCCCAAGATATTTTTATTTTTATTGACGGATATTTCTACGTCGGCGTTCTCAGGATTTTCGAATCCCAAGCTTTTCTCACTATTTTCCACAAATAATGAATCTGTTTTTGCGCTACTTTTATCATCGAAATATTTTTTTATAATAAATTCTTTTAACGGAAGAATATTATTTACTTCAATTAAACTTATTTCATTTTTTTCCTCATTATCATAATATTTTAACTTTTCTATTTTCCCTTTATATTCCAAGACTCCCTTTTCTATATTTATTATAGCTCCAATTTTTCTTAATAAATTGAATCCAATTAGAAGGTCAGATTCTAATCCTTCGATTTCATAAAATAAATGTCTTGTTTCAAATATATTTATAATATGATAATATTTTATAATTGAATACCCATGAACTGTAGTTACCTTTTTGTATATTGATAACTCATTTTTATTTTCAAAAATTCCCTTTTTTATATAACATGCAGTGGCTCCTGTATCTATTAAAATCTTCAACTGCTTTTTTGTTTTCCTGTCTACCCTATTTAAATAAGGCATTCCCCTGTAGGGGTCTGGTCTAAAAAATGATCTTCATTAATATTATTTAATCTGGTTATTTTATTAGCTGGTTGATTTACTGTTCCATTTGGTTCCCTTTTTTGAGCTTGAATTTGCTCTCTATTTTGATTTGTGTGATAATAATTAGAACGATTATTATTTTGATAATAATTATTATTATATCTTCCTTGATTATTATTTGCCTGCCAATTATTATTTCTTCCTTGATTATTATTTCCCTGCCAATTATTATTCGGCTGCCGATTATTATAAGGTTTATTCTGGAGTTGAATCGATGGATCAACATCCATTGGCTCGACGGCTTGTTGCTTTTGATTGTTATTTTGATTATTGTTTTGCCAAAAATTTCCCCTTTGTGGCCAATTATAATTTTGGTTATTACTAAAATTATTTCCCATTTTATTAGAATTATTATTTTGTCGTATTTGATTAAATCGTAAGTTGTTTCCCTGATATTTATTTTCATTTTTAAATCCATTAAACCTATTTGCAAATTGAGCACGGAAATTATTTGATTCTAATTCTTGGACCTTTGCCAAAGCATTGGGCAAATCTGGTGGATTTAATGAGAAAAGTGTTTCTGAGATGGATCCATTTAGTCCGGATATAAATATTCGTAGAGCATTGCTCCTTATTATTTTGTTTGTTTCCTTGGTAACTACGCTCTCCTT
Source organism: Drosophila rhopaloa (assembly GCF_018152115.1). Lineage (NCBI taxonomy): Eukaryota > Metazoa > Arthropoda > Insecta > Diptera > Drosophilidae > Drosophila > Drosophila rhopaloa. Next base: position 973,105 of record NW_025335033.1, read on the forward strand.
TCCGTATGTCATTATGGTTTTGTTTATTAATAAAGTCATTTTTTTATTGACTTCATTATAAAATTCTGTAACTGTCATTCGTCCCTGCCTGAGGATACTTAGTTCTGACTCGAGTATATGTATTGGTCGTTTATCGTTATATATAAAGTCCAATCTAGATAAGATTGCTTGAAAATTTAAAACGGTGCCATGATTGGTAAGAGCATCATGGGCAGCTCCCATAATTTTATTTCGTAAAATTGTTAAGGCAATAAAATATTGTTCGCTTTGAATTTTATAAAGACTCATTACAGTTTCTGCAGCTTCCCTCCATCCTACATATTGTGTTGGTTCCCCAGTGAATTTTGGTAAAGATTTTACCACTTCAAGTGTGGTATCGCATTTTATAGTTGGGTCAATTGCTTGAATTTTATAATCTTCCACAGTGTTTGCATCTGTGGCTAACCTTCCTTCTAAACCTTCTATTTTCCTGGTCACTTCATTCAACTGAACATTTATTAATCTATTTATTAATTCCACTGTTAAGCCTCCCGCTGTGGCTATACTACCTGCAGAAAAATTTGGTGCTGAACCTCCGGTTGCCATTTTTAAATTTAATTCACCAAAGCTATTTATTAAATCTTCCAGATTGTTTCTTTATTAATTATTAAATCTAGGTTCGCGATTTAACTTACTATTTTTATCAATGTTTAATTTTTTTTTTTTTAATATTTTTTCTCAAGTTCCTAATTTTAAATTATAATCTTTTTAAAATAAATAATTTTTTGTTATTATTGAAAATTAATTCCTCACGAAACTGTCCCGATGGGGTCTTCCTTCTATGATGTTGAGGGTATCTTCCTTCTTGGATTCAGCGAAGATTAATGGCGTGAGAATGGCCTTCCTTCCTTCTTTAATTTTATTGTTTCAGCGTGTTGTTTTTTTTGTTGTTGAAAGTTCTTGTTTGATAAAACAGTTTTTTTTTTTTTTATTTAATTTGTATTTTTGTGTTCTTGTATTGTTTTGTTTAAAATTTTGGTCCACCTTTATTTTAAATTCACCTTTAAATGGATTATTTCATTTATTAATTTCCATTTAATTTTTTTTTAACGATCACTGCCACTTGGTTGTGCCGTTTGGTGGATGTTTTAATTTTTCCACTAAAAATGAAGAGTTGTTGGCCGCGCGAGCTCCGTTTATATTTAACTTATATTTCATTAAATAATTTTTTGGAACTTTTTTAGACGCGGCCCCACGTTGGGCGCCAATTAAATTTTGTGTTGTTCGATGAATTAAAAAAATACAATTTTTTTTATTATATTTATTTGGTGATAAACCTTTTATTCTTAAACACTTTTAATACAAGACACTTTTTACTTTCTAATGTTTTTTACAACCGATCGCGGTCACGATGAAAATAGGACTGCCGCTTTATTTCTAAATCTAATCCAATGAACCTCGGCCAAGAGCTTTTCTTTTTGAACTTTAGAACTTCAATTTATGTTTAGATTAAAAGCTTAGGATGAAACTGTTGCATCTCATTGTGAAATTCAATTATGCTGACCGATGCAATTTGGTGGGAACTTGAAACGCAAAAGGGCGCAATTGATTGGGATTCAAACGGAAGCTGATGTTTACTTTAATTTTAATTTGCGCTCAAGATGAAACTGTCGCATTTCATTGTGAAATTCAATTAGCAATTGATTGGGCTTCGAACAGAAGATGTTTACTTTAATTTTGATTTGTTTAACTTAGTTGGGGAACCAAGATCGGACCTCAAAGCCAAAGGCAAAGACAAAGGCAAATGCAGAGTTTGAAAATATTGTTTATAAAAGCCATAAGTGGCCTGGTTTCACGGGTTGGATAACTTACACACATACGCCATTGTTTGACTCAGACCTCCAATTTGGCTAACTTGATTTGATTTGCATAGTTCTTGGGATATAGTTCGGTATTGACAAATGAAAACCATCGCAATTTCCTTTAATAGAAATCCTTATCGAGAATTAACGTTGATTCTGTTGAGCACCTTGGCCAGCTGTTCCAAAGTCATCCGTTAGATGGCGCTATTGTATTGCGCCATCTACCCCGAGACATTGGTACCACAGGCCATGAATGGCTGAAATGTAGGCGCTAGCCAGACTTAAGCGTTTAATGGGTTTTTGGGCGTTAGAGTGGGCGTGGCAAACCTTTATTAGGCCAAGCGAAAGGTATTGACGAAACAAAAACATATCAATTAAAATTTTCATAATATCATCAAAACTGTGGCCACAGCTTGTGGCTTGTGGGCGTCAGAGGGGGCGTGGTACCATTTTGAAACAAACTTGCGCTGCGTAGGAACTCCTAAAATCTACATGCAAAATGCCAATCTTCTAGCTTTTATAGTTTCCGAGATCTCAGCGCTCATACGGACAGACAGACAGACGGACATGGCTAGATCGACTCGGCTAGTGATCCTGAACAAGAATATATATACTTTATAGGGTCGGAAACGCTTCCTTCTACCTGTTACATACTTTTGCACGAATACAATATACCCTTTTACTCTACGAGTAACGGGTATAAAAACAGATACAGGAACAACTACAGGAGGTGATCAGACACAGTCACTCACCATGGATTGTACCAGTCTGGTTGGTACCACAGAAGATGGATATGTCAAAAGAGAAGTGGCGATTGGTTGTGGATTTTAGGAAGCTTAAAACGGTGAAGAATAGATATCCCTTGCTAGTAATCAGTGATGTACTAGACGTATTTAAACTAGGTAAGGCAATGTATTTTTCGGTATTGGATTTAGCAAGTGGTTACAATGGGAAAAAAGGACATACCATACCTGCATTTACTTCAGAAAATGGGCATTTTGAAAACGTGAGAATGCCGTGTGGGTTAACTAAAGCTCGGGGTTTCTCAAAAAGGAGAAAGGAGTACTTGGGTCATGTAGTGACTCAGGAGGGGGTTAGGCCAAACACAAGGAAGATTTAGGCCATAAGGCTTTTCTGACAGACCAATCGCATTTGGCAGCAGAACCTTGAACGACGCACAAGTGAACTATTCCGCGGTGGAGAAGAAATGTTGGAAATAGTTTAGGGTATAAATCACTTCAGACCGTACTTGTTCGGTCAGAAATAGTCATAGATTACCGTCCACTAAACTGGTTATTGGGCTTTAAGGAGCCCAATTCAAAGTTAGTGAGGTGCAAGCTGGAACTATTGAAATATGATTATGAAGTGATTTATAAGAAGGGCTCGCAAAATGTAGTAGCAGATTAATAATAATGAGCTGGATTGACCATACGGGGGTAGGTTCTGAAGAAAGAATTCAAGTTGCAGAAAAGCCACGGAATGATTTCAATATTCAACTAATATTTGAGATCGTGCCGAAATCAAATAGGACGGTAGTATCACCCTTTAGAAACAAGACTAGAAGAGTGATAACTGAACCAAATTTCGATAAATATAGTTCTCACACTGCACAAAGGGTCGCTTTGCGGGAGACCGTTAGGGCTCCCGCTCAGGCAAACAGATGTGGTCCCTGCGTAGACCATAAATAAGTGTATTACAAGAATCTTATGTTATTTACCTACACATAGACTTAGTAAAATAAAATCAGTTTTTATACAGAACTCAACGATGAAGGTTGTTTTTCCTTTTTACAGGATACCCTTTCATTTTGGTTATTCGAGCTTTTTTGGTTCCTTGCAGACCAATTACTCTGCAGTTTTCCTTTAACAATGGTAAGAAACTCAGAGAAATTGTGCACCTTAAAGATTCTGTCAAGTGCTAGACCCTTGCAGCTAAAGGTTGCAAATAGATTCACACGATTGTTTTATCCCACCACTGGTAAGAGACAAAAGTCTGAACAAAAAAAAAACAAAAAGATACATATACAAAGAGTCATTTTTTGTTTTTGAACGCACCTTAAAGATTCTGTTTTTATAAACAGCAAAAGGTCGCTACCAATGGAGCGTTTCCGATGGCATAACATCGGATATATAAAACATAACGAGGACGGAAGCTAACTTTGGCAACCCGAAGTTGTAATACCCTTGCAGACATATAAATAGAAAAAATTGATATTTTCACAGCTTTTAACAATTATTCCTATGGAAGCTATAAGATATAGAGGTTTTGAAAGCTCGGAATTTGAGGACAAGATAACCGATTTAGAATTCGACGTTCAAAATATTTTAGATTTTATAGATGAAAGACTTAACGACGAAAAAATCACGTTAACGAAACTATACAGTAAAGGCAGAGGAATTACCTAAGCTGCCAAAAATTAAGATACCGAGTTGCTTTGGTGATTCTAAAGAATGGGATCTGTTTAATGAATTCTTTATGGAACTTATTCATACAAGAGAGGACCTCAGTACCACTCTTAAACTTAATTATCTGGAGTCATCATTGCAATGCATTGGCTGTGGGGTATATGGTCGAATTTTGATTCTTTCATATCCAATGTTGATGTTTTACAGTAAGTTGAGTAACGAGTATGTAAGAATAGTAAGTCCAGTTTCGGTGGGGATTATAAAAATTGCTCCAGGTTTTTTTCAATATTTTTTAACGTCAATGACATATGGTTGTTGTAAGTTTTCCAATATTTCTACCTCTTGGATATCTCTTAAGTCGTTACAGTATATCACTCCTTTGCAAGAGTTTAGCCATCGATGTTCTGATACTTGAATTGGTATGTTGCCAGGTCTTGTGGTGAGCTTGCAGAGTTTTTCATCTTGGATTGGGTTCTTTATTTTAATCAATATATTTCCTTCTCTAGTTTTCTTGCACTCTGAGACTTCTCCACCTAGCCCAGAGTCGATTGGCTTTTTTATTTGATTTTTGAGCGTGAGTCAAATTATCTTTCGAACTGATAAGAGATCTATTCATAGAATTATGCGTAGCTTAACTTCGGGTACTGGAAATACGGCGATCTTTGGCGTCATCAACTGACCAAGACTTTTTACAATGTTGTCCTGAAATGGCATCGGCAATCCGATTCTCCTTGCCGAAATTGCATACAAATTCATAATACTGCTGGAAAGCCTATAAATAATCATCGCGCAAGACCTTGAAAATACATTGCTTTAAACACATTCTTGGGCTCCGGAAATTCTTTTAAGACCTCGAATTCCTTTATGTGTTGTAGCACCATTCTTGATGACTGTAAGCCCCCGAAAACTCACACTTATCCTAAAAGAGCTTTATTTTTGGACTTTTCAAAGAAATGCGTCAGACGTGGCAAGAATTTTTTCACACCCATCCCAAAGGTGTGCTTGCTATCAACCAGAGGTAAAGGTAGAGCAGGAAGAGTTTTTTTAAGGTGGGTCATAAAGCTACGACAAAACTATTTACATCAAAACACGAATCGCCCCGTGAAAACCGTGTCCATTCTGCCTCTCGAGCTGTGGAGTGCATTGCTTAGAAATCTTAGCTTGTCGAGGTGCACGAATGCGGGATTTGGTTCAAAGCCAACACTGGTGGCAAGGAACTGATTGGTACAGGGTAACATAAGTCCAGTCATTGACTTAGATCACCGCGCTGTGTACATCAATTTCGCAAAAGCCCACTCTAAAAATTTTCTTATGTGTTTCGTAATCGTCGAACTCCACTGTCTTAAATCCGAACCACTCCATTATTTTGCTCAACTTTTTGAATAGCCATGATTATCTCTAGATGGTCGTCATTCTGAGATATCTGCTGGTTTGTTTTGATATGTTGGCTCTATTTATGCTATGTTCTTATTTATTGATAGCCAATGATAATACTTTCGGTTTTCTCACATGTTTTCTTCATATTTTTTTTCGTCTGAACAAAAATAACGCTGGTCATTCAAACTTTCATATTTTTCCTTTGGCGAATGATCACTATAATCTTTTTCGCTGCGCTTAGGTGTTCAAGACTTCTATTTAAGCCTATTTCCTACACACTGTTTAAAAGAAATTATCGTGTAATAATAGTCTAGAAGTTCTTCATTCTATTTATTGGCTGCATTCGACGAACATCTGAATTTCAATTACAATATGTCCAAAGCTAGGCGAGTAGTAGAAAATGCATTGGCCATTTAAAGGCAATGTTTCGGTTTATTAGGAAATGTCTTGACAGCCTTTACATGAATAATAATGCAGTCTTTCAAGCCTGTTGCATTTTGCACAACATTTTAAATGACCACAACAGCACTGACCTACGCAAACAGCCAGCCTGCTGAAAAATAGTTGGTTAATTGCTCTCGCAGAATCCACTTCAACATTGTTTGAATTTGTTTTTATAATCCACAGCTGTTTATAGCAGCTGTTATCGGATGGTAGATGATGGATGCGCTTTTTGGGAATCGGACCTTTATGCCGTCTTCCCACAGAGATCCATCCACCATCTACCATCCGCTGAACGGATGGTCCATAAGGTTTTGCCGTTCCAAAAATTCCCAGTTAGTTCCCCATCCAAATTTGACGGACTTTTTTATGCGATAGTTAGGGGGATTTTTAACGGTGCAACTCTGAGTTTGAAAATTGAAACATTCACTACGAAAATTTAAAAAATAATGCCGGGTAACTTTTCAAAAAGAAAGTCGCCATATCAAAAAATGCTGTTTATAATTGTAATAATTAATTAATAACTGATCCATCCGTGTGGCAGGATTAAGAGTTGCTCCACTCTTTCCTAGGCGCATACCGTACTCACAACATAGAGCAGAACACCTTGGAGAACGAGAGTTTGTCCCCAGACTTATATTTGTGGTTTACAATTACTAATAAAATATATTTATTGCAGGTACTAGGGAATACTTTTTGAAGGTCTTAGATGTGGACCCCGCTGACCAGGAAGCTTCTGCAGCGGAAGTCAACGCTCAGGCAGCTCTGCGCCCTCTGCAATGCACGCACAGATGGACCCAAGCTTGTGGCGACAGTGCTCGAGAAAGGCTGGAGGAGCAGAGAGCGCAGACCGAGATCATGTCATTGATCTGAGCTTGGCTGTCTGCCATCCTAGACATTAAAAATAAAATGAAGTATTAAATAAAAATTAAACAAAAAACCAACATTTATAAACAATGAGCTTGATTTGTTACCATTTAGACAATATTGGGCAAAAGCTGTTTTTTTTCTGCAGGCTGGCAAAAAACCTGCCGACATATTAGTTCGATTTGGTTGCTCGCGTAAATGTTATGATCATTTTATATGTTGTGCACAATGCAACGGGCTAAAATTATGAGCCACAGCTGTTCAGATCAGCTGTTATCGGCGATGGATGTGCTGTGAGGGAATCGGAGTTTCGCATTTGTCAAAAATCCCAACCGTTTCGAACGAATGGACTCCATGGGAAGAGGGCTTAACATACGAGGATGGTCCAATAAGTACTCAGCCCCCAAAAAAAAAACGAAAATTTTGGAAAAGTGGCCATTTATTTCTCAACATAACCTCCTTTTAGCTCCATACACTTGACCCAGCGATGCTCAAACTTCTTTAACATGTCTGAAAAATACGTTTTCTCGAGGTCTGCAAAATAGGCCTCTGTGGCGGCGACGACCTCCTCATTTGACTCAAATTTCTGTCCAGCGAGTGACCAAATCTGGAGAATATGGTGGATGGGGTAGCAGTTCGTAGCCCAATTCGACCAATTTGGCCTTGGCGAGGGCGGAAGTGTGAGCCGGTGCGTTGTCATGATGGAAGAGCACTTTTTTCTTTGCCAAATGGGGCCGTATTTTCTGCAATTCGGCGGCGACCGTTTTGCCCTTCTCCAGGTAGTCGATGTAGATCACACCTTGTGAATCCCAAAAAACGGTGGCGATCATTTTTCCGGCCGATGGGACAGTCTTCGCCTTCTTCGGAGCAGGTTCGCCGGGTAAAGTCCACTGTTTCGACTGTTCCTCAGTCTCTGGTGTGTACCAGTGGATCCATGTTTCGTGGACGGTCACGAAACGACGCATGTCACGTTATCCTCCTTGGTAGCCATTTTCGGGGCACCTGGGCGTGGCTCATCAAAAACCGACGTGCGACGGCGTTGAAACTCGTTAAACCAATTTTTGACGGTCGCCATCGATGGAGAAAAGTCACCGTACACAGCATCCAATCGCTCTTTGATTTCGCTGCGCGATTTCCAGTCCAAAAACAAGAATCGAATCACAGACCGATATTGCTCCTTCTCCATTTTTCTAAAATCCGCGGACACGTCCGATTCCAAAAGCAGTCAAAACAAAACTACGATTCCGATTCGGCTGAAATTTCGACAGTAGCCGTCTTCGAGAATGTACTACACGATAGTAAATTTCTCTTGCGATAGAGACGCCATCGGGCGGTGAGGCTAAGTACTTATCGGACTGCCCTCGTATGTCAAAATTCCCAACCGTTTCGAATTTATTATATTTCGAGGTGTGTTATCAGGCGTTCCGTGGGAATATGTTATTCATTTTCTTTAAGTGAATATAAAGTTTCTTTCCAAACGTTTCAAATATTCATAAACTATTATTATTACAATTAGTTCTTAAAAACGAAAGAACGAATTAATGTGCAAATTTTTTCAATAGTGGTTATAAAAAAGTCCCTTTCCTCAATTTACGTATACATTGCTTAATAATTAGTCATTTAGTGGGCTCTATACATTTTTACTTTATTAATAAAGCCTACTCGTCTATATTAAACAAAAAAACATTTAGTTTGCATTTACACATTCATACGCACATATGTTAAGATATTCATTTTAAATTAATGCAGATGTATGTATGCATACACACAGCAATTGAAAAGTACTTCATTTAAAAATAAAAGTAGCTAATCTATTTTAAAAAAGTCCCATATTATCAAAGTTAAAAACAATTATTAAAAAATCAAGAAGAAGACAGATTATGTATCCATATAATCATAAAATCAATTAAAGATAATAAATTTGAGGACATAAACTATCAAATTGACAACACAAGAACCATGCTCAGACAAGTTAAGCCACATCAAGTGATTGTTTATATATTTAAAAAGCATTTAAATAAAACAAGAATTATTAAAGTTCAACATTTCTTAAGAAGACATATGTCTATCAAAAATTAATTCGTTGAAAAATTTTCAAAGTTACTTCGTGCAACTTGGGGGTCTATTCGTGTTAATACAATTATCTTAAAAATCATGAAGTTACTGGAGAGTTCACGTTTCGAGGCAATCAACAACGCACTTTCTATACAAACAAGCGGTATCACTATCTTCGGGCGCATAGAAAGTTACTCATGGTAAGTTTCCTAAAATACATCTAACTTTTTTTAAGTGTTATTTATTATAGCAAAATGGTGGCAGCTGAGAAAGTATTGTATAAACGATTCACAGCAGATACTCATGGACACGACCTTCAGGCGCTATCACCACCCCAAACCTTGACTGACTTTTCCCCTAACTTTCGCCGAAACAACAGCCAGTCTGGAGATGAAGGAATAACTCTTTGTGATACCATCTCCAGAAAGACATTGTTTTATCTAATTGCTACATTAAACGCGTCGTTCGAGCCGGATTACGATTTTTCTGACGCTAAGGTAAATATTGATTATCAGTTAAATTTTTATTGTTAATTCAAAAATTTTTCAAAGTCCCATGAATTTAGCAAAGAGCCTTCATTACAATGGGTTATGAATTCAATTCATTCAAATCTATCCGCATTAGCGGGAGATCAATATCAAGTTTTACGCCAGCCATTATGGTCTGCCGTTGATGACGAAGTAAATTTATCGGAATGTGACATATACAGTTATAATCCAGATCTGAGTAGCGATCCTTTTGGAGAACCAGGCTGTTTGTGGTCGTTTAATTATTTCTTTTACAACAAAAAATTAAAACGTATTGTATTTTTTACAAGTCGAGCAGTAAAGTATGTTCAATTTTCTCTTTCGTTGAAAAACTAGTATTTATTACTAATGTATTTCAGTTCCCTTTATGCTTGTGAAACCTCGGACTTTTCGATGGAAGAAGAGGATGTTTATTGAGAATGAGCTATCGCTTATGTACAACGTTTTTTAATCAAATTCGGATGTTAAACTGTTATCGACTGTTGCCCAAACTCTCTGCTTATGTGTAGCTTCTAACGCTTATCTAAATAACGTACATACATATTATTATAATTTGAATAGCGAAATCTACTTTATATGATCAGCAAAAATTGTAATATAAGAAGAAACAGTAACTATAAGAATGGTAATGCAATTTTATATAAAAAAATAAATAGGTTCGTTCTGACTAAGTCTGGCTATCCTCAACTGGTGGATTTGCGTTTTAATTATTTGTGTGTAATTATTAAAATTTATGTTATTATTGATAAGAAAAAAAGTTTTTATTTTGAAAGGAAATCATTTATCATTTACTCTCTTAAACACCACTGTTTTTATGAAAGCACTGTGCCCCTTTCTGCATGAGATTTACAAACTATTAACGATGAATGATCATACAATCTTTATAAAGGTATTCTTATTTCATTTTGTTTGGTTGTGACACTATAGTTTTTAAAATGTTGATGTATGATTTTGATTTGGTAACATGTGGATTTTTAAATTATCCCGGAAAAGAGATTTTATATCCGCAACCGATCCAAATAAAATTATTTTGGTTCAAAATGATCAGATTTATTTAGATAATCTAGCTGGAGCTGCACCTTGTCTAATGATTATTAATCGAAGCAATGAATGAATTGCAAGCAAGCGGGTCGCTCTTTTTTCTACAAGCGTCTTTTAATTTAAGCACCAGGGCTGCCAGTTTAGCTATTTAGTTGCTAGATCTATTAAATTTGCAACTCTATTTTAAAAAAGTCCCATATTATTAAAGTTAAAAACAATCATTTTTAATTAAAAAGAATAATACGGATTATGTATCCATTTAATCTTAAATTCAATTAAAGTTAATAAATTTGAGGTCATAAACTTGACAACACAAGAACCATGCTGAGCATTTAATTAAAACAAGAATTATCTTAAAAATCATGAAGTTACTGGAGGGTTCACGTTTCGAGGTAATCAACAACGCACTTGCTATACAAACGAGCGGTATCACTATCTTCGGGAGCATATAAAGTTACTCATGGTAAGTTTCCTACAATAGATCTAACTTTTTTATACCCTTGCAGGAGGTATTATAATGTTGGTCAAAAGTGTGCAACGCAGTGCAGGAGATATCTCCGACCTTATAAAGTATATATATTCTTGATCAGGATCGCGTCCTGAGATATAAGCATGTCCGTCTGTCGGATTCTACGCGAACTAGTCTCTCAATTTTAAAGATATCGAATTGAAACTTTGCACACACCCTTCGTTCTTTTTCACGCAGTATCTCTGCGTACACCCCAAAAAAATTTCAAAATCTAACTTTAAACCCTAGCTGTTCGGCCATTTATGCATATATTCAACCCATTCTTTTTTTTAAACCTAATTATAATTTATTGTCTTCATTGACGTATTTTTTTTTTAATTATTCAACAGTGTCTTATATTTTATTTTTAATTATACCCTTGCAGAGGGTATTATAATTTTGGTCAGAAGTTTGTAACGCAGTGAAGGAGACGTTTCCGACCCCATAAAGTATATATATTCTTGATCAGGATCAATAGGGGAGTCGATATAGCCATGTCCGTCTGTCCGTCTGTCCGTCTGTTTCAATACCGTTTGCGAGCTCAGTTTAAAAGCTAGCGATCTGAAACTTTCACAATCGTCCTAAAACATGTGTACGCAGATCAAGTTTGAAAATCGCCCCGATCGGACGTCTATATCCTATAGCTCCCATAGGAACAATTGGATATATCTTGCAAGAATTTATGATATTTCGCGCAGTGTAAAAGCTATTGACATTAATCTTTACAAATCGTATTTTTTTATGCATACCTTGATCAGGGTAAAAGCGCGTGACGATCGGACGTCTATATCCTATAGCTCCCATAGGAACAATAGGGTAAAATCGGTTAAAATTTAATGATTTTTAGGATATTTCGCGCAGTGTAAAAGCTATTGACATAAATCTTTCCAAATCTTATTTTTTTATGCGTACCTTGATCAGGGTAAAAGCGCGTGACGATCGGACGTCTATATCCTATAGCTCCCATAGGAACAATAGGGTAAAATCGGTCCAAATTTGATGTTTTTCAGAATATTTCGCGATGTGTAAAAGCTATTGCTGTACATTTTTTCAAATCGTATTTTTTTATGCATTCCTTCATCAAGGTAAAAGCGCGTGCTGATCGGACGTCTATATCCTATAGCTCCCATAGGAACAATAGGGTGAAATCGTTCCAAATTTGATGATTATCAGAATATTTCGCGCAGTGTGTAAGCTACTATAATAAAATTTTCCAATTCTTATATGCGTAAATATCTTGATTAGGGTAAAAGCGCTTGCCGCTCGGAAGTCTATATCTTAAAGGAGATAGGAAAAATTGTTAAAGGCTGCGAAAGTATCCCTTTTGTATATGACATTTTTGCAGTATAAAAGCAATTGACTTGAAACGATGCAAATCTAGTTTACTTATGTATACCTTATTCCTTTCGCTACTTTTTCACTTTTAGCAATTTCGTCAAAGTCTGCAAGGGTATTAAAACTTCGGCTTGCCGAAGTTAGCTTCCGTCCTCGTTTTAAACTTAACACTACCAAAAAATGTACCCGCAAAAGTCTGCGTACACCTATTTAAAACACAAATAATATTATTTTTAGTAACTGGTAGTGTATCCTTTTCTCTGCAAAACTTCCGTAAGGCGTCTCGGCATGGAATCCACTTTTTTTTTGTCTCATCTGCAGTAATTTTCCCCTACTCCTCGAGAATCACATTCTTGAGCATTTTTCTAGATGTTATCGTGTGTCTTCGGATTTTCCTCCCAAGAAAATCCCACAAATGCTCAATTGGGTTTAGATCAGGACTCTGGGGAGGTGTTCGCAGCTGATTTTTGACGTTATACAGCAGCCAAAGCTTGGTATTCTGTGCCGTGTGCTTCGGGTCGTTGTCTTGTTGGAACCAATATTCACTTTTGAGCCCTAATTTTTCAGCACTTTCTTTTAAATTGCTGTCTAATATGTCAATATAGATTTTTTCATTCATTATTGACTCGATAAATACCAATTTTCCAACGCCACTTGCTGCCATACACCCCCACACCATTATTCCGCTTCCTCCTTGCTTTACTGTGCCAACCAAATTTTCTTTATTAAAGGCTTCTCCGCTTTTCCTACATACCAAAACCTTTCCCTCGATTCCAAATATGCAGAATTTACTTTACCTTATTCCAGAAGTCTTGGTGTTTGGAAATATACTCATTAGTAAAGGTTAGGCGCTTTTGTCTATTGACTTCCGATATGAGAGGTTTTTTGCGGGAGACTCTGCTATGGTAGTCAGCCTTTTTTATGGTCCGGCGTACTGTATCTTCGGAAACTGTTTTGGAAAATCTATCCTCGACCTTAGCTGTGCCTGATGAGCTGTTGTCCTTGGGATTTTTTTTTTTTTTTCGCGGAGTCCCACGGCCCACTTACCCGCCCAACCGACCGAGGGGCGCAGCCGTGTATCGTACGGCACGGTTCGCGATAGGATAGACGCGAGATAGGAAAATAAAGGTAAAGGTCCGGGGAAAAAAGTAATAGTTAGATCAATCTTGTGCCAATGAAGCAAGTATTAATCGTTTTAGGAGCGGCAGAGAGTCAAGATTTGATATTACAGGAAAAAGTCTATTATAGTCAGAACATAATACTCTGAAAGGCTCATGCAAGGCATAGTTAGATCTGCAATGATTTAAAATTAAGGGAATATAATTTCTAGTTAATCTACTTGGCACAGAAAAGTTTAGCCGACTTAACAAGTCGGCGCAGTCAATATCACCATGTATAAGGTTATAAATAAAGATAGTACCAAGCATCGTTCTAAGGTTGGCTAGGGGATGGTAAATTAATCAAAAGAAGTCTACTAGAATAAGAAGGTAAGATAAGATTTGCATCCCAGTTTAGGCGCCGTAAAGCAAAAAGAAGGAAGTTTTTTTGTACAGATTCAATACGACCAATATGTATTCCGTATTGTGGACTCCAGACGGGAGACCCATACTCCAGAATCGGACGGACTAGCGAAATAAATAAAGTTTTAGTCAAATAAGGATCATCGAATTCTTTTGACCACCTTTTAATAAATCCAAGCACTCCTCTGGCTTTATTAACCATGGACGAAATGTGATTAGAAAATTTTAGTTTAGGGTCCAAGAGAACGCCAAGATCGTTTACAAGAGTTATTCTATCCAAAGAGCTGCCACTTAACGTGTAAGTCGCGTATATCGGATTGGCCCGATAAAAAGTCATCAGCTTGCACTTGGAGCCGTTTAAATTTAGCTGAGCTGAATAGATTTGATAAAATCCTCTGCTCGCGGTTTATAAGCAAAGGCGGACGGCCAGAACGAGCCTTTGGCATACTTCCAGCCGAGTTGTAGTTATTTATCACTCTTTGGATGGATGAGTGGGTTCTACCAACTAAAGCACCAATTTCTCTATAAGATTTTCCATCCAAAAAACCTTCTAATATAATTTTCCGCTCCTCAACAGAAATTTCCTTGCTTTTTGTTCCATGTTGCAATATGCTCGTTTTTATAATGAAAGGGTTTCATTTTAACTGCGTAATGTCTATTTTTAGACATTCTAAAGTAGATCGGCGACAACAAAATTAACGGTAATCGCACAATCGTGAATTCCTCGAAGTTGAAAACTGCTGTACGCAGACTTTTGCGCTTACACTTTTTCGTAGTTTTAAGTTTAAAATTAAAAATAAAATATAACCCCCTGTTGAATAATTCTAATATTTTTACGTCAATGAAGACAATAAACTATAGTTTTGTTTAAAAAAATAGTGAATAAAATACATGCATAATTGGCCGAACAATTAAACAATTCAAAGTTTGATTTTGCGATATTTTGGGGGTGTACGCAGAGATATGCGAGTGAGTGTAAGTTGGAACGACCGGGATCGGCCGAGTATATCCTATATCTGCCATATAACTGATTGATGGGAAATGCCATAATTTTGGTGTTTGTTAAGGCAGGCTTGCAACTTTTTTTTTTTTTTTTTGCGGTTTCGGATAGATACATATTTAAATTTTACTGTCCTAAAATTTCAAGTCGAAATCTCTTGAATTACGAAAGTTATCGGCCGTTTGGTGGACCGGTGTCAAGCGCGCGGGTCAGCGTGGGCTCGTGGGTCGACATACATTGTTGCCATTATAGTGCAAATTTTCAAACGCGTTTTTCTCGAAACCATGTTTTCCGAGTTGGCGGAAGTCGTACAAGTCGCAAAAATTGAGCAATCGTCATGAAATGTTTTATACTTTTTCTTTAGAAGTATGTGCATGTCTGGAACTAGGATCTTTTGAAAATATTAAAAATTGTTTATTTAAAAAAGTAATGAGTAACGAAAAAATGAGGAAAAAACCGAGTTTTTCGCGGACATGTCGCCATTGTTGGGTACTCCCCCTTCCCCCTTCACTTGGATCGCGCTCAAAAAAATTGTGTAGCTTCAATATACTGTACCCTACATTTTATTCCCATACCTACCATACTTTCCAAGAAATAAATTCCAGAAAAAAATCAGGTTTTGGGCGCCAACAAGGTGCAAGCCGGCCTTAAGTAAGGAATTTGGGATTTTCTTTGGGTTTTATTATTGGCCAAACAATCCGACCTACCAAATTGCATAAAGATTGCCGACTATATCATATAGCTCCCATAGGAAAGATCGGAAAAAACAATTTTTATATTTTTTTTTTGTTTTTAAATATTATGGAATTACGGAATTACAATATCATATAGGTGCCATAGAAACGTTGGCAAAATGCTGTGCAAAATCGACATACAGTCCCGCACTAAAGTGTTGGCACACTTGCAATTTTTAACTTTTAATGTTATTTTTAGGCTTGTAGCATTTTAATGATTTCATTTTTTTTAATTGTTAAATAAAAGATTTTGTTTTTGAAAGGCACCAAAAATTTTTAATTTTCTATAACGTTATTAAAGCTATTTTAATTTTAAATGAAAAGGAACTTTTTTCATGACACAAAAGTCTGTGCAGACTTAACCAAATTATACTTTATTTAAATTAAATTCGGACAACAATATCATATAGGTGCCATAGAAACGTTGGCAAAATGCTGTGCAAAATCGACATACAGTCCCGCACTAAAGTGTTGGCACACTTGCAATTTTTAACTTTTAATGTTATTTTTAGGCTTGTAGCATTTTAATGATTTCATTTTTTTTAATTGTTAAATAAAAGATTTTGTTTTTGAAAGGCACTAAAAATTTTTAATTTTCTATAACGTTATTAAAGCTATTTTAATTTTAAATGAAAAGGAACTTTTTTCGTGACACAAAAGTCTGTGCAGACTTAACCAAATTATACTATTTTTTACATTTAACTTTTAAATTAATATTTGGTTGGTAGTCGTTTTTGTTAAATGACATCTTCGAGACGTCTAGGCATGGAATGTACCAGTTTTTTGGTCACCTCTTGGGAAATTTTCACCCATTCCTCCATCAAAGCTGTTTTGAGATCAATTTTCGATGAAATGTCATGCTTTCTTATATTTCTATCCAATTCCTCCCACAGGTGCTCGATAGGGTTGAGATAAGGTGATTGTAGGGAATGTGGCAGAAATAAGTTCCGACTTTTCACTCCTCCACGGGAAGAAAATCATTACTTGTAACAGCGCCTGAAGCGTTTGTACGACCACGTATATACATATATAGTGATCCTGAAAGTACCCTGCAGTTCCGAAATTCATCACTACAAAAATTCATCACTGTTTAATCAGCAGCGGACTGCGACGCCGGCAGAGCCAAAGGCAAAGTCGGCAGAGCCGAGTGCGACGCAGGCAGAGCCGAAACTCTCAGTCCCCAATCGTAGGCAACGCAGAAAAATTTCCATCTCCCTCTCTTACTCTGTCTCTCTCCCCATAAAATGAGCTGAGAGGTGGAGGACATTGTAATAAAATCAGATCGACCTTTATACACCCTTGAAAATAAATTAGCATAATTTTTGTATTGTAGTCGTTGATTCTTATTAATTATATTATTTTATGCAAATAGTTTTTAAAAATAAAATTATTATGATAGTTTTGAAAGGTATTGATTCCTTTTTTAAGTGAATTTAAGTTATGTGATTATTTTTCATAGTCGGACATGCTTTTATATACCCTGCTTTGACGCGAAGCGAAACATGTAAAGACAAATTAGGCAAAGGAAAGAACAATAGGATTAACGGCGCCCTTGTTTTCAACTGAAGTTGTTTTCGCGGTTTTTACGTGCACTTGCATTTGAGAGAACGGAGAGAACAGATCGAAGCTGAGATTTTTTGTGAAATTTTATAACTAAATTTATCAGAAATTTTGGTAAGTGTTATTTTATTAATTATTTTGAACTGTACCTACATATACTGTTAATATATTTATTCATTATTTAAGGCGAAGCTTATAATAAAACTGTTGGGCCAGCATAAACTAAGCTGGACTTGGCCGGCGGCAAAACAAGAAACGCAGTAAGTTTTTATATATTCTATAATAATTTTTCTATTTTAGATATACTTGGTCAGGAAGAGCCAGTACATAAAGCACGAAGTCAAAAAAAGAGCACTGAAACCGAAACATCCTCAACACCTTCGAGACAACTGAAAACGTACATATGTAGATTGAATTAAGTTAAATTAATTAGTTATATGTAATTAAATAAATTAAATAATAATAAAATAATGTAATAAAATAAAAAAATAAATTTATATGAAAATTTACTGAATAAATTTTACTGATGAAAAAAAAAGCGATGAAAATGCGATGAAAAAGCGATGAAAATGAGATGAAAAAGCGATGAATTACTGATTAAAATGTGATGAATTCATCACTCTTTAATCAGTAATTCATCACTCGTTAATTACTAATTCATCGCATTTTAATCACTCGTTCATCGCATGTTCATCAGTAAACGCTGTTCAAAGAGTGATGAATTACTGATTAAAGAGTGATGAAAAACTGAAAAAAGAGTGATGAATTACTGATTAAAGAGTGATGAATTTTTCACTGATTAACTCCTAGGACATGCCAATGTTAAATTCATCACTAATTTGTATGAAGTTTCATCGCCGATTAATCAGCAGTGATGAATTTTTGGTGATGAAAAAGCGATTAAAAGGTGATGAACGGTACTGCAGGGTAGGCTCTAAAAATACATAGGTACATATGCACTTAGCTTTTGCGTTGCCAAAATTGGTGGACCTCAGCTGCAGCTGCATTAGATCAGCTGGCATAAGTCAGCTGGAACAGAGTCACAATACAAAGCTCGGCTTCCGCACCGCAGCCAACTTTACAGACGCACATCCGAATTCCGGACACGTTCTTTTCTTTTAAAGTTTTCAAAGCGATCACACGCGTTTAATTCGAGTGCGGCAGGCTAAGTCCAAAAAGTTACACAAGTTTTGAAAATCGAGTGCAGGACGCTAAGTCCCCAAAAAGGTACGCAAACAAGTTTTGTAAATCAAGTGGGATATTTGTTTATATTGTCGGCAATCCATCCAGGCATTTTCTTGAACCCTATTGGATCAGCGAGCCGCATTGGCCACCTGCGGCTGCAGCAAGTGCATCGAGGGACGCGCCCAACAAACACCGGAAGATCGACGGATAGCCACAGTGTCTACGTGAGCACCCCTTTTCTGCCGTACTTGCAGTCACGCGGTCGCCCACCGTGTCCACGGGAGCACCCTCCGCGTCCACGGGAGCACCCTCTGCGGACAACCAAGCCCCAGCAGTTTCACATCGAGATCTAAGGCCTAGAGTTCTCACAGTGTTCATTTAATCTAAGCGGACAGAAAAGCCGCTGCAATTAATTAGGCAACAAACAAAAGCAGCAGCATCTAGTTATTTCGTGCAGAGTGAATATGTAGTCCCCCAGGAGTCTCAATCAGTCGGCCAAGTTCAACTTGGACAAAACGCGAGTGTTAAGGCTCGATCACGTGCAATGGAAAATTACCCAACTGGGTTAGGGAGAGCCAGAAAGTGAATCCGCAGCTGAGGTTTGCCCATCGCCGCAAATAGTGAACAGCCGTGCTACGACAAATAACTCATGGATTCGCAGCTTCCTAATTATTTTAAAGGAATATAAATTTGCACAGTGTTAGAATCTCTTAAAATTTAACCCACTCCGGATGAGTGCTAGATCGGCCAGAGTCACAAAATATGCGAAGAATGACGTACTGAGAGAAAACTTTGAAATACTATTAAATTACATATTAAATAAAATAAAATTATTTTAGGAACAGAAAATATAGGCGTAGGTAGAACCGAATAAAAGAATAAAATTATAATCGGTTTTAGGAAATTGTTAATTAAGAAAATAATTGGTTGGCTAAAACATGTGAATGCTCTGTATTTATTTAACCCATTGCGATCCAGAGTCGCTATTCTTTTACAGACACCGCTCGGGAGATCGACCTTTCGTCGTGGAGAATACACAAAGTGAGTTACTACAAAACAATTTTTTATTCCTTGGTTAATTTATACTCGGCATTCGAATTTATTGATTGATAAAATAGTCAAATAAAAGTTAACAAGAAAGGAAAGCTAACTTCGGGCGGAGCCGAAGTTGATATACCCTTGCAGAATAAATGCTCTGTAAATTATATTCTTCAAAATTATTCATATGATGCATTCTTAATACTTAAAAAAATCCCAACTTCCTAACTTTAAAAACACCAAAGTTATGGCATTTTCAATCGTTCAGTTATATGGCAGCTATAGGATATAGTCGGCCGATCCTTATAAAATTTGGTAGGTCGGATTAATTGGCCAAAAATAAAACCCATAGAAAATCCCAACTTCCTAACTTAAAAAACACCAAAGTTATCGCATTTCCGATCGTTCAGTTATATGACAGCTATAGGATATAGTCGGCCGATCCTTATGAAATTTGGTAAGTCGGATTGATTTGCCAAAAATAAAACCTATAGAAAATCCCAACTTCCTAACTTTACAAATACCAAAGTTATAGCATTTCCGATCAATCAGTTGTATGGCAGCTATAGGATATAGTCGGCCGATCCCGGCCGTTCCGACTTATATACTGCGTGCAAAGGAAAGAAGGGTGTGTGCAAAGTTTCAATTCGATATCTTTAAAACTGAGAGACTAGTTCGCGTAGAAACAGACAGACGGACAGACAGACGGACAGACGGACATGGCTATATCAACTCAGGAGGTGATCCTGATCAAGAATATATATACTTTATAGGGTCGGAGATGTCTCCTTCACTGCGTTGCACACTTTTGACCAAAATTATAATACCCTCTGCAAGGGTATAAAAAGAACATGTTAAAAGCGAATTAAATTGGAGATTTTTTTATGAACATTATTAAAACATTTGTTGACCTAAAGCCGAACGCGATTCATTATTAGAAGAAAAGAAAATAAATAAATAATTAAATAATAATACTAGTAAAAAAAAAAAATAAAATTAAATGAAAACACTGAAAAAAAATACAACCTTTAGAACGGAGTTCCAGGCTGCGTGCTGAGGTACTGTGCTGAAACTCTGTGTAGACCTCTGTACAAATTGTTTACCTTGTCTTTAAAAACATCTCATTTCCCACTTATTTGGAAGGAGTCATTTGTCATTCCCCTTCATAAGAAAGGAAATAAATGCAATACAAGTAATTACAGAGGCATATCCAAATTATCCGCCATCCCAAAGCTTTTCGAAAACACTATTACACCCCATTTGCAACATCTTTGTAGATCGATTATATCTCCATGTCAACATGGATTTATAAGGCGAAGATCTACGACGACAAACCTCTTGGAGCTAACGTCTTTTGTAATAAATGGCTTTAGAAAGAACATGCAGACTGACGTAGTTTACACTGACTTTAGTAAAGCGTTTGATTCAGTAAATCACTCGCTACTTGTATTAAAGCTAGACTTATTAGGGTTTCCATGTGATCTTCTAACATGGATCTCAAGTTATCTGAGTGGTAGGACTCAACGAGTCCTCTTTAAAAAACTCGATCTCTGATTTGATCCGAGTTACTTCAGGCGTCCCACAAGGAAGCCACCTTGGCCCACTTCTTTTTACTTTATTTATAAACGATTTCCCTCTAGTCTTGACAAAGTCGCGTGTCCTTATGTACGCAGATGACGTTAAGTTATGCCTGCAATATAACGAAATTTCTAGCAGTTCAGACTTACAATCTGACCTAAACGCTTTTCAAACATGGTGTTGTGAAAATCTTTTGGATTTAAATAGCGCTAAGTGCAAAGTAATGACATTTTTTCGGGTGAACCCACAATATGCAACGTATACGCTGGGTGGTTGCGCGTTGTCTAGAATTACGCATGTTGATGACCTTGGCGTCCTCCTAGACCCTAAACTTAAGTTTTGTGACCATATTACTTCTATGGTGAATAAAGCCAGGGGAGTACTTGGATTTATTAAAAGGTGGTCAAAGGAATTCGATGATCCCTATGTTACAAAGACTCTCTTCATTTCACTAGTCCGTCCAATCCTGGAGTACTGTTCTGCAGTTTGACCGGATAGAGTCTGTGCAAAAGAACTTTTTATTATTTGCTCTACGGGGCCTTAACTGGAATGCAAGCCTTACTTTACCATCCTACTCTAGTAGACTTCTCCTAATTAATCTACCATCCTTAGTAAACCGTAGAACGATGCTTGGCACAACTTTTATCTATAAACTTATTCACGGGGATGTGGAGAGTCCCGAGTTACTGGGTCGCAAAAGCTTTTCCGTGCCTAATAGAATTACCAGGAACTATGTTCATCTTACATTAAATATTTGTAGATCTAACTTTGATATGCATGAACCGTTTAGAGTACTGTGTAACGACTATAATAGACTATACCACATTATTTCTACTACCGACTCTTTGCCAAGCCTTAAATCATTAATTTTATCTTACCTAGCACAAAATTAGTATTAGTATTAGTCTCGTACGTATTTGTAATCTTAGTCTGTCCGCTTCTACATTGTGCTTTTAACTTCTCGCGATCTCGTTTTTACGCCTATTAGGCTCCGCGCGTAACAAGCACTGCTTGGTGTCGTAAGGGCCACTTGTTTGCGCTGATCATAGTGCATCAACGTCCGAATAAAAAAAAAAAATGGAAAATATATATATATTTTTTATATTAAGTAAAACTTATCTATGGAACAAACAATGAAATTTCTAAATATTTTATATTAGGTTGTTTGGTAATGACATACCGGTTTTACATTCAAATTTCGCGCTTCGCTTGTGAAGTCAAATATAATCGTATCTGGCACTGCTGTATATCGTTTGAAAGGTTTGGCATAATCTTTTAAATGACATATAGTTTGTTTACATGAGCTTCCACGTTAAAAAATTACAATCGATTGAAATGGAGTTCACAAACGCCGAAATTCGGGCAATTTTGAAATTTTATTTATGTCTTAGGAGATAAAAAACTTTCGATTCAAACCGCCGAACAGCCTTCCGGACGACCAGTGACCGTTGATACGGATAAAATGATGGAAATAGTGGATCGAGATCGTCATGTGACTATTAGAACCATCGCAGAGGAGCTGCAACTAACCACGGAAACCATCCATATGCATTTAAAGTCGAAAAATTTAACAATAACGCTCGATGTATGGGTGCCTCATGAGTTATCCCAAAAAAACCTTTTCGACTGTGTATCAATCTGCGAATCTTTGTTGCACCGTAACAAACTCGACTCATTTCTGGAGCGGTTAGTCACTGGTGATGAAAAATTGATCACATATGACAACATAAAGCGTAAAAGATCCTGGTCGAAGCACGGTGAATCGTCTCAAACGGTGGCAAAGCCAGGACTAACGGCTCAGAAGGTGTTGCTGAGTGTATGGTGGGATATCAGAAGAATTATCCATTATGAAGTGTTGTCCTATGGCCAAACCATCAATTCTGACCTCTACTGTGAACAACTGGAGCGATTGAAGATTGCACTTGAACAGAAGCGGCCAGCCATGGTGAATCGTAAGGGCGTTGTGTTCCATCATGACAACGCCAGGCCCCATACATCTTTGGTGACGCGTCACAAGCTATCCCCCCAAGGGATTACCATCTGTTTTTGGCCATGCAAAATTTTTTCGATGGACAAAAATTGAGTTCAAGGGAGGGTTGTGAAAATCGAATCGCCGAGTTTTTTGCCAGTAGGGACAAGGACTTCTTTAGGAGAGGCATATACAAGTTACCATCAAAATGGCAGAAAATCATCGAAGACAACGGTACATATAGCACTTAAATCGGACAGTGCTAACTATGTTAAAATCGTCGTCAAAAATCAATAAAAAACCGGTATGTCATTACCAAACAACCTAATATATATTAAGCCCTTATTAAAATTTAAGATTACCTTATACTATTACCTTTATCTTTATGAAGATCAAACTATTTGTTTTTTTTTGTTATTTAGACCTCTAAAGTTCTTATTCCTTTTAATATTAACGTTTACATTTGTATTCCACTCAATGTTGCTCTGGCAATGAAAGAGGGTTCCAAAAGAAACGATCTTCATTCATTGAGTTTTTGTTAGAAACTGATTTTATTTAGAAATATATCGGTTTAAATAGCTTACATGAGAATCAAATAAGACTAATACATGGCCTACGCAGAGGCCTAAGTAAATAACCCCCGCCGTATCTAGGTCCCATGCTGCCGAACATCTACATATCTCGAGCGGCGAGGACCCTATCAGTGGTCTCCCACTAAGGGACACATTTAGGAGGCGGGGGATTACATGTGCACTGCACCCATGTTAAGGGTTCAATTCCATTTGTTTATTTCAAGTACATTTATGACTCCTTTACACAGAGCACAAAAATTCTTATTTAGATGTATTTATATTCGTGTTCTACTGAACATTCTGCCAAGGGCCGGCAAGATTAGGTGTACATTTTAATTAGTGGCAATACATAGGTAGTGGACTGTATTTATTTAATTCGATATAATTTATATTGCAACTTACATCTTGTAACAGCTGTTTTTGGTTTTATACATATTTTTTACAATTTTTTATTTTATCTTTTTTTTTTTAATTTTCTTAACATAACATATTTTATTTATTTTGACAAATTATCTTTTTATTTTAAACATTAAGTATACCGCTAGGTATAGCTATGGCTTGTAATTGCCTTCGTATTTTTATTTTTCTTACAAAATATATTATTAAAATTATTATAATAATAATTACCAACATTAAAGATTTATGGCCAGTGACGTGATGAAAATCTAGTTCATGTAATTTTAATCTATTTGTTTTTAAGTCATTTATTTTAATTATTAAATTTTTTATTTCTTCTGTATGATTTATTACTGGAAACCCTAATTGGTTCCAAACTACTTTAGGTATTTCAGTTATTTCACCGATATATGACATAGATAGCGTCCCTTGATCTTCTACCTGAATACTGTGATGAGCAACTAATATATCGCTATCTGTTCGAGCAGTGCAGTCTGACCTTATCGTAAAAATTCCTTGTTCAGGTAAATCGACTATCTCTAATTTAGAATTGCCGCATTGGACCCGAGCCTTAGTGTTGTCCTGCACCTTAAAAAGCCAACTACTTCTTATGTCTAACTCGACCCAGTATGACTTGTTCGGGGTAATGGATTTATATCTACAATTTGATGCACCATTTGTTTTAAGAGGCGTAAGCTCACAGCTGTTATCATTGGCACTTCTCCAAGGCCAACTACCGTCACACACTCTTTTGCTCGATTGCCACCTCTGGTACTTATTTAGAGTTGATTCTGCCATTAGGTGATATGCATCTATTTCAAAATTGTAAACTAAATATTGTGAATCTAGATGAACCATAACCATGCTTTCATCAATTTGAAGAGGTACAGGAACTATTCTATAGAGCACTGAAGCATGCCTTCCAAACAACGGTATTTTGGCATTGATAATGAGCTTCCTATCAACAAATAGTCCCCTAGCTGTTAGTAAAGTGTAAACGTCCTTTAGCTCAGTACCTGTTCTTTTCCCTGGCAACAATAAGTTTTCTGACAACATTTCTTTTATTTTGGAAATTTCTAATTTCAACTGACTGGGTTTCAGCATGTTCGTATTAAGTCTTCCATGATTGATGTCAATTAGTAGGTTTATGATTCCGGATTGTATTTTTTCACAGTCATCTATTATGCTGCTTAATTGCTTGGTAATCATGAAAAAGTTGTTAGACTCTTTGTACACATAATAAGATTATTTTAGCACGGCCGTCATATTCTCAATTCTTTTGTTCATGCCTTTAAAGTTTGCATTTATATCATCCGTCGTACTTTAAAACGACTAAAGACGTTTGCTTTTTGCTTAACTCATTCAGGCTATTCTGATTGCTTACCAAATTTCTCATATTATCTTCCATTTGAATCCTATCATCTTCATCCATTATCCCAAATAATATGTGATATAGGGATCCCATAAAACCAAAGGGAACTCGTCTGTTTCTAGACTTCCCTTGAGCCATGAAGAGGAGTTTATTATTCTCTTCCAAGCCCAAAATTTGTCTTTCTGAATTATTTAAAACTAAAAGACACTGATCTTCGAACCCATAGAGTTTTTCGCAAACCACTCTCATTTTTGGAATTAATTGTTTCCCCTTTTTAACATTTCAAAATAAACCTCCATATCATAGTAAATTACCAAATTCCAAGAGGAGGATACGATCTCAACGTCGCCCATTGGATCAAGATATATTGCTGACGTCCTATTCATTTTCTCTATTGTATATTTCGGTTTTCCATTATTAGGCAATGCGTTAGAAAATTGAAAACTCAATATAAATAGCAACATTGCCATGACAAACCCGATCTTGGACATCTTTGATGTTGCTCTAGTTTGTCTTTTTAGCTCAGGGTCAGCCTCATTTTTGTCAACAGACTTTATTCCTTCCAAGGGACAAATTTTAGTAATGGGTCTTGTGATAAATCCTTCTTACATTTTTATCTCAACTACTCGGACTCTATCATCATTCCCCTTATGAATTTTTTTCTCCTACCCTAAAGGCCATCTTGCTGGATGACAATTTTCATCCTTCAATAGCACAATTTGTCCCTCTTCTACATTAGGACTTTCCCTTTTCCATTTGTTTCTTTGCTGAAGTGTACGCAAATACTCATTTTTCCATTTTCCGCAGAAATCTTTTTTCATTTTTTGGATAAGTCTCCACCTGTCCAAATTTCCGATTCTTTCATCTTCCGTTGTTTCGACGATTTCTAAGGGAGGTATTCCAATCAAAAAATGACCTGGTGTTAAGACCTCATCTTGGTCCATTTCATTTACTATAGTATATAATATCATTGATTTAAACCCAGCTTCCCAAATACCTCCGAAGTGAGGTCCCTTGGGGGAAATAAAATGCCAATCAATCCTATTCTTTTCCAGCTGTGCTGCAATCATTATATTTTCTTGGATTGCTTTATACAACTCCTGATCTAATTTTCTTGCAGCTCCTACAAAATTTGTCCCGTTATCTGAATAGATATTGGCACATTTCCCTCGCCTAGCAATGAATCGTCTGAGTGCTGCTAAGAATGCATCAGAAGTTAGATCACTTACCATTTCTAAATGTATGTCTTTGGTAGCCGTACAGACAAATACGGCAACGTATCCTTTAAATGTTTTTTGTCCCCGATTTTTCGAACATTTAACAAAATAAGGACCTGCGTAATATATTCCAGTATTTAAAAATGGAAATGACATGGTAATTCGACACTTTGGCAAATTGCCCATTATTTGCTGAGCTGTATTTTGCCTGTACCTTGCACACTTTACACATTCTCTCAAATACATTTTCAGGGAATTCTTCAAACCGAAAATCCAATACTTTCTTTGAATATAATTTTGCATTATGTTTATCCCTCCATGCAATGTTTCCATATGAGCATTTTTTATTAATAAGTTTGTTAGGTAGCACTTTTCTAATATGATAGGGTGTTTAACTTCAAATTCAAATTGAGTTTCGCAATCTTCCTCCCACTCTAAGTACTCCATCATTATCCAGAAAGGGATTCAAGGACAATATTCTATTCTTTGTCTTAATTTCTTTGTTTGTTTTCAGGCATTTAATCTTTAGACTGAATCGATATTCCTGTTGTTTTTTAATAACAATCTTTTCAGCTAGTTTCAATTCCCTTACTGAGAGAAAAGAGGGATATAACTCATTCTTTGTTTTTATTTTAATGAATCTATTTATGTATGCTATTACACGTATGAGTTTTTCTATCCTGGAATACCTTTCCATTAATTTGTAAATCGGATCATCATTTGTATCATCATTTAGCATTGTATTTATTAGTACAGTTTCATTTATTGGTTGCTGCTGAGGCCAAAGTTCCTTTTTGGTCCTTTCCACCAAAGATCACAGTCGGTCAGCTGGTTAGCATTGATTCCCCTAGATGCTAAGTCTGCTGGATTGTCCTCTGACTTTATATGATTCCATTCAGTATTTGTTAATTTACGAATGTCATCCGTTCGTCGTCTGATGAATTTAATCTTACTTTGACCACTGTTAATCCATGCTAAAGTAATAGTTGAATCACTCCATGCATAGATCTTTAAGGTATTGTCAAGAGATCCTTTTATTCTTTGGATTAACTTACTGAGTAAATGAGCTGCGCACAGCTCAAGTTTGGGAATTGTCTTCCTATTTTTTATTGGATTGACTCTATTTTTGCTTGCTATTATATTTACTTTATTTCCTACTTTGGCATACACTACTGCAGCATATGCCATTTCGGAGGCGTCAGCAAATCCGTGAATCTGTATAATTGAATCATTATTTGAATTTATCCATCTTGGAATTCGAATATTTTCTAAGCATAATAAATTTTCTTTATATTTTTCCCAATCACTCTTATCTTCATTAGATAACACCTGATCCCATTCACTTTTATTTATCCAAAGTTTTTGAATAAAAAGTTTTCCTAAAATTGAAACTGGTGCCAACCATCCTAATGGATCGTATATTTTGGATAGTGTTGATAACACTACCCTTTTATTAGTGACCTTGGATTCAGTGCAATTTAAATTAAATTTGAACAAATCAGTTTGAGGTTCCCATTTGAGTCCCAAAGTTTTTACACTCTCATTTTCAACAATACTGAGCACCTTATTATCACCTGTGTCCTCCACAGTTGACAATATTTCAAAATTATTGAAAATCCATTTCCTTAAATTAAATCCTACTTTTTGTAGTTCCAGTGAAATTAATTTTATCAAGGTATTTGTTTCTTTTAACGAATCAGCTCCAGTCATTAGGTCATCCATATAGAAATCATTCCTAATTATTTTACTTACGGTTTTGTTTTGGCATTTATCTGCAATATCTACTAAAACTCTTGTAGCTAGATATGGTGCAGATGCAGTACCGTAAGTAACTGTTGTTAACTTATAATTTTTAATTTTTTGATCTGGAGAATTCCTCCATAAAATATATTGATATTTTTGGTCATCTTCATTTATTTTTATTTGACGGTACATTTTTTCAATGTCCGCTGATACAACGAATTCCCATTTTCTCCATTTAATTATAATGTCAAAAATATCTTTTTGAACTCGTGGCCCAACCCACATTATATCGTTCAAACATTTATTGTTAGTAGTT